>NC_088684.1:264645455-264949852 GCF_028017835.1 Emys orbicularis | reverse complement strand
ATTAAGGCTAAGGAAAAGCTTTCAGAGTAGAAGTGCTTCACTACACTATGCTCCGGATTCTGCACTCCTAGCAACCCCAAAACTTTCAAGTCAAAGGCAGTTTTGGATGCACTATGGCCGGAATGCAAAGTCTGGCTCCTAAGTGGTTAAACTAAACATCACAAATACTGCTTCTCTTTCACTATTGTTATCTCAGAGGATGCAGGCAGATTAGGACAGATCACTTTCTCTCCAAATACTTCTTTAACAATAGTTTACAGCAAATTTCACTTTCAAGTGGGTTGTAGCCAATTGTTTCCTTGCCCTCCTCACTAAAAATACCCTACATCTATATTTCAGTCCAGATTTTGCCTTTGGTTACACGAACGTAAGTCTGGAGTAACTAGGAATCACTTTTGATTTACACCAGTGTAACTAAGAGCAGACTATGGGCCTCCATATTTTTATATGTGCTCTGAAGCCAGTACCATGTACTGTATGACATGATCACCAACAGTGCACTGTAATCCTACACCAAATATTATTCAAAAGGAATTGGGCATAGTTAAAATGAACGTTAACGTTATGGTACCCAGAATGTAACCAAATTGCATATTTTTCCTATAATTGGTTTATTTTATCCACTTTTGTTGACCATTCTTGAACTCCTTTAGTCAAATCAATGTAATGTTAACTCTTTCTAATATCAGAATCCTGTACATTGGATACTTCAAGTGCAAAATCCATTTATAAACAACATTTTGCTCCAATGCCGTGGAGTCCTTGCTCACATAGAGTGGTACTTTTCTCTGTGAGTAGTTCCAGTGCAGGTAATTGCAATGTAAGGTACTGTGCAGTATGAACAAGGGTGACAGAATCTGGCCCATACACATAAAGATGGATAAACAGAACCTATTCTAATGCATATATGCAGCCCTGTAGGTTACTACTTTACAGTATGTATGTAACATGCAGTAGTTCATTGTAATAAACTTGTCCATTACAGAAGGGAAATACTTTAGACTTTCTAATGCTGCTTATATATAGGAAAGATAATTTGGTTTATAGCAGACTGCCATTCCTGTATAATGACATTCTGCTTCAATGTGTGTTCTAAACATTTTGCAACTGTAAAAAAATTTTATCTGAATATATTTTATTACTTTTACAAAGTTTTTATATTTCTATAGTGTCAAACCTGGAGGGATATCTTAAGTATATTTTAATTTAATATTGTGTTTTTGTGCTTTCTGTTGGTGTTTATGCAGAATACAGTACATTATGAAAACTACATTAGTTTTTTTTTTTTTTTTTTTTATCAGGTATCATGTTTCCAAATATTACCTTGATTTAAAAATATTGTTTGTATTACAATATGTATTAAGAAAATTTAACACAAATAAAACAGACTGACTTGAATGTTGCTTAATGTCCTATTACCATGATGGGGTGAAATCCTAGCCCACTAAAGTAAATTGGTGTTTTACCATTGTCTCATCATTGCTTGCCTGTGATATTTAAATTGTGTTAGGCCTGTATTTCTAGGGGACGTCAGAGTTTTGGGTTTTTTGCAAATTTAGCTATCTGAATAGTTAAAAACTTGTAATTGATGTTATCAAGCTGATAAATGCTTTTAATAAATTAATTTATTTTAATCATTGTTACCACAATATTAATTCAGAGAAGAAACATGAGTATTTATCTGTATTTATAAGAATAGGTAGGGGCTTGATCCTGCAAGGTGCAGGATACTCTGGCACAGATACAGCAAGGCATCTATGCATGTGCTCAACTTTAAGCTAGTGACCAGTACCAATGAAGTCATAGGTGTGGGATCCCCAAAGGGACCTCAGCATTGCAAAGCTGAGCATTGCAGTGCCTGATTTCTAGAATGCTAGAAAAAGGACAGGAACAACACTGTGATCCAAAAATTTTTTGTTAGATGCCTAGGCTCCCTGTAAAATGAATGGGGAGAGAGAGGCACCTAAGAATGCAACCCGCAAAAGCCAGCATGCTGGGCAGGGAGCCTCGTAAGTAAGCCAATAGGAGATACAGAGGCGAGAGGGTGTGCTAAGTCCTGCCTCTCTCTGATAGGCAACATCCTATTACCCAGACTTAGGTGCCTACCTCTGCTTAGCCATTTGTGAGCAGGAACCCACTGTACCTGCAATAGGCTGCTAAATCAGTTCTTGAGAAAATGAGTTAGGTACCTGCCTCACTTAACACCAAAATGGAAGGGAGGAGTTGGTGCCCATCTTCTAACTGTTAGCCTAGTGGTTAGAGCACTCACCTGGGATGTGGGGTTCAATTCCCCTCTCTGCTAGACTGAGAGAGAGGATTTGAACAGGAGTCTTCCACTCCCAGGTGAGTGCTCTAACCCAGGGACTCTCACCCTTTCAAGACTACTGTACCCCTTTCAGGAGTCTGATTTGTCTTGCGTACCTCCAAGTTTCACCTCACTTAAAAACTACTTGCTTACAAAATCAGACATAAAAATACAAAAGTGTCACAGCTTACTGATGTGAGTTGATGACCCAGCGCCTCCTCCCTTGCACCCCTCCCCCCCAGTGGTAACTGGACTTTTGGTGTCCGGTCAGTACATGTGACTGGACACTCTACAGATCCCCTTTCAACTGGACTGTCCCATTGAAAACCGGACACCTGGCAACCCTACCCATGGACATTAAAGGGAGTCTTTTTGTTGACTTCAGTGGACGCTGCATCAGAATTAATGTGCAAAACTCCCATTTACTTCAATATTAAACATTTGGGGAGTGAGGGATCCTACTCCTGTTGAAGTCAATGGCAAAGCACTCATTAAAACTTATGAGTGCAGGATTGAGTCCTTGTATTATAAATCTCTTGGAGATGGGACTTCTCACATTTATCTGTAAAATGCCTAGTGCACATCTGATGGTTTCATAATAATGTACGTTCTTGCCCTGATGTTGGGAAGCACTGCTTTGGGAAGAGGGAAGGAAGTTTGCTAAGTGCTAAGCTGTCAGTGCCAGTTTTCTGTTTTGTTTTCTCCTCCCCTACTACTTAGTGCCCTCTACCTTCCTTTGCTTAGTTTCTAGGGTATGATGAAGCTGTGAAAATAAATCAAGACTTCTCCAAAGCAGCATGGAAGCCTCCAACCAGCCTCAAAGGAGAGCAATAGCAGCAAGTGCAGGAATGATTTAATAAGAGCAGACAGGAACAGGTAGACTGCCTGGTTTGCAGGGTTTATACAATCTCAGAAGAACAGTTTTAAATACATTTCTAATCCACCCTTGCTAGTAGCCAACCCATATGTCAAAGGTCCCTTATTTTTGGCTGGCCTTGATTCAGAGGATGGAGCCTTTCATAGAAATTAGAGATGGAAAAGAGGTGTTGGGTCATCTAGTACAGCCCCCTGCCAGTGAAGGGCTGATCCCTGCAGTGCATTTTCTAGTGCTTGGAATAAAGGTGCTAATGGCTTGTCTGTTGGGGTCATTGATGATAAGGAGATTGTGTGGGTTGTTAAAGGACCCTCCTTTGTCAGTTAAATCTCTGAGGATTCTTTGTATTGCAAAGCAACAGCAGGAAGGGAGGGTTGATGCTCAGGCTCACGTTTGTGAAGGCCAGAGTCCCAGAGGAGGAGCTTTGAGTCAGAGGTGTAAAACTCAGCGACTGGGGAAGCCATAACTGTCTTGGTAAGCTTTTAGGTGTGTGTGAGACCAGAGAGAGACTGGACCAAGGGAGGCTGCTGCTTCGGGAAACAAGGAACTTGAGGACTCAGAGAAGGGAGTTTCTTGTGTACAGTTTGTCACCACCCCCATTCAAGCAAACAGACTCGTGTATGTTTTGTAAACACTGGCTGCATTTGGCTCTCCACCTGTGTGGACTGATCTGGTCCTAGGTGTGCTCACCAGTAGAGGCCAATCTTGCAGGTATGTTCAGAGCATGCTTATGGGATCAGGCCCTGCTGGTGAGATAGCAGGAGAAATGCCTAATTTGAGATCCTGGTTTCAGGTTACCGGCGCTTTGGCTTGCGCTAGGGTGCCAAGCAGCTCATTAGCCAGGGGGCAGCGTCAGGACTTAGGCAGCTTTCTGAATTACCAGCTGCGGAAACTTAGGTGCCTACTGGGTTACGTAGCAGCTGAGCAGTGGTTTGGAAAACGTCAGTGTCATCTAAATATTGGGCAGAGGCACCTAACGAGGCAGTTAGGCCTACGTATCTTTGTGAATTTGGCATTTACTGTCTATGTGCCTGACTTCCCCCATCTGTCCCATGGAGATGAGGTTTCCTGGCTACATAGGGATGCTGTGAAGATAAATTCACTAGTGTTTGAGGTGCTATCCTTGCTGACCATCTACAGGATCAATCATTAGGTGGATCATCTGTCTAATTTTAATAAACAGTCACTTAGAAATAGATATTTTGCATTGCAGTAAATATGGTAAACTTATACTGTGCATATCAACAATACTGTTATTACCATTCAACAAACCCAAAGCAATAAGATCGTTGAGCTGTGTTTCAACAGGTAATATAAAACCAGTTCACCCAAAACTAACAGCAAAAACAAAACACAAACCAAACAACCCAGACTGATCACAGAAACTGGTAACATGCCCACACTAACTGTGAAATCTCATTACATTGGAGGCAATTATTGCTTCTGCCAAGAACAGCAAGGTGCAATAGCTTCACAAAAGGGAAACATTTGCAAAGAGTGTGGGGAAGAAACCCCCCCCCCCCAATAATTAAGATAAACAATCCTATGGCTCTTCTAGGGCAACATGATGAGAGAGACAGTGAGAAAATAGCTTCTCAGATTTTAGGAACTCATTTATCACTAACTGAGCTTCGCAGTTATAAAAGTGGCCATAATAGTTAGCTGATAAGGGCAATAAAAAGGCAGGTCTCTGTTCACATGACCCTGGGGTAGGTTTTGACAAACAGCTGTTCAGGAAATTGGATATGTTGCTGGCTTTGAGACAGATGGGCTCATCAGTAGGATGTAGGTAATGCTACAGGTAAATTACAGAGAAGTTACTCTAGGGGTGAGTTGCATTATCTTTTCGCCTGAAGAAAACTCATCTGTTGGTGGCATCTTTTGCCTTGGTAGTTCATTCACTTTTCTTTTAAAGAAGCCCCCAGATTACCCAGCGGGGGAGAGAGAAAGCTATTCTAGCACAGTGAATGTCATGCCTTTTGATTTTTGTATCGTACGTTCGACAGCTGGTTTTTTGATGATTCTTTGTCCTAGATTGTTGTGGTACAAGTCTATAGCCTCCTGCATTTGATTTGCAATTAGTTTATGATAGGTTGTTTTTCATTTTATTGCTTGTTTCTACCCAGTCTTTTATTGTTTGTATTCTGATATGTTTTAGGAAACACAAATCATCTGGTATTAACTGTGTCGCTCTTTGAAGGTATCTCAGTATAGAATTAAATGGTAGTTTAAATTAGGATACAGCCTCCTTTTTAAAGGGAATGGAACATAGAGGCTATTCTTAGGTGGGGTTTGCTGTGTAGGGACTAGGAAACTCAATGAGTAGAAGCTTGAAATGATAAGGGATTTGTTTTGTTTCTTCCCTCAGGCCCCTAAATGACAAAATTAAACCACATTTTACAAATGTTACATATACGTAACATTCAAAAATGAACTCAAGCTTGTGAGAGGCTAAAGCTCCATATTCAGCTCCCCTCACTGGAGTTGAGGTTAGCAGTGGAGTCTTCAAAGAGTGAATTATCTGACTTACCCTATGTGCTTGTAATATTTTGGCACAAGCATCAGAATTAAAGATAAAACGGTTACCTAACTTTTGTAACTGTTGTTCTTCGAGATGTGTTGCTCATGTTCATTCCATTGTAGGTGTGTGTGCACCCATGTGCACAGTTGCCAGAGATTTCTGCCTTAGCGGTATCCGTAGCGCTGGCTGTGGCGCCCCCTGTAGTAGCGCTCCCATGCGGTGGTATATCAGGTGCTGCTGGCCCTGCACCCCCTCAGTTCCTTCTTGTTGTCAACTCCGACAGTGGGGTAGGAGGGCAGGAAATTAAATGGACATGAGCAACACATCTTGAAGAACAACAGTTATGAAAGGTAGGTAACCGTTTTTTCTTCTTTGAGTGCTTGCTCATGTTGATTACATTTTAGGTGACTCACAAGCAGTATCCACGGAGGTGGGCTCGGAGTTCACAGTTTAGCGGCTTGCAGTACTGCTGTGCCAAAGCCAGCATCGTCCCAGGCCTGCTGGGTCAGCGCATAGTGGGACATAAAGGTATGGACAGATGACAGGTGGCTGCTCTGTAGATGTCCTGAATAGGCTAATGGGCCAGAAAAGCTGCTGAGGAGGCCTGCGCCCTGGTAGAGTGGGTGATGACGATCGCCGGAGGTGGCACTTTCGCTTGGTCATAGCAGAAGCGAATGCAGGCCGTGATCCAAGAAGAAATTCTTTGAGTGGATATGAGGCAACCTTTCATCCTGTTGCCCACTGCGACGAATAATTGCATTGACTTATGGAATGACCTGGTTCTGTCAATGTAGAAGGCCAGAGCCCGCCGGACGTCCAAGGCATGTAGCCTACGCTCCTCCAATTTTTGCAGCTTCGGGAAGTCCGGTAGGTAAATGTCCTCGAATTAAACTGAGAGACCACCTTGGGGAGAAAGGCCAGGTGTGGTCTGAGTTGGACCTTGTCCTTGTAGAAGACCATGTATGGCGGTTCCAAGGTGAGCGCCCAAATCTCAGATACTCAGCGTGCCGACGTCACTGCAACCAGGAATGCGACCTTCCAAGAAAGGAGGAGGAGAGAGCACAAAGCCATAGGCTCGAAGGGGGGACCCTTGAGCTGCGACAGTACCAGATTCAAGTCCCACGGCGGAACTGGATCCCTGACTTGCGGGTAGAGACGCTCTAGTCCTGTAAGGAAACAAAAAGCTCCATTGCATGTACAATTCTCCCCCTGGAGAGAGCGCGAGAGAAAATGAATTCCAGGTGACAGATGTCAGTCATGTTGCTTAATGCACTGCTGGAAGGGGCTCAGATCCTACGGTGATGAGGGTGGTATAAGAGCCTATGCAGAACAGCATAGGATTTCAACCCATCTCTTTTTCATAGAGGATCACCGTCGCTCACACAATTTCTTATTTTTATAGGTGGGATTCTAAACCCTGATATCTAATTTTCTTTGTCTTCAGATTGAGGCAACATCACCTACTGGTTACAGCAGCAAACTGGCAATTAAGGTGGGTTTGCCACTTACTGTGTAAATTGGACAAATAATCTGTCTGTGCTTCTTAGTCTCCCTCCCTGTAAAATAGGGATCAGGAAAACTATGACAGCTGTTCAAACAATTTGTGGTGATCAATTTATTTCCTGAAAAAGATTCCCATTGGCTTCAGTGGTCTTTGGACCAGGCAGTAACATAGAAGAATGATATTGCTGTCTAATTCGACTGGCAATCCACAGACAGAAGGGACACAAGGCCTAAGGTCTGATCCTCTGCCAATTAAAAGAATGGCAAAGCTTCCATTGACTTCAGTGAGGCAGAAACAAGCTTTAACAGTCTGCTCCGGATCAAGGGTGTTAAGCAATTGGATTTAGTGGGAGCAGGAAGGGTTGCTAGAACATTTGCAGAAAGTGAACACAAGGAAAAGAGAAGAACTCAGGTGAGGCAAATTCAATCCTTTTTGTCCTATGCAGGGGCGGCTCTATGCTTTTTGCCACCCCAAGCACAGCAGTCAGGCGGCCTTCGGCGGCATGCCTGCAGGCGGTCCGCGGTCACGCGGATTCGGCAGTGTTTCTGCGGGTGATCTGCTGGTCCCGCCGCCGAATTGTCGCCGAAACCGCGGGACCGGCAGACCTCCTGCAGGCACGCCGCCCGAAGGGCGCCTGACTGCCGCCCTCACAGCGACCGGCAGGCTGCCCCCCGTGGCTTGCCGCCCCAGGCACGCGCTTGCTGCGCTGGTGCCTGGAGCCGCCCTGGTCCTATGAATGTTTACAGAAAATACTTTTTGTATTTACACACAGCTAAATGTGACTAAACTATGATTCCATCTACATAAAGTTGCCTTGAAATTGTGGTTTAAATGTTGTCAATTTAGTAGAGTTTTCCATATTAAAAATATGTATTTAAAATAACCTTATGGCCTCCTCCTGCCAGCACTCCACATGCAGGTCACTTACTGAATTCAACAAGAGTACTGCATATAGAGTACACGGAGCACAAAGTCAGCTGCCACTCTTACATTGTTGTAGGCAGTGATGTAGCTATCTCGGTCCCAGAATATTAGAGAGACATAGTGAGTGAAGTAATATTTTTTGCTGGACCAACTTCTTTTGGAGAGAGAAACAAGCTTTCCTGCTACGCAGAGCTCTTCTTCAGGTCTGGGAAAGGTACTCAATAAAAAAATATTACCTCACCCACCTTGTCTCTTACTTCTTACAAAAATTTTTCATGCCTACTATACAGTAATCTTTCTACAGCGTGTTATGCAATGGTCCATATTATATTGTTACGTATTGGTCTTCTATAATATGTTCTGTTCAGTAAATACCAATGTTTCTGTTTGGCTCTATGCAAATCAAAGAAGAATTTACAGTAGGTAAAATGTTTTGTGAAGAAATTCATTTGTAGGCTACCAATGTGTGTAAATATCAGTCCAACATGATGTAAAACAATATATCTGAAAATGTAAGGCTGCAGGTTTATAAATACATGCTAACTAATATCTTGAGATAACTTGCATAAGAATCTTGCTAGTAAAAAAGCAGAGACAGGAATGTTGTTACTGTCAATAACTAGCCAGATTCTCAGCTAGTGTAAATGGATCCAGAAGTACTGATTAATGGAGCTATGCTGATTCATACCAGCTGACAATCTGGCCAGAGGTGTGATCCTGCTCCTACTGAAGTCAGTAGCAAAACTTCAGTGGTAGTAAGATCCTCACTAGCGGGCCAGACCGTGATGCCCCTTCTCACATTGAGTAATGCCTTACTCCATTATGACTTCCCACTGAAGTCAAAGGGACTATTTGCAAAATAAGGTACTACCACACGTGAATGAGGGTATGACATTCTGCCTACAGTTAATTTTCAGATGGAAGGCAACCTGGTCTGGTAAGTGAGAGCACAAGACTAGGAGTCGAGATCTGGGTTATAGTCCTGACTCTGCCACTGGCTTGTTGTGTGGCTTTGGTCGAGTCACTTAACTGCTCTATGCTTCAATTTTCCCATCCATCAAGCAGGGATGATACTGATATTTTTAGATATTTGGATGATAAGTGCGGAGTGTGATTATTACTGTTAAATTCACATACTTTGTCAACAGCTCTTTTACATCTTCTTCTCCCACAAAGTCCATTCACATCATGGACTAAATATCCGGATATCCAGGGGATTTCATTTAATAAATTAAGGATATAATTATGACTTCTAGGAAACTGAGCTATGGTGGCTGGGAAGAGGGAGAGCACAGCTCGAGTGTCCATCACTGAAAGCATTGTGCCTGTATAATAGAGATGCAAAGCCACTGCAGGTTTCACCTGAGGAGGGATGGCAGGAGTTAGCCTGTGACAAGATGATACAATTTTTAAGATTTCTTTTCCTAGTGCTGCTCTTTTCTTCATAGCCCCTCCCTGCTGACTCCATCTGGTTGAAGAATTCTACACATCTAAACAGAGACACCTTCCTCAGACAAAAAATCAGTAGCTCTGTGCTGATAGTTTCATGTTCTTTTTAATCTAAGATCACCTTTTTACAATGGCATAATTTAGATGGGAATAACAGAAAACACCAGTTTCCTAGTCTTCTCCTTGGGTTTCATAGACTTTTAACAGACCTTAGGAAGCAATCTCTTGCAAGGTCATACTGAACTAACACAAGCGAAGCGGTTCTTTCATTGGTGGAACCATACCATTACTGTCTATGCCAAAGCTTAGATCAGTTCATAGTTGCCTTTCCACAGCTACTTGAGCTTTCTGTAGGAGTAGCAAGCAAGATAAGGGTCAGTAACCAGAGATTGGGGTTAGTTTCCCAAATATCACATTACACCCCCAATCGCTAGCTCTTTCTGAGATTTTTATACAATGCTATAAAAGTTTAGTTGTGTCTTTAACCGAGGTCGTTCCTTTTATTAGGGTTCAGAACTCCTGTGGTTTGTGACAGGCTCAAAACATGAACCATACGCAGTTGTTTTTCAACATGTGCGTGGGTTTAGTTTGCTGGAAGGCAAGTTGAATTTTGACAGGAAAACTGACACAGTGGTGCGCTAGTGTTGCGCTCCAGTGCTTTCTCATTTTAAAGAGGGCAAATTGGTCATAGACATCAAAATGCATCAGTGGGCCTCATTGTGCTATTTCTTCTATGAGAAGCTTACAAATAGGGTATAATAATTTTGTGCCATTCAAGATGACATAGGCTGACAGACACTCACTGAGACTCTTGGAAAGGAGCACAGGGCAGCCCATGTAAATGGAATCTGAATAATGAGTAATAGAAATGAAACATGCGCTTCTTCCTGTTACTAATATTTCAGTAGCTCTCTGTGAGCCAGAGGAAAACAGAACTTGTAAAGTTTGTTCCTGGGAGATTTGTTAATAAGAGGCAATTCTTAGAAGTAACAGCAAAAAATTCTCTCCTGTGTTCTCTTCTTACCTCCACAAAAAAATGAGTTATAGCAAAAAAAAAAAAAAAACCCTCCCCACGTGTTTTGGTGAGACACATGGAGGGAAATGGATGAATATTATGGTCTTGCCTGCACTGAGGACTTGGCCTGGTTACACCTAAAATGTAATCAACAGGAGCAAGCACTCGAAGAAGAAAAAACGGTTACCTACCTTTCATGCACCAGGGTAAACAAGCAAAGTCACCATAAACTGCTATTTGCAATGGTGTGGTTTCCCCTTATTTGAAACCAGGTTAGTCTGCACCAGTACAATTAATATCACGACTTATAGTGACCTTGCTTGTATATACTAGAGGTTTGCACTTGTGAAACTACACCAGTGGCTGGCTAACAATGGCCAATGTCCCCAGGGTAGACAAGGCCTTAGTCTATGTACATTATTATTTGTATTACAATGGTGACTGGAAGCCCTGACTGAGATCAGGGCCCCACTGTTCTAGGCACTGGACAAACACACAGTAAGTGATAGTGCCAGCCCCAAACAGTATATAGTCTAAATACGACTGGCAAAGAGTTGAAGGGGAAACAGCGGCACAGAGAACGGAAGTGACTTGGTCAAGGTCACACAGCTTGTCAGTGGCAGAGCCAGGGATAGAAGCCAGGCTTCCTGACTCCTAATGTAGTGACTTACTGAAGAGCATATTGGTCTGTTTCTGTTCTTTTCAGCTGAAGATTCTATTCTTTTTTCAACTGAGCTTAATATATCCCAACTCTCTAGAGGTAACAACAAAACAGAGAGGTGACTGTGGGAACAAGAACACCCTTCTCTGATTAGATTAGTTTTTATGAGCTTGGGGATATTTTGAAGCAGTAATTAGGAATACTAATGATAGTTGCATGCTTAAATCCAGGGTGGATAAAAATAGATATTTTTTTTAAATTGTTGGGTTTTTTTTATTAAATTAAATACAGGGTTGTTTTTTTTAAAAAAAAACAGAAACAACCCTATTTAAAATTAAATTTTAAATCATGATAACCTATGAGTGACAGATATGACAATATGTTGCAATATCCTTGACAAACCTTACTGAATTAAGAGTAAGTATTTTAGGAGTCCATTGTATTAAAAATGCAAATGTTTATGTGCTATTGAGGGATTGTGTGTAATTCCATGGGGGAGAGGGACCACAGCCCTCCAGGAACTAAGAACAGTGGTGTGTAGTTAGGCAGATTCACTCAGCTTGTAACAGCTCCAGAGAGCTATCACCAGCTGGAGATATATACAGCATATACTGGTGCAGACTGCATTCTCCAGGGACCAACAGACAAAGAAAGGACTTTTGGTTAAAGAGCCTGAGTTAAAACTGACTCGGCCTTCTTTCAGATCCAGCAAATGGACATTACTGGGTTGTGAAGAGAATAATGATATCCAGTGTAACTCAGTCAATCGTATCATTGTCTCTTGTTTAACTCTCTAAAAGTTGGATTGCATTTTTCTCCACACTTCCAAGAAGTCATATGATGTCAAAGCCCGGCTATATAGCTGTTTGATGACATCATAATAATGAGATAGGACTTCTTTCCATAGCTGTCCATGTGATTCATGTTTATAATTTAGCCATAATGATAATCAAGTCAGAGTACAGAGAGGGAAAATGACATGCAAGGAACACTTAGAGGGTGCGAAAGGACGCTTGCCAACAGTGCAGCACAGTAGGGTGGTCCAGTGCCCTCCCTTGCTAGGGCTGGAAACTTAGGTATTTTATAGCATTGGAAAGCTGTTTAGTTCATTCTCATTAAATTTATTGGTACAGTGACTTTATTGAAGGCCGTAGATTTGACACAGTTGAGTCAGTGGAAGTGGCAACCATTATCACATGTAAGTATCTCTTTTCTGAACACTAAAATGGCCCATAAGGCAGTAAACCTAGCTTCAGAGGTCAACTTGCACAATTAACAGTGAAGACTATCCAGAACTTGCTGAGTTCTGCAGAATAACTCCTTTGTGTAATTGTAACCATACCTCTCCAATGTGACATTGAAAAGAGAGGAGCTGCTACTGGGGAAAGCAGGCCCCAGGATGTCTTTCCTCATGTGTTAGGAACAAATAGGAAGTGAATGTAAAAACGCTACACAACTAAACAGTTTGAATAAAGAAAGCCAGTTAGAAGGAAGTTCAACCCTTGTTTAAAAGTAGCACTCTGCAAACTGTTGGCAACAGAACCTGAGGCCACATGAAATCCAGCTCGTTCGGGGTTTCAGTGCAAACTCAAAAACTCAGATCAGGTTAACTGAGGGGTTTGCTGATGATTGCAAATCTTCCAGGTGAATCTGGACTCCCTTTCAAATAATTTTTGCCTGGTTTGTGGATGGCAATGAAATTGTGTGAAATCAGAGGTTTTCCGTGGTTCTGAAATGAAACTTTTTGAAGGCAGATTTTGCCAAGGCTTTGGAAAAGGTTTGAATCTGAAACTCCTGACTTGTGAATTTAAGCAGATTGAAACAAATGTTTCCATGAGCCCTTGTGAAAAGTAAAAATGCTGAGATTTACATAGTTCTGTGTAAAGCTCTGTTTATTAAAATATTTTGCTTCTTGTGGGACAAAAGCTAGCAAGAACGTTTTAGATTAATTTAAGAAAATTGAGAAGGTTGATGCCACAAATGACTGATTAATGGGGTAACCTCACAGATCCCCACACAGGAAATGTCAGACATGGCAATATTATTTTCTAAAGTGTGGCAGCACGTGACCATCCAATGCCTGTTTGAGGAGTTGTTTTCCTCCAAAAGGGAGATAAAAATGCACTGCAGCTGCCCACATTTTGGCTCTTACAAACAGTGAAGGTAGGCAGATCCCAAATGCAGAACAGATGGCACCACCTAGCCAAAATAAAGAGTCTTGGAGTCCCATGCTGTGAAAGAAAAGTTAAGGAGGAACTTACAAGAGATGTTGTGTTACAGTGAGAGAGTTACTGTTATTTAGAGCTTCTGGAAAATGGTCATTGTTTTTTGTGGAAAATTTTTTAAAAACTGGGGGGGAAAAAGTCTTCCACTGAACATTTTTTGTTTTTCAAAAACCAAAAATTTGTGGGATTTTGATTTTCCTGTGTCTCCGGTATTTTTACTCTTTTTCTAGGTGGTAAAATGAAAAACAAACAATTTTTCATCAAAACCTTTTTTGAACAAAAAGTTTTGACCAGCTCAATTATTATTATTGCACAAATGCAACTGTCCTTGGTGAGAAGTATTTTATAGGGTTCCAAGTGTGTTTGGGGGACAGCACTTCCATGGATGCTTGCATGGGGAACTAACACTTCCAGCTGCTCAGTACAGCTTTGGGGTAAATGGATGATCCCAAGAATAGCTATAATATTATACATGGGATGTCTATTAGCAGCTTACAGCAATTTGTTACTTTGTTACACTAATTTTGTTACAAGTGTCTGCAATGGAAGACTTGAGGGAGAGTCTCACATGGCACTGTGAGAAGATTCAGATAAAGCTTGGGAGAGTCTAATCATATGGGATATCTTTGGATGTAGAACCTAGAGATAATCTTCTTGGGTAAAGACTTGTAATGATCTATAACCAGGTCCTTGGAATAAGCAAAGAAGAGACTGCCCTGGATAATCCACCCCATGGAAGAAATATTCTGAGTTATATCTATAGAAAAGTGGGACATGATCAAACCTTCTATTATCCCCAAAGGTAAATTCACCTACCATATATTTTTTCCAAATTGCAACATCACCTACAAGAACCTCCAGGAGACTCAGCAACATCAAATGGCTTGAATTAATGTTGAATGCATTCCTGTTGAATAGGAAAATCTCTCACTTAGTTTAACCTTTGGAGTGCTGCCATTTTGGGGTTTGACAAAAGAAAGCAGTAGGAAGACTTCAATGGACTTTTGCTGTTAATCAGGGAATATTATCTATTTAATTTAAGTAGTCATTGCTGCATTTAAAAAAGTAGAGATTATTTGGTTTCTATTTACAGCAGTACATTAAATTCTATGAGACAAGAGATACATTTTCATATGCTAACTGGTGAGTTATTGTTAATTTCTAATACGATAAAATATTTTGGGCCATATTTGCAGAGCTGCTACCTCTACTAAGCCTACAAAATTTCTATGAACACCCATTACATGCACAAAAAATCTAATTTCACAAACAAATTTTGTGAATAAGTGTCCATTTATTTAAGTCATGCAAGTGTGAGTTTTGCATAAAACTTTTGCTTCTGGATTTCCATCCAAATAAAGAGGACAGAAAAAATAGTCCTTGGATTTTCATTGTATAATTAGGAACAGTTTGGAAAATAAATATATCTTATCATTTCTTAATTGTTTATTTTACAGAGCAGAGCAAACAAAGCTGAGTCTACAAACCACGTTGCAGGCAATAAAAAACATATGTCTGAGAAATCCCAACTCCCTTTCAAGATATAGACTAACACAATACTTCGATTTATGATCACACATACAAACAAATCCTTATAATTTTCTTACAACAATTCTGAGAAATGATTTATGACCACCAGAGGAATACCCTCTTCTTCACTAGGTTTACTGTAGCTTGTCGAGGATTCAAACCACCACTTAAAATTGCACCACATGTTTTTGAAATCCGGAACATGTTAAAACTGCATTTCCTTTCTTCGCTTTTCATTGTCATGCATTAAACAGGAGGTCTTCAGCTGTTTTTTCCTTACTCAGAATTATTACAGCTAAACAGAACTGTTTCCTTTTACCATAATTCACATGATACCAGCTAGGTTAGCAGCATTTGGAACTCTTTCATTAGGCAAATAATACTTGCTCAACCTTAAGTAAAATGTGTTTTGTACGGTTAGCTGTCTACAAAGAGGGCAAAATCAATAGTGTGCTTCTGGCCAAATGTATATTTACAAGTTAATATAAAAAGCTAATTCTAAGTCAAAATCTAAAAGTAGAATTATTTTGAGTCATGAAACGTATCTAGCTTAATAGGGTTTAGTGCAAATAGAATAGTATTTAATGTTTTTAAACTCTGGTTAATAGGCAATTAATCTACTTTTTTGGTGCATAGATAGGCATGAATTACACAACACGGAGTAATGTATGCTTCCTGCTTGTCATTATCCTACATAATCTTGTCTTGATCCTTGTTCTTTTATTTGAAAGGTCCAGGGCACATTCCATTTAGAGTTCTTCTAATGGAAAACATCAGTTTAGAATAGTGAATGAAAGATGTTGTCTCACTTGACCTGTAGATCTACTTCAGTTTCATTTTTTTACAAATGCTTAATTTTCATTTTCTTGAGACCATGAACAGTGCTGATAGCTGCATGAGCTGGGGAGTAGCAGCCTGGACCAGCTAATTTCTCCCCATTCAGCTCCTCTGCTCCCTATGGGAACGTCTACACTACCCGCCGGATTGGCAGGTAGTGATGATCTATCGGGGATCGATTTATCGTGTGTAGTGTAGACGCGATAAATCGATCCCCGATCGCTCTTGCGTCGACTGCTGAACTCCAGCAGTGCGAGAGGCGGAAGCAAAGTCGACGGGGGAGCCGCAGCCATCGATCCAGTGCCGCGAGGACGCGAAGTAAGTAATTTTAATTCAATCTAAGATGTGTCGACTTCAGCTACGCTATTCTCGTAGCTGAAGTTGCATATCTTAGATTGACACCCCTCCCCCCCCCCAGTGTAGATCAGGCCTATGTCCCTTAGCTCCCCTGTACAGGCACAATCGTGGGCTTCTAGTTGAGTCCTAAGCAGACAAAACTCCCATTGAACACAACGGGAGTTTGTCCTTTGTAAGGACAGCAGGATCAGGAGAGTATACATTATATAAAATCATTCTGCCCTCCACTGAAGTGCAGTAACTATTGAACACTGCACAGAAGCACTAGTTTGGAACAGACAGCAAGGAAACCAAGTGAAATCCAGGTCCCATTGAACTCCATGGGTGTATTGCCATTGACTTGAGTAGAGCCAGGATTTCACCCACCACATCCAATTGAATTACAGAGGCAATGTAGACAGCCCAAATGCAATTACCCAAGTTGGACCTCAAATAGCTAGGGCCTCCATTTTACGATTCATTAAAAAGCTAGCACCTACGGTGTGCAATATCCTCCGTAACCCTTTCCTGATGCACTGGTTCACTGTTGACTTGGAGAGAAGAGTATTTACCTACTGAATTATCAAAACTGTAGCCTCTTGGTTTTCTACAAAGGTCTCTTATCTAAGTACTGTGGCCCAGTTTGACTCTGCCAAACTTAAGTTGGTGAAATCTGAAGAGATCACAGCTTTAGCTCATAAAATTGCAGGCAGGCAGGGTCTCTCTTTATTAATATAGTGCTTTCACATCTGCTTCCATAGTTCTTTTTTATAAATAAAATCTCTCTTGGAATTTTTTATGCACAGGTCACTCTGGGATGCAATATTAAAAGACCAGAGGGGTAGCTGTGTTAGTCTGGATCTGTAAAAAGCAACAAAGAGTCCTGTGACACCTTATAGACTAACAGACATATTGGAGCATAAGCTTTCGTGGATGAATACCCACTTCGTCAGATGCGTGTCTATGTCATGCGTCTGACAAAGTGGGTATTCACCCACGAAAGCTTATGCTCCAATACGTCTGTTAGTCTATAAGGTGCCACAGGACTCTTTGTTGCTTTTTACAATATTAAAAGACATTACTGAATAATAATCAGCTGTCTACTATGCATTAGTGCTCAGCAAATAGAAAGAATCCTTTGCTTCTTTGTAACTAGTTTAGGTTCCGATCCTGCAAATCTTCTTCTAATTCATTATTGTTTGTATTACCATAGTGACTCGGGGACTTAGACCAGGACCCCATTGTGTTAGGCATTGAGCTAACACAGGCCACTGAATGTTTGCTTAACTTCATGCACTGCGAGCAGTCCCACTGCCAGGGTTTAAACATGTATTCTTAGGCCTTCTGGTTTTTAAGCTATTTTAATTAAAATATATTTCTCCTACAGAAGAATAAATATTTCTAGACACAAGGTTAATTACAAAGCATAGCCAAGGTATCTTTTATTCACAACTCGCTACTTATGATTGCAAATTTCTTTTTTTCTGTGGTGTGTGCTCCTTTCCCATTGATGAAATGTTATCTTGCTAGCCACAAGGCACTAAAAATCAGATTAAGCAAAACCATCATAAACACAGAAAAATGAAAGAGGAAAAATAAATTAAAAAGTGAGATACTACAGAGAGATTTAGTTTCTTGTATTTGAAATACTATAAGCAAATAAGAAGAAAAATATTTGTGCATGTCTTATCTAGTAAGCCAGTAAATTCCAGCTAATGATACAGCTGGGTGTTAATTAGATACAAATGTATGTGGCATTACTAGGCAAAGAAATCAGAAATCATTTTAACATTATTTTCAGTATCATTCAGTTGTATCAATAGCTTTCTTTGGCAACCAAGGAGGAGGAGGTTCAGACTTGGTATTAGTCCATTTAGAAGTCTGAAGGTTTCATTGCAAAATGCTTGGACACCTGGTGTATTTTTAAGAATGATAAAGTCTTTAGTTAAAGCTGAAATAAGAATTTTCAGGTTGCTAAACCAACCATCGGAAAAAGCTCACTCAGTCCCATGAATGCAACAGACACATGGTACTATTGCAAACTAAATACATAAATAAAAATTAATTTCTATCCTTTAAGGGCTGATGATTGCAGGAACTTTCACTGTATTTTTGTAATTATCTTTCAGTGTGGGTGCTGTCCTGCCCACTGGGAGCAGGTAAAACTCCTCCCCTCCTTGAGGTCAGTGGATGTTTTGCATAAGGAATACAGGCTCAGGCCCTATATTCCTCAAACTTTTTGGATATTTATAGTGTCTTTCCTCCTCTTTTGCATTAAGTTCAGGTTTCTCCTCTTCTTCTTCAACACAATTTACATATGCTCCCATGTAGATTTCAAGGCCAGAAAGAACCACAATGATCATTCAGTCTGACTTTCTGCTAGGGTGACCAGATGCTAAGTGGAAAATATCGGGACCGCCGCGGGGGGGGGGGGGGGGGGGCGCCTTTTTAATTGTTACACTCACCCGTCCGGGTCTTCGGCGGCAATTCAGCGGAGGGTCCTTCAGTCACTGATGGTCTTCGGCGGCATTTCAGCGGCGGGTAATAAACCTTGCCACCAAAGACAGAAGCATCCGCCACTGAAATGCTGCCGAAGACCATCAGCGACTGAAGGACCTGCCGCCGAATTGCCGCCAAAGACCCGGACAGGTGAGTGTAAAAAAAAAAAAAGCCCGAAACAAAATATCGGGACAAATGGCATCCCGACCGTACTTCGGTCGGGACGCGGGACAAACTCCTCAAAATTAGGACAGTCCCGATTTGATCGGGACGTCTGGTCACCCTACTTTCTGCACAACACAGACCTGAACATTTCACCTAGAAATTCCTCCAGTGTAGGAACTCATTCTCCCCTGCAGTGCATCTGAACAATATTGAGCCCAGTAACTTGTGGCTGAACTAGAGCATCTCTTTTCCTTCCTCTTCTTTTCCTACAAACCCTCGACTGCCTTTACTGCATCAAATATACTTACTTGTTCTTCCATACCAACCTTTCCTTAAGCACCAGCCGCATTCCTTCAGCTCCTTACAACCTGCCTGTACAGTTCTGCTATCCTAAACACCAGCCACTGCATTCTGAACTGTATTTGCTATGTATTCTAATGACTTGCACCACAGCTTGTTAATCATTTGGGGCAGGATTTATGTTCACCAAGTACCACTGTTCTACTCTACAGAGCCATATAAATAATTATCTGTGGTGTGTATAAAGTACCTAATCGCCATGGGAATTGGTCATCACTAATAATGTAGTTCTGTCACTGCAGCAAAGGGATTTGAGCCAAGTCATGTTGCAGGGGGCAGGTTTGAACTAAAACAAACAAACAAACAAAAATACAATTCCAGTTTTTGGCGATAAGGAAGCAAAACTTTAACTTGGTTCTGTATACATCGTAATTGTGGGCTTTTTTCTAATTTGAAATTACTTAAGGGCTAAAACATGTTGAAACTAATGACATAACTGGTTTGTTTCATGCTGTATAACTACTGTATGATGTTTTGATTTACAATATACAGAACATTACAAGAGCTGTAATTCACTCTTTTTAAACATAAATGTAAATTGCCTTTGGAATTGGCTGCAGGATAATCTAAAATATCTTTTAAATTTGTGCCAAGTAAGCTTTTGCCTGTGTGTATTCAGATAAAGCTCTTATTCCACTGAACTAAGACAGAACTTCAATATTCTTTAAACAAAACATGGAGCTGAGCTATGTTTGTTCAAGGACCTCTAGGTCTTTGACTGCTTTCATGCAGCTTATGGCACCTCTCTAAAATGTGAGAGGCATCTGTGAAACAGGGAGACGGAGCAGTCTGAAGCCTGGCCTGTCTAGAAGGCTCCTAAAATACACTGTGAAGGAAACTGTCTTTTCTCTGAAGAATTCATTCAGGGTGAAATCCTGCCTTTGATTTCAGCGGGGCCAGGATTTCACCTTCAGACTTTGGGTCTGCTCCCAGAGCCTCTACTCTGGCAAAATTCCCATTGCTGCCTTGAGTTAGGACTGCAAGATTGGTCTCTTCTCTTCATTAAATTGAGGAAAAATCCTCCCTTCCTGTAGAAAATCTGGGCAAACTGGCTGCATGCCAGGATGCTTCCACAGGGGATGGAGAAGGAAATAATCTCCCTCAGGACATGGAATGTCAGTGGAGCTGTGTCTGATTCTACATGGGCTGCAATACCCTCTGAGCCTTTACATGGGGATGGTGAGTGGGGAGGGAGTCCATGTAGTTGGGGATCTGCTTGGTATTCCCACCCCTCTTTTGGCTACCATTGACAGAGCACAGTTCTCTGCTGAAACTTTTGTGCATGGCTCTCTGTGGCTTGTCCCATGGCCCATCAGACCACACTAATTCCACTGCCATTCAGAAACTATGCACCTGTGTGGACAAGATTTGCCCGCTTACGTATTGTGTTCAGGTAGAAAGATTTTAGAAACTCACAAGTATGCAGTGGGGTTAGTGGAAAGGAATTCAGCTCTGATTCTTCTCTATCCCCCTCCCTTAAATTACCTCTTCTTAATTTCTCAATAAAACATTAAAAATCTTCATCAGAATGTGAGATGTCACATCTCCAAATTTGGATGTGGTTTTGGCAAAAAATGGTGAGTTTTTGTAAAAGGAAGTATTTAATTTGGGAAAGAATTTAGGGCCAGATTTTTGAAGATACATTTACGTGCCTAAAAATGCAGTTAAGCACCTAGTGGGATTTTCAAAATCACCTAGGTGCCTAACGCCCATAGAAATCAGAGAATTAGGTATCTAGGTGCATTTAAAAATCATACTAGGTGCCTATGTACATCTTTAGGTGCCTGAATACCTTTGAGAATCTGGACCTTATTCTCCAAAGCCTGCTCAACTATGTACACAATAAGATGAATGAAACTTTAGGAATTTAATGAATCTGTAAACTCAGGGGTCGTACCCTGTGACTGGAGAATTGCTAATATAATTCCTAGGGCTGTTGATTAACTGCAGTTAACTCACTCGACCCAAGGTTTAAGAATCTGAAGTGCCATCCAAAATCTGAGAGGGACGAGGTGTGGAGAATGCTTTCAGAAGTCTGAAAAGAGCAACACTCTGCTATGGAAACTACAGAACCCGAACCACCAAAATAGAAAATCAACCTTCTGCTGGTGGCATCTGACTCAGATGATGAAAATGAACATGCATCAGTCTGCACTGCTTCGGATCATTATCGAGCAGAACCCATCATCAGCATGGAGGCATGTCCTCTGGCATGGTGATTGAAGCATGAAGGGACATATGAATCTTTAGCGCATCTGGCATGTAAATATCTTGCCACATCAGCTACAACAGTGCCATCAGAATGCCTGTTCTCATTTTCAGGAGACATTGTAGACAAGAAGCGGGAAGCATTATCTCCTGCAAATTGTAACCAAACTTGTTTTGTCTGAGCGATTGGGTGAAGTA
Source organism: Emys orbicularis (assembly GCF_028017835.1). NCBI lineage: Eukaryota > Metazoa > Chordata > Testudines > Emydidae > Emys > Emys orbicularis. The sequence goes on along the minus strand of NC_088684.1, from coordinate 264,928,241 downwards.
GGACTGAGTGGACTTGTAGACTCTAAAATTTTACATTGTACAAAAAGTAACCGAATTCAAAAATAAAACATAATTCTGCATTTGTAAGTTCAACTTTCATGATAAAGAGATTGCACTACAGTACTTGTATTAGGTGAATTGAAAAATACTATTTCTTTTGTTTTTCACAGTGCAAATATTTGAAATAAAAATAATAATATAAAGTGAGCACTGTACACTTTGTATTCTGCATTGTAATTGAAATCAATGTACTTGAAAATATAGAAAACATCCAAAAATATTTAAATAAATGGTATTCTATTATTGTTTAACCATGCAATTAATCATGATTAATTTTTTAATTGTGCGATTCATTTTTTTAATCGCTTGACAGCCCTAATAGTTCCTATTTTTAAGAAAAGGGAAAAAATGATCTAGGAAACTAAAGGCCTGTTACTTTGACCTCAATTGCATGCAAGTTCTTGGAACAAATTTTGAAAGAGAAAGTAGTTAAAGTGAATGGTAATTGGGATAAAATAAAACATGGTTTTACAAAAGGCAGATTGTGCCAGTCCAATCTGATCTCCTTCTTTGAGAAGATAACTGATTTTTTTTTTTTAGACAAAGGAAATGCAGTAGATCTAATCTACCTGGATTTCAGTAAGGCATTTGATACAGTTCCACATGGAAAATTATTAGTTAAATTGGAGAAGATGGGGATTAATATGAGAATTGAAAGGTGGATAAGGAACTGATTAAAGGGAAGACTACAATAGTTCATACTGCAAGGTGAACTGTCAGGCTGGAGGGAGGTTGTTAGTGGAGTTCCTCGGGGATTGGTCTTGAGACCTATCTTATTTAACATTTTTATTACTGATGTAGGCACAAAAAGTGGGAGTGTGCTAATAAAATTTGCAGATGACACAAAGTTGAGAGGTATTGCCAATGCAGAAGAGGACTGGAATATCATACAAGAAGATCTGGATGACCTTGTAAATTGGAGTAATAGAAATGGGATGAAATTTAATAGTGCAAAGTGCAAGGTTATGTATTTAGGGACTAACAACAAGAATATTTGCTATAAGCTGGGGACTTACCAGTTGGAAGCGACAGAGGAAGAGAAAGACTGAAGTGTGTTGGTTGATCACAGGATGACTATGAGCCATCTATGTGATGTGGCCGTGAAAAAGGCTAATGCAATCCTAGGATGCATCAGGTGAGGTATTACCAATAGACACAGAGAAGTGTTAATACCATACAATGCACTGGTGAGACCTCATTTGGAATACGGTATTTAAGAAAGATGAATTCAAACTGGAATAGGTGCAGAGAAGGGCTACTTGGATAATCTGAGGAATGGAAAACCTACCTTATGAGAGGAGACTCAAAGAGCTTGCCTTGTTTAGCCTAACCAAACAAAGGCTGAGATGAGATATAATTGCTCTATAAATACATCAGAGGTATAAATACCCAGGGAGGGAGAGGAGTTATTTAAGTTAAGCGCCAATCTGAACACAAGAACAAATGGATATAAACTGGCCATCAACAAGTTTAGGCTCAAAATTCGGCAAAAGTTTCTAACCATCAGAGGAGTGAAGTTCTGGAACAGCCTTCCAAGGGAAGCAGTGGGGGCAAAAATCCTAACTGGCTTCAGATTGATCTTGATAAGTTTATGGAGGGGATGGTATGACAGGACTGCCTACAATCGCATGTGGCCCATTGGCAACTGCCAGTAGCAAAATTCCCAATGGCCAGAGATGGAACACTAGATGGGGACGGTTCTGAGTTACTACAGAGAATTCTTTCCCAGGTATTTGCCTGGTGGGTCTTGCCTACACGCTCAGGGTCTAAGCGATCATCATATTTGGGTTCAGGAGTCAGATTGGGCAGACACCCTGGGTTTTTTGGGTTTTTTTGCCTTCCTCTGCAGCATGGGGCACAGGTCACTTGCAGGTTTAAATTAGTATAAATGGTGAATTCTCTGTTGCTTGAAGTCTTTAAACCATGATTTGAGGACTTCAGTAACTCAGCCAGAAGTTAGGGGTCTATTACAGGTATGGTGGGTGAGGTTTCCTGACCTGCAATGTGCAGGAGGTCAAACTAGATGATCATGATGGTCCCTTCTGACCTTAAAGTCTATGAGTCTATATCTGTTTATGTGGGATTTTACCCAATTTTTCTCTAAATCAAGAGATTCAAATGCAGATGTCCAGCCTTCAGGACATCCTGAAGTTTTGTGATATTCCCTTGAGGATTATCATAGAATCATAGAAGATTAGGGTTGGAAGAGACCTCAGGAGGTCATCTAGTCCAACCCCCTGCTCAAAGCAGGACCAACCCCAACTAAATCATCCCAGCCAGGGCTTTGTCAAGCCAGGCCTTAAAAACCTCTAAGAAGGGAGATTCCACTACCTCCCTAGGTAACCCATTCCAGTGCTTTGCCACCCTCCTAGTGAAATAGTTTTTCCTAATATCCAACCTAAACCTCCCCAACTGCAACTTGAGACCATTACTCCTTGTTCTGTCATCTGCTACCACTGAGAACAGCTGAGCTTCATCCCCTTTGGAACCCCCCTTCAGGTAGTTGAAGGCTGCTATCAAATCCCCCCTCACTCTTCTCTTCTGCAGACTAAATAAGCCCCAGTTCCCTCAGCCTCTCCTCATAAGTCATGTACCCCAGCCTCCTAATCATTTTCGTTGCCCTCCACTGGACTCACTCCAATTTGTCCACATCCTTTCTGTAGTGGGGGGCCCAAAACTGGATGCAATACTCCAGATGTGGCCTCACCAGTGCCGTATAGAGATGAATAATCACTTCCCTTGATCTGCTGGCAAAGCTCCTACTAATGCAACCCAATATACTGTTAGCCTTCTTGCAACAAGGGCACACTGTTGATTCATATCCAGCTTCTCATCAACTGTAATCCCCAGGTCCTTTTCTGCAGAGCTGCCACTTAGCCAGTCGGTCCCCAGCCTGTAGCAGTGCATGGGATTCTTCTGTCCTAAGTGCAGGACTCTGCACTTGTCCTTGTTGAACCTCATCAGATTTCTTTTGGCCCAATTCTCCAATTTGTCTAGGTCACTCTGGACCCTATCGCTACCCTCCAGCATATCTACCTCTCCCCCCAGCTTTGTGTCATCCGCGAACTTGCTGAGGGTACAATCCATCCCATCATCCAGATCATTAATGAAGATATCAGAGGGGTAGCCGTGTTAGTCTGAATCTGTAAAAAGCAACAGAGGGTCCTGTGGCACCTTTAAGACTAACAGAAGTATTGGGAGCATAAGCTTTCGTGGGTAAGAACCTCACTTCTTGCATCTGAAGAAGTGAAGTTCTTACCCACGAAAGCTTATGCTCCCAATACTTCTGTTAGTCTTAAAGGTGCCACAGGACCCTCTGTTGCTTATTAATGAAGATGTTGAACAAAACCGGCCCCAAGACCGACCCTGGGGCACTCCGCTTGATACTGGCTGCCAGACATCGAGCCGTTGATCACTACCTGTTGAGCCCGACGATCTAGCCAGCTTTCTAGCCACCTTATAGTCCATTCATCCAATACATACTTCTTTAACTTGCTGGCAAGAATACTGTGGGAGACTGTATCATAAGCTTTGCTAAAGTCAAGGTATACCACATCCACCGCTTTCCCCATATCCACAGAGCCAGTTATCTCATCATAGAAGGCAGTCAGGTTGGTCAGGCAAAACTTTCCCTTGGTGAATCTATGTTGACTGTTCCTGATCACCTTCCTCTCCCCCAAGTGCTTCAAAATGGATTCCTTGAGGACCTGCTCCATTTTTTTGGGAGACTGAGGTGAGGCTGATTGGTCTATAGTTCCCAGGATTCTCCTTCTTCCCTTTTTTAAAGTTGGGCACTATATTGCCTTTTTACAGTCATCTGGGACCTCCCCCGATCACCACGAGTTTTCAAAGATAGTGGCCAATGGCTCTGCAATCACATCAGACAACTCCCTCAGCACCCTCAGCCTTGCATCCGGCTACATGGACTTGTGCATGTCCAGCTTTTCTAAATAGTCCTTAACCTGTTCTTTCACCACTGAGGGCTGCTCACCTCCTCCCCATACTGTGCTGCCCAATGCAGCAGTCTAGGAGCTGACCTTGTCTGTGAAGATTGAGGCAAAAAAAGCATTGAGTACTTCAGCTTTTTCCACATCATCTGTCACTAGGTTGCCTCCCCCATTCAGTAAGGGTCCCACACTTTCCCTGACCTTCTTCTTGTTGCTAACATATCTGTAGAAATCCTTCTTTTTACCCTTCACGTCCTTGCTAGCTGCAACTCCAAGTGTGCTTTGGCCTTCCTGATTACACTCCGGAGTGCTAGAGCAATATTTTTATACTCCTCCCTAGGATTGTGGGTCTAGAAATCAATTAGTAGATTAAACGGATTGAAAAATATAGTTTTTAAAATCTGTGGCAGAGCCCTTCCTTCACTGTTTCAACTCCATGTTTGAGAAAACACAAGTGTGGACACAGTACACGAGAGCAGCAGCTGCATCGTTTCAAGCACATGACAGACGTCTCAGCGAAGTGAAGGGAATGGCACAAGGCAGTGTATGAAGTGGAAAGCATCGCCATATGCCAGCTGTAAAGCTAGGTGGCATGCAATAGCTGAAGAGCCAACATGTGACATTTTTCACTTCACTGAGAATCAGACAAAAGCTTGCAAACACACTGCAAGCAGAAATCTTGGCAATTGCTCTTATTTTTCTTGGTGCACAATTCAATAAACACTTTACTCTCTAAGGACATGACTAGATGAGTTTATCAGCTTTTGTGCATGAGTATTCCCAGCATAAATATGATAGTGCAGCTGTTTCACTCAAGCTATATTTTTTCTATCCTCACTCACTGGGCAAAATTCTTTACTGGCGCAAATCCTATTGGCTTCACTGGAGCTACACCTGCAAAGATGCCTCCTTCCATCCCCCCACGCTTTAGTATGTAGATTCAGTGATGGGCTAAATCCTGCCCCACATGATACGGGTGTATTATGGCTCCACAGAAGAAAGAAATCCTCTTTCCCAGTACACCCAACTGCAGCAGTAGCAGCAGGAGAAGATACACTCCTAGGCCCCAGTCTTTCAGGATGAGCCATCTGGGCAGACCTTTATGTCCAAACAGAATCCCATTGACTACAGCAGGGCTCTGTACACATGCAGGAGTCAGTCCATGCTGATCTGCGTTGTGGGGTCAAGTTGCTGATAGGGGAAGGGGGTTTAGCGAATATGGTCGGGGTGCTGCACAGCCCCAAGATGTTGCTTTATAAACTTGTTTGTGGTTAGCAGCAAACACTGTGAGGAGGGCAGGATCTGTTGCTCTGTGAGCCATCCTGTCCTGAACCAGCAATTACATTTCTGTATTTTACATTCAGGCATTACTGCTGATTCTGTCTGATCTCCCCCACTATCTGATGAGTGGGTTTCACCCTAAATCAATGCAGTTTGCATGTTTTCTTATATCAACTTCAAACCACTATTGGTCCAATCCAAAACCCAATTATTCCAGTGGGTATGATCACACAGTATTTCTCCTTCACTGTGTTTAGAAATTCATAATTTAAAATTAGAACTTCCCTAGCTGCCGCTCACTGCTAAAACCTGATGTTTTGCAAACTAGCCTTCTCGGTAGCAAGGAGTGAGGAGTACATTTATTATCTCAGACTGAAGCTAGTGCACTTTATTTATACAGATAAATATTTATATTTATTTATACAGAATAAATCTCTGAAGTTTTTGTTGCCTGTCCTGTAATTCACTGGTGATGGTGCTAAGAGCTGTATCGATGAAAACAATGGGATAGGCTCATTTCTCATCACCACACAACTATTGATGGGTGATCAGGCTTGGATACAATGAGAATACACCCTATTCCTGAACGTTATTTAAAACTTTAGCCAAACCTTGGATCAAACTTTTTTTGAGATTTGCAAAATTGTGAATGACTTGTCCTCCTTTGCCACTTTCACATACACCCACTCTTCTGGTTTCTAGTCTTGCCCAGTAGCCTCCAATGCCATGGGATTGGCTGTTCCTTTTAGGATTTCTGGCCCAACCAGAACAAGGAAATGCCAAATATCTCACATAAAAGACTGTTCCCATGCAATCTTTGTAGACCCGAGAGGTTCAGAGAAGCTTTGGGTGCTTCTCTGACCTTAACCCCAAAGATTTCAAGGTTTGCCCTTCACCATACACAGTTGGATCAAATCCTCCACAAAAGCACAGCTAATTGTAAGAAATTAAGTCCATAAAATAAACTTAAATCCATGAGCTCAAATCTCCTGTACAAACACAGAAAGGTTGTGAACCAAATATGAAAGAAACAATGGGGCAAATATCTTGTTTTTTTACCTGTTTTTCTCCCTCTCTTCCTTTCACAGTCATGAAGATAATGAAGCATGGTAATATTGTAAAAAGGAGCTGACCCGTTTAATTTTAATTAAATATACATATACAGCCTTCAATCATTTTCTCAGCCTCACTCTTACCTAGTCTAGATAATTGAATTTTCAGTAGAATTAACAAAGCTGCCACAAACCTTAAGTGCTTTCTGAAAAGACACAACACTGCCAGCTGTAATGAGCTTTTAATTACTTCCCCTCAGTCAGAAGTCTTGATTCCTTTCTTGTCATTCTTTAGTGCAAATATACTTTCCATGCTGGAAAGTCAGCTTCCAGAATATAGTAGCCGTTATCTAGATCAGTGGTTCTCAACCTTTTTTCATTTGTGGACCCCTAAAAATTTTTGAATATAGGTGCGGACCCCTTTGGAAATTGTAGACATAGTCTGTGGATCCCCAGGGATCTATACAGACCACAGGCTGAGAACCCCTGATCTACATCTGGTATGGGGCTTGTTGTGTCCATTCTTATTTGATCACTCTGTGTGCTATGCAGACAATAATCTAATATTTGCACACAGAGCCAACTATGGGTCAGGAGCCCAACTTTTCCTACACTCTTCTTTGGAGCTTTGTCTTAGTTTGGCAACAGCCTTCCTGCTATAAAGCAGCCAAAAGCCATGCCTCCCCTTTGATAATATACATGATCAGAGGAAAAGTTCGTATCAGTACATAGGAAGGGTGTGTTGGAGGCAGATGATCAGCTGCCTCCTAACACATGATCCTCGTACTATCCTGGCTCACCTTAAACTCCTTCCTCCTCAATTCAAGTAATCTTACTATTGGCCCATAAATGACAACAGATGTGATCAACTGTAAGGAAGCCTGCTGTGCTAATTGAGAAATTACTGTGGATGAGGGATGTTTTGCAGCGGCTATGACAATGGCAGTACAATGCAAGTTTCCTGTTGGCATTTGTCACATATGCCCTGCCTAGCCCGGGGGTTCAAACAATTTGTAAGTGAGCAAACATGGCATCCAAACAGATGGGCATTAGTTTAGGCAGCCAAGACATCCTCTAAATTATGTGGTGTATAAAGTCAATTTAACTCCATTGCAGTCAATGGGAGTTTTGCCATCGACTTGGATAGGAACTAGATCAAGCCCAGATCATACGGCTGCAGACAGAGCAGGATTTATAGCCATCTTTATCCAAAGTTTACCTGCCAGCCCTGAATTTATGTGGTAAGGTTAAGGGGATGTTTTAATACCAACTCAGCACTGCACTAGGTTAACTTTCAACTTTTAATTTTCAGTGAGCATAGGGTGAGAGCTTGTCCCATATGAGTCAGAGGGAGAGATGCACATCAGGGAAGGGCATATTTAGCACATTTGTGTCCCCTTAACAGGAGTGCCCAGTGGGCCAGAACTAACTTCTGCACCTGGCCTCTTTGCCTGAGCAGTTCTTCAGAAGCCACATCCTATCCAGATGCACAAAAGGGACATGTTATTTTGTTTAATAAGGGCTTGGCTACACTTGCCAGTTACAGTGCAATAAAGCAGCCCCGGGCGCACTAGCTCACTCCCCATCCACACTGGCAAGGCACGTAGAGCGCTCTGACTCCGCGGCTACAGCGCTGCTGGTACTCCACCTCGGCGAGTGGAATAACGTTTGCTGCGCCCCCGCTGGAGCGCCGCGGCGCCAGTGTGAACGAGATGTTGCATTACTGCGCTGTGATCGGCCTCCGGAAACGTCCCATAATCCCCTTAAGTCAAGTGGCCACTCTTGTCATTGTTTTGAACACTCTGTAGGAATGCTGTAGGAATGTGGCTATGCCCTTTCAAAGCTCCATTTCTGACAGCTGGCTGCTTATCTGCTCCGGGACAAAGGAACCATTACTGAGGAATGCTGCTTGCTTTGAGTGAGTGAGAGAGAGGTGGGTGGGGGGGAGGGAGGTATGCTGCTGTCTGAACTTAGAAGACAGCATGCTGACACGCTCTCAGCCCCCCAAAAACCCACTCTCTCTCCCTCCACATACACACAACACACTCCCTGTCACACTCCACCCTACCCCCCGCATTTGAAAAGCACGTTGCAGCCACTTGCATGCTGGGATAGCTATCACAATGCACTGCTCTTTGTAGCATTGCAAGAGCTGCTAATGTGGCCACGCCAGTGCGCTTCCAGCTGAGAGTGTAAACACTCGGCAGCGTTTTCCCTGCTGTGGTCTCCGAAGGCGGGTTTAACTCCCAGCGCTCTACAACTGCAAGTGTAGCCATGCCCTAAGAGTCCCTTCATATCAGTGTAAGTAGATCACTGCACATGTACATGGTCTGGTGAACATGTGTAAGCAAAATATATATACAAATAATAAAATATTGAGTTTATTTTACTAATCAAATAGTTAAGATCTATATAGGATTAAGAATCACATTTTTTCTCAGTGCTCACTAGTTTAAGTAGAGGCTGAATTCACCCAGTTCTCTCTTTTTTTTTTAACCTTCAGCCTCTGTGATAAATGAGTTTTAGTGTTAGATTCTCTCAGAGTGCTCAGATGTAATTGAAAACCCCAGGAATACAGGGCTATGTTGTTTTAACTGGCTAATGATTTAGAAGCCACCAAGGAATTGCATGGTTAACCCGGAGCAATGGGAGTATGCACAGGTAGAGAGCCTACTCATTATTATGTCTCAGAATTTTGTAAAAAATCCCTACAGATCTCTTGCTACACAGATTTACTTGCAATTAACCCACCATTTTTATATGGTACTTAAGTACTAACCTTGAAAAGTGTCCTTGAATGGAGTCTCTGGAAACCACAATAATCAAGGATTGTTGTATTGACATGGGGTTGCATTATTGTGACCAAATGTCATCACCCGTTGATGTAATAAGTGAAGGCCAATACTACAACACAATGCCAGGATGTCACTCTGATTATTTTGTGGCTCTCTGCAACTCCATTTGACTTTATCTCCTCCCTTCACCAGGTTTCCAGGCTGTGTTTGTACATTTAAGGGATGGCTCTCTTGTCTCTCTGTCCTTCCCACTCCCTTGCTGGGTGTTTGGAAGAATGGATAGGGATCCCAAATCCATTTGTTGAGCCTCACCATATGTATCAAACAGCGTGAGAAGCATTCCTGTGATTAGCCGCCTGCTCTCTTTGCCCAATATCCAGCAGAACAGGAGGAGTTCCAGGCAAGCCCCATGGACTCCTTGCAAACTGCAAGGCCCTGAAGAACAGCTGATAGCCTATAGTATCAGAACCATGTCCCAAAGCTGAATTTCCCAGATGCACTGCAGAATAAATAGTCCTCCAGGAATTCTCCCTCCTTACAAGAATTTTGGGGGTGAAGGAACATTGCAGACAGTGGTTCACTCCATTAGCCTGTTCTAGCTCAGTAATTATTAACCATGAGGTCATGACATGAAGGTGTCTCATAAAAATGTTTCCTGGGAGTGCACTGATTGAGGCAGGGGTCCTGTGGAAAAATTAGCCTGTGGTCAGTAATTAAGAACTGTACCACAATGCCAGGGGACAAAATTTAGGTTGCACAGGCAGCCTTAATTCTGGCAATTCCTAACTTTTGAGGGCTTGACTTTGAAATCTTAATACTGTTCTTTTAACAGTTTTTATATGTAATACTTTTTACATACAGGCATCAGACCATCCAATAAAATGTCCAGTGGTCTTCTAAAATGTTTGACTTTCCCTCTTTTCTTCAACAGCCCATGTAAATCTTGTACAACATTATCACCACAGAGTCAAACATGTGTATTGCAGGGATCTATGCAAAGTAAGAGGCATGTATCTCAGACTTAAGTAATCTACAGTGTTACACTCACAAATCAGGCAATTTAGTTCATCTACAAATTCAAATTTTTCAGCATTATCCAAATTACTACTGTATTTGTACCAGCTGCGGTGAGTGCATTTACCCTGTTTAAAATACACTTCCATAAAATGTAAACTGCTACCAGACTTCACTTGTAAATAAAATACTACTCTTTACATTGCTTTAGTATTTGCTTTGTGCAATAACACTTCTCAGGATACTAACCTGAGCCACTAAACTGCTTTTCAGTCACAAACACTTTACCTAACAACTGTGTACAGCAGGTTTTTCCTGAGACTAGCAAACACACATGGTGTTAACAGAGCCACTGTTTGCAGTTATTGCTTTTAAGATTAATACTTAACCTTTATACAGGGTGACCAGACAGCAAGTGTGAATAATCGGGACAGGGTCTGTGTGTGTGTGTGTGTGTGGGGGGGTAATAGGCGCCTATAGAAGAAAATGCCCCAAAATATCAGGACCGTCCCTATAAAATAAGGACATCTGGTCACCCTACCTTTATAAAGTTTTATAAATTACCATAACAGAAAAGATAATAGTATCTGCAAATTTAAAGAAGAAGAAGTTCACTATGGGAAAGTTACTGGGGACTCAGAGCACTTCCTGATCTCCAGAGCTGTGCTGACCTGAGAGCACAGATCCAGATGTAAAGAGATGGGGTGGAAATATAGAGCTCTAGCATTTTATCCTGCTTTATATAGAACCAACTCTTTTTGCAAAAAGAGAAGATAGGCTACATTTATACTGAAGGGAACAGTACGGTGTACAACAGCATTTCAGAGTGAAGGTGAGAGCAGCTAGGCAGGCTGGGGCTGCTTCCAATTAGGGGAAACCATAGGGTGGTTTTGTCAACTGGGAAGGAAATCAGGGTGTTTGTCAACCCTGTGGGCAGGGCCTTAACAGGGGAGTTGCACTGGAGCGCTTGCCCCTGCCTGTGCTGGACTCCCAAGTTCATCTTTTAAAGTGGGGTTCCAAAGGCCAGGGGGATGCAGAGGTCATAGGATTATGGAAGGAGTGTAAATTGAGCTAAGGAACTCCTAACAGTGCAGGGCTCTGGGTAACCACTCACTGGGCCACCTTTGCAAGGTCTTTTCACTCCTCTCTCCTACTACTCTCCAAGTATTCAAATTGAAGTGCATATAAAGGGGCACAGCTGAGAGCGCTACACTCTATAGACCTTCACTGTCTAGTGCTTTTCTCTCCACCTCTTTTTTTATAATGGGTATCCACAGACAACAAGAATGTTCCCTCCTTGGGAAAGTTATTAACAAATGGCCCCTTTCTTTAGCTCTGGTTTAATTACCGAAAATGTAGCTCTCATTCTAGCAACAATCAATAATAATTCTTCACTGTGGCTGTATCCCGTCTACTTACTTTGTCTGGAACTTAACAGCAGATATTCTCTCCATGGCAGTTTTAATAGAACACTTTGTTGTTGTTATATAGCACCTTTCCTATTCAAGGTCCCCAAAGTCCCTTACAAAGCCATGAGTTAGATAATGGCAGGGCAGTGACTGTGTAGGCAAAGGAGCTGCATCACGGACTCAGCAATAGTTCCCACACAGCCTTGCACATTGGAACCTAGCTTACTGAGGGAGGAAGGCCTGGCCAAGATACCAGAGCTCCCCCTACTCTTTGTGAGAACATTAACTTCTACTTGGGGAGTTACCGCGGGCTGTAAAGACCTTGATTTAGGGCCAGGGCAGGGGAAACCATTATGGCGCATTGTCCCCTGACTGGGTTTTAATGGGTAGTGTGGCCAAAACCACATCCAAGGTTTTGGTATGGTGATGTCTCTTTCTGACCCTTTTTTAATGCTGATTTTTCCCGAGGTTGTGTCAATCCAGCCTGACGTCAGAAAGAAATGAAAATGACGCACTGGATTCAGTTTAAAGCAGCAAATTCTAGGATGCTGCTCAACTTCAATTCCATGGTGTTGTGCACAGTAGGCACAGGGTACAGCCCAGAGCCCCCATGCTGGGGTGCATGGGCAGAGGGGCCCTGTGCAGCTGGATCTTCCCTCCTTACCAACAGAGCTTGAGGAAGAGGTGTTGCATGCAGCATTATTCCCCTCTTCCAAGAACACTGGGGGACCGCCCTGGTAGGGCTGGGAGTGGGAGGGTGCAGAGAAGGGGACTGCTGGTGGTGGTGCTCTAAAGCACCATCCTCTGAAACCCACCTCATCCCACTGATATCCACATATAAGCTGTGGAGTTTCCATGGGGAATAAGCACCTTGATTTAGGGCCATGTCAGGGGAACCAGTTATGGCACAACTGTATATACATGGAGTTGTATAAACTATCCATGAGTGCCTCCTAGGGCAGCTTCTGAGCAGCCAGTGATCCCTTAGGAGCTGTGCTGCCTGTTGGGAGGGTCACAAGTAGAGCAGCACAGAGGCCGGAGCCATCTACGCAGATAAGACCTGCCCCACGTTGCTGAGGGTAACTGGAAGAGTCAGTAGAGGGTGAGGGTTGCTGAGGGTGACAGGCCTCACCCCGTTTCTCACTGTATGACACTTAACCCCGCTCACTGTTTGACCATATGTTCCTGAACTGGACCATCCTGGAGTTTTCCTGACCCTCTGGCGCCCTCCTGTGGGTTAGATTATGAATGTGCCTGCCCTAGTAGTGGATGCATCTGAAGAAGTGAGCTGTAGCCCACGAAAGCTTATGCTGAAATAAATTTGTTAGTCTCTAAGGTGCCACAAGTACTCCTGTTCTTTTTGCAGATACAAACTAACACGGCTGCTACTTTGAAACCGGCCCTAGTAGTGTCTATGTGTGTGCTATAGTGACCGGGCTTAGTGCAGCCCAAGTCTGAGGTTCTCAGAGTTCCTCGTGTCCCTTGCAATGTATCCTGACGTTTAATGCCTGGCCAACTCATTGGAACTGTCAGGAAGACTGCATAGCTGTCTAGGGTTTTTTTGCCTGATATTAATTTTCTTAGTTGGCTTCAGTACAGAAGATAAGGGTAGTTTGTTTTTGTCTGGTATTTTGTAGCTAGGATAAGTGTATATTTTGGGTTCAGCAAAAATATCATTATAAAAGTATCATTTTATGAATACAATGTAGTTCTTTTGCTTAGTTAGAGATTCTGTCTTGAGAACTGAATGCTGCTGTTCACTAAATATAGTTCATTCAAGAGAGAAGATTTCATTAAAGATACTTAGGCTCAGCAGAATTCAATTTTAAAAAAAATATAATTTCTATGGATAATATTGAGGTTTATTTTTAAGCTTTTTTTCTATTTTTATCAATTTAAATTTTCATAGTTGTGCAAAGTTATAGGTTTTAAGCTTTTTATATCTATTTAATTTTTCACAGGTATGGGAAATTATGAGCGGTCAGACAATAGAGGGTCAGAAAATAATTATTTAATAACAGTAGACATTGAGATTCAAAAAGTTAAAGCTATATAGTTGTTAAAACACAAATTGACAACATCAGTCAAAATATACAAAACAGCGTTAAATCGATCTCTAATAAGGTTTCAAGCAGCTTTTTTCTTACTTTACCTATCTGGAGTAAATCTGTAAATGTTTTTTTTTCTTCAGTTTGTGTGTGTATGGTAAAATTGACCTTTACCAGTAAAAACCTAATACTACTACCCCTAAAGATATTGCAAGGAAATGATTTAAAACCCTATAGTTAATATAATCAATAATTTCAACTCTAGCAGCTGTAATCAGATACAATTATTGGAGTGTTGCTTTTTTAAATTCTTCTTCATGATGAAAGTGTCTGAAGAGGCTAAAGAGGGAGAGAAAAAGTGACTGCTAGTTGCCAGTTTAAAAGATAAAGTTGATCACAATGGTAATACAAGACCGATTCATTTAGAAGCAGTGGCAGAAAAATCTGCTCATACCTTTTGGCTTACAGTAGGCAAACCAACAAGACGTGCTTGTTTTCAGATTGCCTGCAGTGCTGCCTCATAAAAGCATGCCATCATAAATTAAGAGAAGCAGTAAAGGCAGAAAAGAATCAACATAAATTGGACCATATTATGCATAAACAAGGTATTAAATAAAACCTTTTCATCAATTGAGAAGTACCATTAATCCTTGGTATTTTGTATTTCACTTTAATGTGAGAATTTCTGTGTATTGCTGACAGAAAACTTCAGGAAATGTGAGATATAAATAGAAAGACCTTTGCCTGGTGGCGCACAGAAAGTACCCTCATTGTGAACAGCTTCATAATTCATTTGTGCTTCAGGTACAAGGACAAAGTGAGACATGGAGACATTTGCCGCATTTCATAGTGACATAATTTATCATCTGCCCATTGCACACTAATTCCTGAGGCTGTTTATCTGTCCTATAGGCTGGGCTCAGAAAATGATGGCATTTCCATTCAAAATGATTGTGGGGAATAATCAATCTTGGGCTTTCTCTCTAATAATGTTTTCTATAAATATCTATTCTGAAGTTTCATGAATCCCAACCTGAAGCAAATACTCACCAGCAACCACACACCACACAACAAAAACACTAACCCAGGAACCTATCCTTGCAACAAAGCCCATTGCCAACTTTGTCCACATATCTATTCAGGGGACACCATCATAGGACCTAATCACATCAGCCACATTATCAGAGGCTCATTCACCTGCACATCTACCAATGTGATATATGCCACCATCTGCCAGCAATGCCCCTTTGCCATGTACATTGGCCAAACTGGACAGTCTCTACGCAAAAGAATAAATGGACACAAATCAGATGTCAAGAATTATAACATTCAAAAACCAGTTGGAGAATACTTCAACCTCCCTGGTCACTCAATTACAGATCGCAAAGTGGCAATACTCCAACAAAAAAACTTCAAAACCAGACTCCAACGAGAAACCGCAGAATTGGAATTACTTTGCAAACTAGAAACCATTAAATTAGGCTTGAATAAAGACTGGGAGTGGATGGGTCATTATACAAAGTAAAAACTGTTTCCCCATGCTAATTTTTCCCCCTACTGTTACTCACACCTTCTTGTCAACTGTTGGAAATGGGCCATCCTGATTATCACTACAAAAGTTTTTTTTCTTCTGCTGATAATAGCTCACCTAATAGCTCACCTTAATTAGTTACTCTCATTACAGTTGGTATGGCAACACCCATTTTTTCATGTTCTCTGTGTATATATATATATATTCCTACTGTATTTTCCATTGCATGCATCCGATGAAGTGGGTTTTAGCCCACGAAAGCTTATGCTCAAATAAATTTGTTAGTCTCTAAGGTACCACAAGTACTCCTCGTTCTTTTTTTTTAAGAAAACTGTAGGGCTAGCTCTATGAATTTGCCAATTGGATGTCAAAGGCATGTCCTGAGCTAGAAATGACTACTATGTAGGGAGCATCAGCAGCTATACTGCGTGTACTGAGTAGCATCAGCCAGTATGAGTCTGTCATGCCAGGGTACTCTGCCTCCTCCATCTGAAGCTCTGTCAGGTGCCTTTGTTGGGTTAGAAAATGCTGCCAAAATGTCCACCAGTGCCCCATGGAAGCTCTGCCCAGTTCCTGACCCAAGAGTCAAAGTGCAAGCAAGATAACTTTCCTTCATATTGCTTGGCAGGCTGTTGAAACTTCCTGTAATGTGCAGGGTGGGCAGTACAGTTTTCCCACAGTGCACCATGGTTAAAGTGCTAGAGCAGCCACATTTCAGGAGCGTACTAGGGAGTCTTAGACTCATAGACTAAGGTCAGAAGAGACCATCGTGATCATCTAGAACTCCTGCACATTGCAGGCCACAGACCCTCACCCACCCCACTCCTGAAATAGACCCCAAACCTCTGGCTGACTTACTGAAGTCCTCAAATCATGCTTTAAAGACTTCAAGTTACAGAGAATTCACCATTTACACTGGTTTAAACCTGCAAGTGATCCATCTCTATGCTGCAGAGGAAGGCAACCCCCCCCCCCGCCCAGGGTCTTTCCAAATCTGATGCAGGGGGAAATTCCTTCCTGACCCCAAATATGATGATAAGTTAGACCCTGGGCCCTGGTCTACACTGCGAGTTTAGGTCAAATTTAGCAGCGTCAGGTCGATTTAACCCTGCACCCGTCCACACGTTTTGTGGACTTAAAGGGCTCTTAAAATTGATTTCTGTACTCCTCCCCGGCGAGGGGTTTAGCGCTAAACTCGACCTCGCTGGGTCGAATTTGGGGTAGTGTGGATGCAATTCAACGGTATTGGCCTCCGGGAGCTATCCCAGAGTGCTCCATTGTGACCGCTCTGGACAGCACTCTCAACTCAGATGCACTGGCCAGGTAGACAGGAAAAGCCCCATGAACTTTTGAATTTCATTTCCTGTTTGGCCAGCGTGGCGAGCTGATCAGCACAGGTGACCATGCAGAGCTCATTAGCACAGATGACCATGGAGTCCCGGAATTGCAAAAGAGCTCCAGCATGGACCGAACGGGAGGTACTGGATCTGATCGCTGTATGGGGAGAAGAATCCGTGCAGGCAGAACTCCATTCCAAAAGACGAAATGCCAATATATTTGCCAAAATCTCCAAGGGCATGATGGACAGAGGCTACAACAGGGACACACAGCAGTTCCGCATGAAAGTGAAGGAGCTGAGGCAAGCCTACCAAAAAACAAAGGATGCAAACGGTCGCTCCAGGTCAGAGCCCCACACATGCCAGTTCTATGATGAGCTGCATGAAATTCTAGGGGTGGCCGCTACCACTACCCCACCACTGTCCGTGGACACCTGCAAGGGGGGAGTCTCACACAACAGAGATGAGGATTTTGTGGATGAGGAGGAGGAGGGGATTGAGGATAGTGCACAGCAGACAAGCAGAGAATCCCTTCTCCCCGGCAGCCAGGAACTGTTCATCACCCTGGAGCCAATACCCTCCCAACCCTCCCAAGGCGGCTCCCGGACCATGAAGCCGGAGAAGGTACCGCTGGTGAGTGTACCTTTATAAATATAATACAGGGTTTAATGATTAATTTACCATGCCAAGCCAGTAGCAAGTGATCTGGAATCATTGCAGAACAAAACATTGTAGAGAATGGGCACAGGCTTTGGTGGCATTCAAATAGCATCCATTCTTTATCTCTGTGTGTTAGTCTCAGGAGAGTGATATCATTCATGGTCACCTGGTTGAAATACAGGAAATTTGTTTCAGGGGACATTCAGAGGTGCCCGTTCCTGCTGGGCTGTTTGCCTTTGGCTGAAAAGAAATCATCCCTGCTGTTAGCCACGTGGTGTGGGGGAGGCCCATTCATGCTGAGCTGTTCGCATTTGGCTGACAGGGATCTTCCCTGATACTAGCCACGCGGTGGTGGTGGTGGGGGGGGGGGGGGGAGAGGGGTGAAGTGATCATCCCAGAGAATTGTGTGTGTGTGTGGGGGGGGGGGGGGGTTGGATTGTGCTGCACATTCACCCTAAAACCACAGCCCTCCTTTTAAATGGCAAACCCAACGGGCTTTGCTTGGTATGGGAAAGGAGGACGCTGCTGTTCGAAACCATTTCCACATGTTATGAAGGTTGAAGAAGCCGAAATCCTTTGCCTTACCATGGCTGCCGGCAAGCCAAATTCTGTTGCCCAGCTGAGCGTGTGATGTCTCACACCAAACCGGCAGGCACTCAATATAAGACGCAAAATGAGACCTTGTACCAAAAGCACATGTGCTATGTAATGTGAATCGCTTGATTCAGTGTGAAATAGTCTTCCCTTTGTTCTCTAAAATGTATCTTTTAAAATACTACTCTCCCTTTTTTTCCTCCCTCAGCTGCAAATGTTTCTACGCTCCCCCTATCATCTCCATCCCAGAGGCTAGCGCAGATTAGAAGGCAAAAAAACGCATTTGCGACGACATGTTCTCAGAGCTCATGCAGTCCCCCCGCACTGAAAGAGCTCAGCAGAATGTGTGGAGGCAAACAATGGCAGAGTCCAGGAAAGCGTTAAATGAACGCAATGAGAGGAAGGAGGAGCACACCGAGAGGAGGCAGGATGCAATGCTGAGGCTAATGGGGGAGCAAACTGACATGCTCAGGCATCTGGTGGAGCTGCAGGAAAGGCAGCAGGAGCACAGACCGCCACTGCAGCCCCTGTATAACTGCCTGCCCTCCTCCCCAAGTTCCATATCCTCCTCACCCAGATGCCCAAGAATGCGGGGGGAGGGAGGCTACAGACACCCAGCCACTCCACCCCAGAGGATTGCCCAAGCAACAGAAGGCTGGCATTCAATAAGTTTTGAACTGTAGTGTGGCCTTATCCTTCCCTCCTCCCCTCATCCACCACCCCACTCAGTGCTTGCCTCCTCACCCACCACTCCCGGGCTACCTTGCAAGTTTCCCCCCTATTTCTGTGATGAATTAATAAAGAATGCATGATTTGGAAACAATAATGACTTTATTGCCTCTGTAACCGGTGATCGAAGGGGGGAGGTTGGTTGGCTTACAGGGAAGTAGAGTCAACCAAGGGGGTGGGTTTTCATCAAGGAGAAACAAACAGAACTGTCACACTGTAGGCTGGCCAGTAATGAAACTGGTTTTCAAAGCTTCTCTGATGTGCAGGGCACCCAGCTGTGCTTGTCTAATCGCCATGGTGTCTGGCTGCACGTAATCTGCTGCCAGGCGATTTGCCTCAACCTCCCACCCCACCATAAACGTCTCCCCCTTCCTCTTACAAATATTGTGGAGTACATAGCAAGCAGCAATAACAATGGGAATATTGGTTTCACTGAGGTCTAGCCTAGTCAGTAGACTGCGCCAGTGAGCTTTTAAACGTCCAAATGCACATTCTACCACCATTCTGCACTTGCTCAGCCTATAGTTGAACTGCTCCTTACTACTATCCAGGGTGCCTGTGTATGGCTTCATGAGCCATGGCATTAAGGGGTAGGCTGGGTCCCCAAGGACAACTATAGGCATTTCAACATCCCCAATGGTAATTTTCTGGTCTGGGAAGTAAGTTCCTTCCTGCAGCTGTTCAAACAGACCAGAGTTCCTGAAGATGCGAGCGTCATGCACCTTTCCCGGCCATCCCACGTTGATGTCGGTGAAACGTCCCTTGTGATCCTCCAGTGCTTGCAGCACCATTGAAAAGTACCCCTTGCAGTTTACATACTGGCTGCCAAGATAGTCCGGTCCCAAGATAAAGATCTGTCTATCGCCTCACCACAGTTAGGGAACCCCATTGCAGCAAAGCATCCACTATGACCTGCACATTTTCCAGAGTCACTACCCTTGATAGCAGCAGCTCAGTGATCGCGTTGGCTACTTGGATCACAGCAGCCCCCACAGTAGATTTACCCACTCCAAATTGATTCCCGACTGACCGGTAGCTGTCTGGCGTTGCAAGCTTCCAGAGGGCTATCGCCACTCACTTCTCAACTATGAGGGCTGCTCTTATTTTGGTATTCTTGCACTTCAGGGCAGGGGAAAGCAAGTCACAACGTTCCGTGAAAGTGCCCTTACGCATGCAAAAGTTTAACAGCCACTGGGAATCATCCTAGACATGCAACACTATGCGGTCCCATCAGTCTGTGCTTGTTTCCCGGGCCCAGAATCGGCGTTCCATGGCATGAACCTGCCCCATTACCACCATGATGTCCAAATAGCCAGGGGCCGTGCTTTGAGAGAAGTCTGTGTCCATGTCTTCATCATTATTGTGATCGCGCTGCCGTCACCTCCTTGCCTGCTTTTGCAGGTTCTGCACATACTGCAGGATAATGCGCGAGGTGTTTACAATGCTCACAACAGCAGCGGTGAGCTGAGCGGGCTCCATGCTTGCCATGGTATGGCATCTGAAGGAGAGCAGGAGAGCAGAGTTGCAGCGGAATCAGTGGATGACGACGGTTAGCAGTCCTACTGCACCGTCTGCTGACAGCAGCACCCAGGACACAACAGTGGCGCTGTTGGTGAGCTGAGCTGAGTGGGCTGCATGCTTGCCGTGGTATGGCGTCTGCATGGAAAAAAGGCGTGAAATGATTGTCTGCCATTGCTTTCACGGAGGGAGGGGCAACTGACGACATCAGGCATTGGGAGCTTAACTCAGAATTCCAATGGGTGGTGGAGACTGCGGGAACTGTGGGATAGCTACTCACAGTGCAGCACTCCGTAAGTCGATGCTAGCCATGGTAATGAGGATGCACTCCATCACCTTAATGCGATTAGTGTGGACATACGCAATCGACTGTATAAAATCGATTTCTAAAAATCAACTTCTATAAAATCGACCTAATTTCATAGTGTAGACATACCCTGAGTGTGTAGGCAAGACCCACCAGGCAGATACCTGGGAAGGAATTCTCTGTAGTAACTCAGAGCCCTCCCCATCTAGTGTCCTGTCTCCGGCCACTGGGGACTTTTGCTACTAGCAGTCGCTGATGGGCCACATGCCATTGTAGGCAATCTCATCATACCATCCCCTCCATAAATGTATCAAGCTCAGTCTCGAAGCCAGTTAGGTTTTTTGCCCCCCACTGCTTCCCTTGGAAGGCTGTTCCAGACCTTCACTCCTCTGATGGTTAGAAACCATTGCCTAATTTCGAGCCTAAACTTGTTGATGGCCAGTTTATATCTATTTGGTCTTGTGTTCACATTGGTGTTTAACGTAAATAACTCCTCTCCCTCCTTGGTATTTATCCCTCTGATGTATTATAGAAAGCAATCATAGCTCCCCATAGCCTTCTTTGGTTAGGCTAAAAAAGCCAAGCGCTTTGCGTCTCTTCTCATAAGGTAGGTTTTCCATTCCTTGGATCACCAGTGCCTTGTATAATGGTACTAATATTTCCCTGGCCCTACTGGAAATACCTCACCTGATGCATTGTAAGACTGCATTAGCCTTTTTCACAGCTATATCTCATTGACAGCTCATATTCATCCTGTGATCAACCAATATAGCCAGGTCTTTCCCCTCCTCTCGCTCATCCAACTGATAAGACCCCCAGCTTATAGCAAAAATTCTGAGCTATGGTTGGTTTGACTTGGGTCTTATTGCTGCAATATGGCCACCAGAGCCCCATGTTCAAGCCTGGGTTAGAAAATTCTTAACATAAAGTTAAGAATCAGTGTTTATGCTCAAGCCCAGGGTTCTTTAACATGAGTCAGCTGACTGAAGTCCCACTAACCCTGTGCTTGCACTGCAGTATAGGCATAGCCTTATTTTCCTAATCTCTGCTGACCATAGAGTTCTCCTTGTGTCTCTTGGCTTCCCTTATCAATTTTCTACAATTTCTAACTTCTGATTTATATTGATTACTATCACCTTCCCCTTTCTTTCATTTTATCTCTGTCTGTGTTTGTATATACATTTTTTTTAACAGCTGCCTTCACTTTCCCTCTAAACCAGGTTGTTGTTGTTTTTTAACTATCACAGCCTTTGTCCTTAATTGTGCAATTCTGGGATTATGACTTTTTGGGCATCCAGGCATTCTTAAAAGATTTACAATTAGCATTCACAGTTATCTGATTAAATTCTTCCTCCCAGCTGATTTGGCTCATAATTGTTTTCAGCTTTGTGAAATTGGCCCTATACACCAAGTGTATATATTATGGGTCTGGACTTTATTCTGTTTGCACATTATAAATGTGACCAAGTCATGCTCACTTGTATTTAAGTTACCATTAACTTTTAGTTCTGTATCAGGTCCTCTTTATCTAGTAGGGCAAGATCTAATATAGAATTCCCCCACATTGTCTGCAACACTTTTTGAATTGGGATATTGTCAGCTATAGTGGTTAGAAATTACAAGGCTGTTTTAGCCCTGGCAGCACTCAAACTGAAGATGTGCGTAATCACACAGTTTTTTTATTCCTGCACATTATAGATAGGTGCGTAAGGAGGTGCTCACCTTGTTCCCTGGTATGATTTGGTGGTCTGTAGCAGACACCAGCTTGTGCTTTATCTGTTAGGCCATTGATCCAAAAGCATACAAAATAATTTTCTTCTGAGTTATCAGTGAATGGGAAACAGGTAATGCCATTTTTGATGTAGAGTGCCACTCCCCGCACCCTTTTTACCCGCTTGACCCATCCTAAATAGGTTATAACCATTGATTTTAACATTCCAGTCAGATGAATCAGCTCACCATATGTAGAGCCCATACATAGCTATAATATAGCGAGAATGACTGTGGCATATTTTATCATCAATCTGAAATGTAAAGTGTTGCTGAAGAAATGAACTATTAAACACTTTATCTAAGGTGTTAGATTCATCCAATGAGGCACTTATTGGCTGAGGAAAGTCAAATCAAGATAGCTCGGGTCAGCTCAGCTTTAAAGCAAATGCCTCAACTTTCAGCTTTACAGAACTCTTCCTCTTTTATGACATATTTAAGGGGATCACTTTCCACAGCCTGGCTTTGGGATTTTGGGGAGGGTCTTTGTGATAAGTCTTTGCTTACACCAAGTCTTGGAACTACCAACAGCCCTCACCCCTGAAGAAGCTGGAGAAGTGACCACCATGCCGCTCTGATACAGTAGCCAGTTTATTGTGCTGACGTTCTAATCTAACCTAGTATTTCTAAGGCACCTAGTAGCTAAATTCCTAATTAAAGTGACGAAGAAACATAAGGGGCAAGAACAATATAAATAAGAGGGGGAAAAAGTATGAAAAGGCAGAATAGTCTGAAACCTGAGGAAGAGGAAGAACCAGAGGCTAATAAAACTGTTCTGTAGTCTCTCTAAACAAGGTAGTGTAGGGCAGGATTGAATTCAGGCCAGAGCTGCTCAATAAACTGATTTTTTTTCCTGAGGGCCTTACAGAATTCCATACAAGTAAGTGCTGACAGCCATGTTAAATAGCTGCTCTTACTGGGGGAGGTATGACCTCATGCTGCAAACAGTTGGCTTTTGTCAGTATTTGAATCTCAGTGTGTATATAGTCCCATTTTTGGTTTTGTGGCAAAGAAAAGAGTAAGGGCAGAAAATACTTCAACATACAGAACTTCACTTTTGTAACAGAAATGAAAACGAACCCATCTTGGTGATGAAGAAATTACAATCTGTCATTTGGTGATCCCACATGGCAGTTCTTGCTCACCAATCCATGGATGAACTGTTTGGTAAATTTGGGGTCAGGAAAAATCTGACGGCATGTCAGCCATTTTGTTTTGCCTTCCTCTGGAGCACTGAGTGGGCCCCATCCATTATTGCCAGGTGAGTGTATTCCACTCCTGAGAAGGAAATTGGTCCAAGCAGCTTTAAGTGCAACTGAAATTAGGACAGTTTTTCAGAAAATATAATAAAATGTCAGAGAAAGAAGATCACCCTTCATTTGTCATGTGACAATGCTAAAAAGTCACAAAACAAGTTGCTCAGTTCCAACCCTGAATGAAGAGTTTTAATAGCTTCAGGATATATTATCCCTAAAACTACTTTGTCTCGCTCTACTTCACTACAGAGTTTCGACTAGACCCTCCCTAATACCTAGCCTTTCTGCTACAAAATTAAATGACCAGTATCTATATGTAATCTCACATATTTATTTTATGATCTCATTATTTTTCCTTTTGTGGCCTTTTTAAAGTGGTGTCACAATTCCTTCCACATTTGTCCCGAAAGGTGATCACACTCTTTCCTTCACTGCTCTGATATGGTCTGATTCTTATGCCCTGCTTGTACACTGCTCTGACAATCAACTACACTTTCACTCGCCTTAAGGCACCTTCACATTGCCAGTGAGTTGTAAAGGGGCTGTTTGCAAGAGAATCAGGTTCACAGTGCTCAGTTTTGTAGCATGGAGCACTATAAAACCACTGTCTTCTCTGCATAGATCTCAACTCCTGAGAGTACTGAAATGCATTATTAAGCTTCCTATATCATTCCTTCAACTCATCTTCAGTCAGGTAACAAAATATGGAAGATTTCAATGAAAGCAGGTTAAATGCCTGTATCTAATCTAGCTATAGTGTGTCTAAATTGCATATCACTTTGGTAGTTAAACGCTGAGAAATGTCAAATTCTTCAGAGTTGGTGCAATAAACCTGAGCAGATCGTGGGGGGAAAAAAATCTAACTCCTGGTGAGTGTAATGAGCTTTTAGCTATCTTGCCACACTCTTCAGGTTTTTGGCTCAGTTCTGATCTGTGGCCAAATCCTGAAATTCTTACTCCAGCAAAAATTGCCAGTATTTCAGATGAGACTTACTTGAGTAAGAACAAGCTAATGATAGAAAATAGCTACAGGCTCATATAGAGGAGAATTCACAATCTCACTTTGGCAGCACTACTTCAGAAGCATTGTTTGCCTTTAGTAGCCTCCTTCCACCCTTCCCTTTCTCTATCCATACTGAAAAGCATTCAGGATGCCCAGAATGTCTGTTTTGTATCCAACAAGACACTCAGTGTAATAGGGGGGTTTTCTGGAGAGGCTTGAGCCACTGAAAATTAAAGATTTATGTCCAACTGCATGCACTTATTATGCCACAGTTAAATATCTCCATTATTTGGGGATAAGGGCACATAGAAAAGACAGACAAAAAAACCAAAGGGCAACAAATTCTGATGTTTTTATAGGGGAGAGAAAAAAATGCATGTGTAGGATTAGTGACAGCTGGATCCACCTTGGTAACGATCAGATAAAGGAATGGCAGCAAGCATGTTTCCATGTAGATACTAACGCTGGCTAATATATGACTCTGCTTATGTCAAGAGGGTCTGACATTAGATTTCAATTATTTTGCTATGTATTATACATATTATACATTTAATAGAAGGTGTCTTATCAATGAAAATTCAGAAAGAGCAACCAGAAGAGAGCTAGCAGGAAATATCATCATCCTCATCACGAGCCTGGCTCAGAGATGACATGACAGATGTGGCTTCTTTCTGTTCACACGGAACTTTGAGGCCAATAATAATAATAAAAAAGCCCACACAGATACAGCATAGCCACATTTTACACTTTTATTTGGGTTTAGATCAACAACACAGAGAAAATACTTTGGTCAAACACAAGAAGAAGAGGTTGCCATGTAGTTCTTTCTGGCAGTAACATGGAAAAATGCTGGTGTCCTCATGAAACACTGAATGTATATCTTGGATTGGCACATAGAACTAATAAATACAGTGTTTGTACTTAGCATTTGAAAACAGAATTGCACATGCAAGATGTAACCAGGCTACTGCTCACCTTCACCATTGTCCCTGTACTATTTTTTACACTTAGTTCTTCGTCCCCATTTTCTCTGCTACAAACAAGAACAGAATTTGCTCGGCTGCTCAGTGTTTCAGTGACTACAGTTGGTAATTTTTTGACCTGTTTAGATAAGGTGGCTTTAGTCCTCATTGGCAGAATTGGTATCTGCTCTAAAGCTTTAATTGAAACATTATGCATTGTACTAGGGTGAGGGGAATGTTCTTCTCTCAAGCTGATCAGGAGAGGATAGTACTGAGCAAAGATATAGTATAGGGACTTGTGTGTGAATGCAGCTCTTACAATACCAAGAGTCAATAGTACTACCACACAAAGAAAGACATATCAATAATATATTGTACAAGCTTATTCAGTAACACATGTTGATTTGCAACACTGTACAGTTTAAATCTAAAATGCACGGCCTCAATCTGAGGTGACAAACAGTACTATCAATATAATAAAGGCAACACAATTACAGACACAATTTATTTCCTCTTCTCATGTCACATCCTCATGACATTACACCGAATCAATACCCCATTTATGTATTTTAGGTCAAATTAAACCACTCTGCACTAGTTTTCTTCAAGTATTTTAGAGCCAGTAAAACAATCTTGCTTTACAAATGAAAGTGGCCATGTAGATTCCAGTCAAAGCTACAACCAAAACTTAACTAGGGTTATAAATAGAAACAGGTCTGAGCCATTAAGTCCTGATCCAAGCTCTTCCAGATTTTGAGGAAGAGGAGGTTGAAGCTCAGTTTCCACTTCCATGCCTCCCCTCGTGTTGAAGAATGACTCAACATATCAGTTATGCAGGATTTTGCGCCAGTGATTTCTAAATGGGTCTGGATGACTCTACAATGACTGTGCTATGAGTATCTAGGCATATCTCAAAGCATTCTAATAGCAATTTCAATCAGACAAACTCAATGTAGAGCTGGTTAGTAGATTTAATCAAAACACTTTTTGAAAAAAGTGTTTTGACTAAACTGAAATTTTTCACAAAGTTGTATTGAGTTCTACAAAATTTCAGGCAAATGAAAAAAAAAGTTCAGAATGAAAATTTTCAGAATTTCCATTTTGTGGGAAATTGCAAACATTGTTGTTGTTGTTCTGAATTAGAACAAACATTTTTGAACGTTCCCGTGAAACTGAAATTCTGAGTTTCCAGCAGCTCTATGCCAGTGCTGGGAATGGGGATGTTTAGAAAAACTGTTGTCATGTGGAAAACTCAGGTTCCACCATGACATGAGCATCTGACTTAGGACCCTATTCTGAGACCTTTACATATACAAAAGTCCTTACTCATCCAATTAGCATTGCTCCTGTGAGATGTAGTAGGATCTGGGTCTTAGAGAATTCTAGTCAATCCTAGTTTTCAATTTATTTTTATCTCTAATGAATAAATTACTGTTTGCAAAGATGCTTATGACACAATTATTTAGTGTAAAGTGTGGCCCTTTTTGATAGGCTGTTTAAAAGTAGAACAAAGAAACCACACAAATATAACCTTAGTTCAGTCTTGGTTAGGACTGTATATTGATAGTCCATTTGCTTAGGTTAGGCCACATAGGAAATATATTTAGGAATAATAGCATCCTATTGTTGTATTGTAGTAGTTCTTATTAAGAGTTTTTAAGAGCTGCAGTACTTGTGAGGTTTTGCAATACTTAACTCTAGAGATGTACAATCCATGTGACATATAGAAATGAGGCATTGAACCTTTTAAAGAATTTATGTGGGCTTATGGTTCAAAATAATCTTTGTAGATATTTGATGCACCTCTATTAAAAGAAAAAAAACTTGTTTAGTTTTCAGTTTCTGCCCCTGCATAACCCATATAAAATAAAAATCTATAGTTTACAAAATAGGATATTTTAATATATATATATTCCTTTTTTAAAATTATATGTATTTAAATACATTTGAAATGTTGCTATAGGTAAATTAGAAATTCTGTTCTAAATCTAAGAAAAAGGCAAAATATTTTCACTTTTAAACATACAGTTTCTTTACTTTATGTATCTTACTGCCCCCCGCCCCCATTTGATTTTGTCACCATTTGGGGCAAATTTGGCACCACTCAATCTGACTACTTTTAACCTAAAACACGTATTTACTAACTGTATTAAAATTTGGGGGGAAATTGCAAGTATCTTCTGTTATTTCTTATCTGTTTGAATGCAGCCTTTTGTGTATCTAATTATTAAAGAGGTATTCTAAAACTCAAGAGAGGATTTTAAAAGGAGCATGTTTCTTGATTTTAAACTGTACTCTACGTTGACGCCACAATATAGAAATAGATTTACTTTGGAACAAACTACAAATACATTCACACAGTTTGTGACAACTTAATTGTCTACCTAGAGGTTCTGGAGCAGACTCGCAGACCAGATTATTATAAATCTTGTCCCAGACGTTCTATTTCCTCAATCAGGAAATCAATGTCTTGATGAGAAGCTGCTGGGTTTGAGATAACCATACGGAAGAAGTTCACTTTGTCTCCCAGTGGTTGATAGCTGACCATAGTAGTTCCATATTCCATCATTCTGGCTTTTATCACTGGGGCCACCTGCAAAGGCATGATACAAATATCAAATAATTATTTCTAATTCTAGAATTTGTTTGCTTTTTTTAATAAGAGAAGGAAGCTAAAACAAAATAAGAAAAAAGTTAATTTTTGGCCAAAAACGAATATAGCACAGAGTAAACTGATCAATTTATAAATTGGAGAGGGTACAGAGAAGAGCCATGTGAATGACTAAAGGATTAGAAAACATGCCTGATAATGATAGGGTCAAAGAGCTCAATCTATTTAGCTTAATAAAGAGAAGGTTAAGGGAGTGACTTGATTAGAGTCTATACATATCTACATGGGCTACAAATATTCAGTAATGGGCTCTTCAGTCTAGCAGAGAAAGGTATACTATGACCCAATGGCTGGATGCTGAAGCTAGACAAATTCAGACTGGAAAGAAGGGGTAAATTTTTAATAATGTAAGTAACTAACTATGGGGACAATTTACAAGGGTTTGTGGTGGATTCTCTGTCACTGATCATTTTAAATCAAGACTGGATGTTTTCTAAACGATAAGCTCTAGGAATTATTTTGGGGAATTTTTATGGTCTGTGTTATGCAGGAGGTCAGTATGGATGGTCCTTTCTGGTCTTGGAATCTATGGCTAGTCTACACTACCGCTTAAGTCAATGTAACTTATATTGCTCAGGGGTGTGAAAAAGTTACCCCCCCGAGCGATGCAAGTTACATCGCCTTAAAGCAGTGTCCATACTGCGGTATGTCAGCAGGAGACACTCTCCTGCTGACATAGCTTCCACCTCTCGTTGAAGTGGAGGTATTATGCCGAAGAGAGAGTGCTCTCCTATCAGCATAGTGCGTCTTTACCAATTGCATTGGTGAAGCTGTGCCAACGTAGTTTGATAGTGTAGACTAGCCCTATGACTCTATGAAAGTACTGCATCAGAAAGGGGTGCTCTGGAGGGGCAGTCCAGGGGCGCTGCAGGTGGGGGTCAAGGTGACCCGGGACCCCCTCTGGTGCTGGGGGAGAGGGGTGGCAGCGCTCAGCTCAGGACCACCGCTGGTGCTGTAAGGGGCAGGTGGCAGTGCTTGGCCTGGGACCACCGCTGGTGCTGGGGGCGGGGCAGGCGGTGGCACTTGGCTTGAGACCACCGCTGGTGCTGGAGGGGTGGTGGCAGTGTGTGGCCTGGGATCCCCGCTGGTGCGGGGGGGGGGTGGCATTGCTGGCAGGTTACCTACCTGGCTCAGAGTGTACCTGCAGCTCCTAGGGGGAGGGGTGGCCAGGGGGGCTCCATGCGCTGCTCCCGCCACAAGTGCCAGCTCTGCAGCTCCCATTGGCCAGGAACCGCAGCCAATGGGAGCTGCGGGGGTGGCACCTGTGGGGGCGGTGCCTGCGGGCGCGGGCAGTGCGCAGAGCCACCTGACCCTTCCACCTAGGAGCTGTAGGGACATGCTGGTAGGAGCCGGGGAAGTCCCCCCCAGGTAAGCGCCGCCCCGCACCTCAACCCCGTGCCCCAGGCTTGGGCCCCCTCCCGTCTTGGGTAGCCCCTGAGCCAGCACCAGCCGCTGCAGAAGTCATGGAAAGTCACGGAATCCGTGACTTCCATGACCTCCGTGACAGACTCACAGCTTTAATCATGGGAGATGTAGTTGAATCAGGGAGACCAGCCTATAGAGGAGCTTGGTGAACCTGAACTACCACTCCCATGAGGCACTGTGGCAGCACTTCTGAATCAAAATATTTCAATTTTTGAATTAAATATTTTTGATTTTGATTTTTCATTGAAAAGTCTAAATTTTTCTATGGAAAGCTTCAATTTTTCATTGTTGTAAAAAAATTTGATGGGAAAAAGACTCATTTTCTGTCAATCTCTAATAGGTATGCATGTGCCTACTTTCAAGTATGTGAGTAGTCCCACTGCCTTTAGGTAGGCATGCCAGAGGGAAGTGCAGGTAGGTGCCCAAGATTGTTTCGTCATCTGATAAGTCACCTTCCTACTTTAGATAAAAGCAGCAGTATTTACAAGGATTTAACTTTACAGGTATCAGCAGACGTTGCATGACATTGCAAAGGCAGTCATGACACCTTGCAAAGGCACAAAACCATTCTTTATATTGGCAATAAATGGCTCAGAGCTATTCTAACCAGTGTGCTAACACTCAGTATTGCTGACAAATGCAATTAACACATGTCATTTTCTGCATAATCCTCAAGCATATTGTTATAATCACTTTCCCTTTGTTTTCATATGCTAGACCTCTACCACACAATCAAATTAAAGCCTCTGGTCAAATTGTTACATTTGTTAGGATCACCAATTGCAATTTAAATTGTTAACATCAAGGATGACCAAAGGTCAAATAAGCACCATAGAGAAAAATACTGAGAAAGGGCAAACACATAGAATACAAAATACACAGACCAGCATTTGGGTGAACTGAATTACTGGTGCATTTTGTAAACCCACTTACCTTGCAGAAAGAAAACATTAAAATAACATTGGAAGTGTTCAAATGATCACTTTTATGTCACCAGTTTTTCCAATTTATAAAAACATAACTAGATACCTCCCCCCCCCCAGTGCTCTGAGTGTCCCGACAAAGCGATTCCCTAGTGGACCACCTCCTCATCACAGCTCCATTCTTGATCACACAATATCCCCGTGGCAGCTCATGCGGAGAAATAACACTAGGAAAGTCTTTGTGTATTTTCAGCCCTCTTTTAAGCACCAAATATTTTGGCTTTTTATTAATCACATTTTCTGCTCTTGCTCTTCACTTCAACTCCCCTTCCATCCGTTCTGTTCCTCTCATCCCCCTGCACAGGCTGCCCGATTCTCCTCCTCCTACTCCCTTGGACAGGCTGTCTGGTTCTCCTCTCTCACCCTCTCTGCAACACCTTCTGGCATTTCTAGTCCCTAAATACAGCTCCTGTTTCCTCGCCTCCTCCACTTATATAGCAGTGGTCCCTAAAGGAGGCAGCTGGGCTGGCTTCTCTTCCTTATTTCCAGATCTTTTTACAGGCCTCCAGTCTCTTTGGAAGCTAGAAGTAAGGAGGAGCAGCTAGCAACATGTGACCTTTCAGGCCTCTGTAGACCACCACCAAGTGCTCTGCAGACCACAATTTGAGAAAACCATTATGTTAGAGATGAGCCTGATACACAAAGATAGGATCCAAATTTGGTTTGAACTTCCCCAAAGTTGGGGACTGAAGGGTTGTTATCCAAGATTCTTGTGCAAGCCCATCTCTAATATTTTGAAATATTTTCAGCTAAAGATACCTGTGGCCTTTATGTTGATGACATGGGCATGCCTTGCATACAATGAACCAACATATCTTATTTACCTTTAGAAGGCAGTTCATTCTTTCTTCGTTGTCCTCCATGCTGCGCAAACTGGGAGGTACGTACCAGAAGCAGACATTTGTGTGCTGAGGCTAAACACAAAATAATAATGGCTTACACGGCAAAAAATGTTCATAATATCTCAATTGCAATTAATTCCATGCCTTTCCCTCCTCTCATACATCATGTTATGACAGCAATCATTGGCTTTCATTACTGCACACTACAGAGAGTCATTAGCATCATTAATAGGGATAATTTTAGGCAATTTATCCCAAAGAAGACAGACCCAGATATACATCCCCCACTGTGCCTATGCATTTGTCCCCTACAGAGAGACATCTGGATTCTATAGGTGCTGTCCTTTCAAGAGGATGCATGGAGTATGGAGTTAATGTCTCTTCAGAAGCAGGTGTCTATAGTAGATGACCTACTTAATAAAGCATCCTGGGTACTTTGATTTTGTTGTGTGACTATATAATGTATAACTCTGGACATATAGGCTAGAGTCAGAGGTGAGTGTGAGATGGTATAAATTAGATTCTCTTCTACTCCTTGAAGTTCCTTAGTTACACTTCCCTACATCCCTGGTGCTTAGTTACACTTCCCTACATTCCATTAAGCTCCCTTACTAATGTGAGAGAATAATGGAGTCTAAACTAGTTTAATTTGCACATTTAGGAGCCAGAAGAAGACAGGTGAAAAGTAGGGCGTGGCCTGTTTTCATGGCTTGTCTACACATAGACTTAATAATAATAATAAATGGAGATATCCTATCTCCTAGAACTGGAAGGGACCTTGAAAGGTCATCAAGTCCAGCCCCCTGCCTTCACTAGCAGGACCAAGTACTGATTTTGCCCTAGATCCCTAAGTGGCCCCCTCAAGGATTGAACTCTCAACCCTGGGTTTAGCAGGCCAATACTCAAACCACTGAGCTATCCCTCCCCCCACTTAGTGCATGCCAAGTTGGGGTGTGAATCTACAGTGCACTAGCATGCCATGTGGAGCCTGTTTTCATCTGAGTCACCGGTAAAAGTCGGCTATTGACTTTCATCTGGGTGATGCAAGCTACAATACTCCACACTGCTGCCTCATTTCACTTGTCCCACAATGATGGGAATCATTAGCAGTTTCCTTTGTAAGGAGCATGTTTTTGGGTCCTCCAAAACCAGATTGTCCTATCAGTAGCTACACAACTCCTGACGAAATGTACCAAATTTTAAAGCTACAGTAAGTCAGAATACATACCTTTCCATCAAACACCATTTCATAGCCTTCTCTGTTCTTTATTTTATTATATAGATATTCTGCAAGTTCCAAGCACTTGTCAATTTGTGCTTCAAATCCTGTAGTTCCCTTCATAAAAAAAGAACACAATATTTTGTATCTCTCTGTATTCTGAATTGCTATCATGTCAGGAATACGTGGCACTTGCTAAAGCAAATATGCAGGTTACTTCTCTAAAGTCTAATCTTGGAGATGCTGTACATCTTCTTGTTTGCTATGAATAATTCATCCAGCTCTAGCTGTATCCATCTGACCTGTATGAAATAGGTTGGTGATATCAGTCCAGTTCCTAATGGGCCATTGAAGATACGAATCACTGATGGGAACACTTGTTGGCAGCCTCTGCAGTGAGGCCATGGATTGGAAAGCTGTGGAGCATGAACTCTACAGTTGTTCCTTCTTGGTCAGGGTTGAGTCACATTGTGAGCAAGTGGGGAAGTTTGCACTGATCTCTGGAGAGAGGACTCTAGCCTGTAGGGGGGGCAATCTGGCACCTATTCCTAGCCCAAAAAGCCCCTAGAAAATTAAATGATAACATGAGCTTTTAAAGAGCAGCTTGATGTCTGGTGAAAAACAAGCATTCTAATTAGAAAGCAGCTCTGTCTCTTCAGCATGGCCATTTATTTTCTCTCCTCGTTGCTACTTGATAAAGGACATTTGTATGAAATTGGAATCTTTGTTTTTAAGAGCTTCAGTTTCTCCTGCTGCTTCCTTTCCAGCTCAAGTCCGTTTGTGACATCATAATCATTTCTGCAACCACCAGCTGTGATGCCACTAATAAAGCATTATTATGGCTTCAAGTCAGGAGAACAAGCTGCAGAAACAGACAAACTGTTTAAGAAACACTGATCCTATGTTAATGTAAACATTCCAATTTAAATAGAGGTGGGAAATTGGGAGAAAAAATAGTGAAAGAAATATGGAAATGATTTGGCCTTTAAGAAAAATGTTTATAAATAAAAGTCCACTCAGCCCAGCTAAATCTGATTTGTGCTGCTCTGGCACTGCAAAGCAAACCTAAAGCTAGTTTAAGTGGACCTTTGGGTAGGGGCATCCTACAGTGGTGCAGAGGCAGCATAGTGCCAAGCATAGGGGGTGTGGCCAAAGAAAAAGGGGTGTGGCCAAAGTTCCCTTGCACTTGGAAGGCCCCCACTATTACAGCAGCTCCTGGGAGGCTATTTCAACTAGGACAACTTGAAAACAGTCTTGAGGCTTCTTGAAGTTGTTCCTTGCAACTGGTCCAGTGCCTAGTGGCCTGAGGATCAGGGAAACACAAAGATGGCTTACATCCAATTTTGAAGACTCCTGGTGACAGTCCCAAAGAGCTATCCCAGAATGTTTTTTCAGAATTTGAATAAAGCATCTAAGCAGGGCCGGCTCCAGCATTTCTGCCGCCCCAAGCAAAAAAAAAAAAGCCGCAATCGCGATCGGCAGCGGCAGTTCAGCGGCAGGTCCTTCGCTCCTAGAGGGAGGGAGGGACCTGCCGCCCCCGAATTGCCGCAGGTGCCGCCCCTCTCCCTTGGCCGCCCCAAGCACCTGCTTGTTAAGCTGATGCCTGGAGCCGGCCCTGCATCTAAGGGTCTTTAAGGCCTTTTTTTTTGTATAGGAACGATGCAGTCAACTGCAATGAACAAGCCTGAAATAGTTAGGCATAATCATTTGAATTTATACATAAAAGTATTTATTTAGCAATATTATACAAAAGGATGCATGAGTCAAAAAGAGCCAGTACTTTCAGATTTTAATTAGTTTGCCCATGATAATAATGTGACTGTGGTGTAATCACAGTATAAAATGGAACCAGGTGTGTTAGTCACTAATTTGTCACATTTAGTTTTAGAATTTCATTAAAATAAAAAATCTTTGTGTTTCCAAAAACTTTCTGGACTGATTACACTTATACTTAAACATATTTATGCTGTCAGATTGTAAGAGTTAGATGCCGCAATTGGTGTACAATGACATGGAGTCTGAATTTCAAAGTCATGTGTGATGCTTTGTAGCTAAATCAGTTAAAAGGTAAAGAAAGTGGAAATGTTTTATTATTATTTTTATTATTATTTAATTTCTATCATTGTTCTTTCTTCCATCTCATGTGAAAAGGTCAGGTTAGACATTTTCTAAAATTCTGATTATATAAAGCAGAGCTGTTCACTGTTTTATGCAAACAAATACATCACGTACTTGCTTACCTTTGCTCTCCACATCAGCCAGAGCTTGAAGACATCAACATGACGCCCGCATTGCAACGCCTTGTCTCCAGTGTCATATGACAAGTCATAGTGTTTATCTTGTTGAAAGAGGTAGGAAGCATGCATTTGATTGCAGCTCTGCATCAAGCCCTTAAAGAAACAGAGACACAGCTAAGGAAAATTGGCATTTGCATGGTTTTACTGCTTTGCTTCCTTTTATTTCTATTATGTAACCTTTCCAAATGACTCTTCAAAGCATTACTCTGGATAAAGCAAGCTGACCCAGCAGCCCTGTGGCTCTTCTAAATAACGTCATGACACTCTTTGCTGAATTGGTTTTGTTTCTAAACTACTATTCCCCGTTTTTATTCTTTCAGGGTGCAGTTCATTCCAGTGCTGAAGGCACATGCAAGGCCCTCCACGCCACCTACACTACAAACCAGGTGCTTACGGGGGTCTTAAATAGTAAGAAAGGCTTTGGGCAGACGGGGGTGAATATGCCTTTAAGAACACTGCTAGTGCTGTTTCTGAAGGTAAGTGGTCACATTTTGACTCCCCTTCTAGCCTGCAAAATGTAGTTTTGGGAGGCAGTCTTGCAATGTGCACAAAATTTGGCTGCGGGCCCCCAGTTGGCTATCTCTGAGCTAAGGTGAGGGCAGCCGTTTCACAAAAAGCATGGAGCTAATAATTTGTCTCAGTTTTCCTTTTTATTTGTGTGCATTATATATAGAGAGCGCCAAATCCTGGCTTTGTTGAAGTCTTTGTGCATGTTTTGTGCACGCCATAGACCTCTTTCCCAAAACTGTATTTTGCAGTCCACGAGGGGTCTTTGTCTTCAAGATTTACTTATATATGAAACTCATAAAAATGAGATGGAAAAATGAGAGAAAAACAATTGGCTGTACGTTTTTTGTGAGACGCCTGATCTCACTCTAGGTGAGGGATGGCACTGGCTTCAGTGAGGCCAGGACTTGTTTCACAGAATTGAACCACAGGGCAAATAACACCTAGCTCCTCTCTTTCTGTTGAAGTGCACTTTGTGTACAATCTGCTGTGCAGCTGTTAGCAGAGCAGTAACCAGCTTTTCAATAGCTGGTCTAAGTGGTGGTGGTTGTATAGCAGCTGTCCCAATAAGTGGCTGCTATATAAAAATTACAAGCTTGAAGGATAATTCTTCCAGTTGTAGCTGTCCAAGTACTAAATAAAATGTGTAGATTTTATCACGTGAACTTGGGCTTCCTTTTCTCATTCCACGCTGCACAAATTGGGCTTATAGATCAGTGTTGGGTTGTAATGTCTCGCCATTTGGTTGACCCAGAGGTGAAAGTAAGCCAGTACAGTCCAGTACGGCGGACCGGCAAGAGCCAGTACGCCATGCTGGACCAGACCGGCTTCCCCAGGCGGGTGATTTAAAAGGCCCGGGGCTCCCTGCAGAGGCCGGAGCCCCTGGCCCTTTCAATCACCGCCGGAGCCCTGCCGCCGCTACCCCGGGGCTCAGGCAGTGGGGCTCGGGCGGCGATTTAAAGAGCCTGGGGCTTCCCGCAGTGGGGAGCCCCGGCCCTTTAAAGCACTGCGCAAGCTTTGCCACCGCTACCCCGGGGCTCAGGCAGTGGGGCTCGGGCATCGATTTAAAGGGCATGGGGCTCTGGCCGCTGCGGGGAGCCCCAGCCCTTTAAAACACTGCCCGAGCCCTGCTGCCGCTACTCTGGGACTCAGGCAGCAGGGCTTGGGCGTCGATTTAAAGGGCCCGGGGCTCCCCGCTGCCAGAGCCCCGGGCCCTTTAAATCGCCAGCTGAGCCCAGCTGCCGGAGCCCCGGGGTAGTGGTGGCAGGGCTCCGGCGGTGATTTAAATGGCCCGGAGCTCCGTTGCAGTAGCGGCGGCCAGGGCCTCGGGCCCTTTAAATCGCTCCTGAGCCCCGGGGCTCCAGCCGCCTCTGCAGCTGGTAGCACCAGGGGTGATTTAAAGGACCCAGGGCTCCCAGCCACAGCCAGAGCCCCGGGGCCTTTAAATCTTGATTTAAAGGCCCCGCCTCTTCCAGTTGAGGCCACACCTCTTCCGGTTGAGGCCACGCCCCTGCTCAGGACTCCGGCGTACCGGTAAATCCTTTAACTTACTTTCATCCCTGGGTTGACCACAAACATCTGAAAGGGCAATAACTCATGGACACTGTGTACCGTATTGGTAGTCCAACTGATGGTAAGTGGGCCATCTGGTAAGTGGGCCAGATTCTGCCTTCAGCAGGGCCGGTGCAAGGAAGTTTCGCGCCCTAGGCGAAACTTCCACCTTGTGCCCCCCCCCCAGCCCTGCGGCAGCTCCCCACCCCCCCTCCACCCTGAGGCACCCCCCCCCCCCCACGGCAGCTCCCCCCCTGCCCTGAGGCGCCCCCCCGCGGCAGCTCACCCCTGGCCTGGGGAGCCGTGCGGCAGCTCCCCCCTGCTCTGAGGCACCCCCCCGCGGCAGCTCCCCATCCCTCAGCCCGGGGATCCGTGCGGCAGCTCTGACCCAGGGGAACCCCTGGGCTGCCAGCGGCGCGCTGACCCGGGGGAACCCCTGGGTTGCCTGCCGGCGGCTCAGACTCCCTCTCCCTCCCAGCGCAGCGGCCGCTGTAAAAAAAAAATTGGGGCGCCGCTTTTTGGTGCCCCCAAATCTTGGCGCCCTAGGCAACTGCCTAGTTGGCCTAAATGGTAGCACCGGCCCTGGCCTTCAGTCACACCTATACATGGCATTGAAAGCTGTGGTGTTGCATGGCTTCAACTAAGTGCACAACTTAGTTCAGTGTATTTCAAATACAAAGTCGCCAAAACTCTATAAAGATATAGTCATTCATTTCTCCTGGACAGCTGCTTTAAATCCTTTCTGTGTTTGTAGACTGAACAAGTGCCTAGAGGTTTGTTTCTCAGTTTCATTTGTAATCTTCATCCCATTAACATACATTAGCTATGACACAGTTATAAAGAAGGCATCCAGCACATTGCGGGGGGAAATGCCAGAAATAACTAGAGGTGCAAATGGATGAAGACATACCTCTTCTCTAACGAGAAGGGCAGAACACTGCAATGGGACTCCCATCATCTTGTGGGGGTTCCAAGTCACAGAATTGGCCCTACAACAACAAACAACATTAAACTGAGATGTTATTCCACAGGTCTGAATCATTAAAACATTCAGTAATAAACAAAAATAATAAGGCTCATATGGGCCTCAAAGATGCAAGCTGAAAATACGCACAGCGGTTTTCAGAAGAGTGATTATTGATGTTCATACAGGACCCCAAAGGCAGTGCTAGCCCACTGGGGGGCCCTAAGCAGGAATATTTTGGTGCCCTTCCCACATACAGCACATAATAAAAAGTGACTAGGGGCCTTCTTGAACTGCTCAGGGCCCTAACCAGTTGTTTAATCTGCGTATGCCTAGCACTGGCTCTGCAGGACCCAATTGTAGAACTTTTACTCACACTGTGGGGCACTGATATAAATTTACCCAGGCAGATTACTCATCAAAGTAAGGATTTTTGTAGAGTTAGCCCTAAAAGGTTCTGGACTACGGCTCTGGAGAGTTAACACAGAGCCATGGTGCTATACATTAGATTTTGTGAGCACCAGAATTTCTTGTGATCCATCTACACTTTAAAGGCAAAGAGTGAATGTGTCAAAAACACGTATGTGATTTAGGACCAGTCTGCAAAGGTGTTTAGGCAGCTAAGATGCAGACAGGTGCCTAGTGGGATTTTCAAAAGTGCCTAAACAGGTTTGGTGTCTAATTCCCACTTATTCCCATTAACCCCCATTGATCCCATCTACTTGATGATGCAAAATGATCATGGTAGTGAATATGGCATTATCTCAAAATGCTCTTTCATGCTTTCGGTCATTTATCTTGGTTACCAAGATGCCAGAAGCTGCCTTAGAACGTTAGTCAGAGAGCATGCTGAAATACTTATTGGCATGCATTGACTCAAGCAGGAAAAAAACACCAGGTCCTATGCCTGTTGGATTGATATAATATGCTCCTCAAGATACTGTGACATAGGAAGAGCGATTCATTGGCACAGCAAAAGCTATGCTGCTAACTAATCACATCACTGCAAATGGCTTAGAAAGGGTGAGAGGAGCTGGTAGTGGGGATTCAAAAATGTTTTGGGGAGTTTAGTTCCCTTTATTTAGGGTTTTGCAAGTTCTTTAATAAATCACTTAAAAGTAAGATTTTTTTTTTTTGAAAGGCTAACAAGTCTTCAGAGATTTTTTTAAAAAGAAGCAAATAGTGGCCTGGCATGGCTTGCAGAAGGTTGAGATTGTATCCAAAAGATCACGTCTTGTTATACATGTGAGAACATTTGGAAAAGTATTTTTTAGACCACAGCGAAGATGAAGAAGAATGTATAGAAATCCCAAGTTTCAAAAATGGCTAAATAAAACCAATCAAATACCTGTTTAACATACATAAGGGTTGATTTGTGCCTCCTATCTTCAGAACTGGGCAAGTTTGAGAATTGGGTCAACAGGAGGCTAGAAACACAGCTCCCAGCCTAGTAAAAACTAGAATGAACGACTAGCCTGGGTTCCAAGATTGCTCTCTGGATATGATTGCCTGAGCTATAATGTACATACATTTATTAAGGGTATGCATAATAATCTGCCAAATGGGCTAAATGAGCTTAGAACTATGTTCATTCCTTGCTGTATAGTTCTTTGTATTATGCTATAATCTGCTTCCTGGTTTCCCCAGCGAGCGAGAGCGAGAGAGTGAGAAAGAGTGTGTGTGTGAGAGAGAGGCCTAGGGCAGGAAGAGGATGCCTTGCACTCCTCTTATTCAACTCTGCAGGAGCATTATATGGGCTACAATTTGGACCAGAATTTGGCTCTTATTCAGCTCAGCCTTAAACAGGTGTCAGTTTTTGAAGACACAGATAACTGCAAGTACATTTTTGCACCCACAGTTAGTTGTGACCACTATTCAGGTCACTTTGATCTTTACATCCTGGATTGCATCTGCAAAGCTGAATCTGGATCCCCCAGGGTTTAAAGGAAAGCAAGTTGCTGGCAGGGCACTCTCTGTCAGTGGCCCTTGACTGGAAGTCCTTCTGCTCTGCCAGGTACAAAAGAGACTGAATCTGCTGACTCAAGGGCAGGCTGCAAAACCCATCTGTTTGCATGGGTGCAGAGGGAGCACAAAGCGGGTGGGTGAACATTAAAGGATTGAGGTTGTGGGAAGGGTGGAGTGGTGAACTGTTCAGTTGTTCATTGTTTTATTTTTGTGTTATGCTTGACTTGTTATTTACTAATTGCAGGATTTATACTTTGGAGGGCTGTTGAAGATGCCTAAGGCACAGGATTGTGCTCTTTCTTGCTGTGGTAGGGGGCTGTTTAACTGTGTAGATCTGAACAAGTCAGTAAATTGGGGGGGTGCAAATATCTAGGGGACCAAAACTGTACCTGCAAGAATGGAAGTGAGTGTTTTGAGACTCTGGCCTGGGAGGTAGTTTTC
The DNA here is from genome assembly GCF_028017835.1 of Emys orbicularis. NCBI lineage: Eukaryota > Metazoa > Chordata > Testudines > Emydidae > Emys > Emys orbicularis. The sequence goes on along the minus strand of NC_088684.1, from coordinate 264,888,103 downwards.
TTTCTCTGTTTGGAAACCAGTCGGTATTAAGGTTTGTGAAGAAGTGTTTTGGGATCCCGCTGGCGGTAAGGTGCCTTGCATATTAGTACATGAGCATTGTCATTTTCTCTCAGATTGCTCCCTACTCCCCCACAACATAGATTCCAAGGCCAGAAGAGACCATTGTGATCAATGCAACTATGTGCAGTTGCAAAATCCTGTAGCTGGTGGAATACTTCTGTGCCGCCTTTCCTGCTATTTAAATGGGGTTATGCAGCCCCTGAAGCAAAGCCTGTAGGGAATACTCTTTCACAGACAGCATCTGGCTACTTGGCCCAGCTCTTTGAGCATTTGGCAGCTTTTAATCAACTCAGCGCCACTCACTTGTTTAGCGTACTGGAGTTAATGATTCTAAACTTGCATTCAAGCCTATTAATCTCTTTTCCTATTACAGCTAATAACTTTTCTCTGTCTTTACAGAGAACCCTAAATACATTTTTTAAGATGCATGTAGATAATGGAGGTGGCTTGAGTTTTTTATAGTAAAAGGGTTGTTTACCAGCAACAATGCCTAAATCATTGCATTGACCTTCAGGTCATCCATTTTTCTAAAATTCATCAGAAAATTCACGGTTGTGCACAAAGTATTTTATCTAATTAAATTTGCTTTGTCACAAAGGGTACTGACATCAACTATTGATATATGCGTAAATAAAATGATGGCTGACAGTCACATTTAAAGAAGAAAGTTACATAGACAAAAATGAGACACATTATTTTCTTTTGGAAATTTCCTAATGGATCATCCTGGAGTTTTGCTGGATCAAGAATTGGCTTTATTTGGTGTGTTGTGATTATTAGAAATTGAAGGCTGAAATGGATGCAGATGCTAACTCTCACTTTGCAACATCCAAATGTGAACACCTTAGTAGGATATCTAAATCCCACCCGTGGGTGCTCAGACTGGAATTTTTCCCATTTAATGTACCTAAGCACTAATATTAGCATCCACGTGTACACAAAGTGTATATGCCCTGTGGAAATCTGAGTAGTTACCCTGCCCCCCTCCCCCATCATTCACCATGTGAAGAAGGAAGAGGAAATGGCAAGATTCCCCAAGTAATTCACTGCCCCATACCGGGAGATGACCCTTATCAGAACACTAGATCTAAACCCCTTGAATGTTGGGGAAGTTCCAATTGAGTTGTAGGTCTGAATTCATGATTTAGGAATCGCTTTATCATAGATTGAACCAGAACTTCTAAACACCTCTGAATTTGGAAGAAGTTCAGATTTGGCTCCTATCCTGGATCCACATTTTGTGATTCAGGTTCCTCGTTAATGCTATATCCTGATAAGCAGCAAGAGCAGGGATTTCAACATCCTGAATGTTTTGAAGTATATCCTGCTTAAGCACAGCGTGCATGTATTCAGTGATAAGTCAGTTTTCTTTAACAAAAACGTATCTAGCTTTTTAAAGTCCTTTTTGAGTTCTAAAGGCTTTCAAGTGATCAGTTGGAGAGGACGTCACTGGCTGCTTTCTGAATTCAAGATAAAAAACAATTTTTAGAAGTGTTATATGCTCATGAATCTGAGAGAAGGGGATTGGGCCCTCATAGAGAGACATGAATACAGAGTCTGCAGGAGAAGAATGGAAGGAAAATATCATGGAGCCAGTAAGAGGATCATGGGAATTGAGTGAAACCAAAGGCATGAAGACTGAGAAGAAGGAAGTTGGGACTAGTGCAATTTAACTGGCAGGGAGTTGTGGTTTTGCTAGAAGTTGGAAAGAAGTAGGATGGGAATAATATCCTAATCTTAACCAGTAGAAGCTTTAAAAAGTTTCTGGACAAAGTACTTGCTCAGGAGTTCATTCAAGCTTATTCTTTATTGCTACTGAACTGGTTCATCATTTCTGTGTGTATTATAGATGCATTCACCGTGGGTGGAATTCAAAACCTTGTACACCTAAATCTCAGCATTTTCAAGATCCAGCACAAGGATTTACTTCCATGAGGCATATTCAAACAGTGCGGAAATCTGAGCTGCTGCACATATGAGCTGAGTTTTGCAACTACAGAAATGTGGAGAATAGAAGAAGCTATGAATTTGGATGTGTAAATTAATATTCCTAGCAAGAGTATGCATAACAACTCTTCTGATGATAAAATTCTAGCTAGAACCCATTGCAATACCCAGTGTACTAGGACATTGCATAAAAACTTAAGAGTTATGTTGTCATGGCATTGTGACATGCTGATATTTCATAGTGATTTGAGGATTTATAAAATTGGAACAATCTCAGACAGTCGGGTAACCCCGTTGCAAGAGCTCCAAGGTTCAGTTCTTTTGGAAATGCAGTTGCCAGTTCTTTTTGGACAGGTTCAGACAGAGAATCACACAATGACCATTCTGGAGCTCAGAATATAGTTTGAAAGGGGTGAATCACAAATAGGAGCTATACATTATCTGAACAAGAAAACAAAGTCACATCACAAGTTTTTAGTCACACAGCTTATCGAATAAAGGAACTTAGCAATGTTATTTCAGTTGAGAGAGGATAGCTTGAAAGATTGCTTCATGCTATATATTGGACATTAAATTATAATAATGAATAGGACTGGTTGATTTTTATTTATAGACATTTCTGTGGTAATCACAAATGTACTGGAGCACTTAATTTGTTAATAAATCATACCTTTCAACACCATTTAATTTCCATTTATGTTTTCTAGACATCAGCAGCCCGCCACCCCATGCTGCCTGAAAGACAAGATACATAATCTTACAAAGCAGATAGTTTTGTATTTTTCTGGTGCTTGCATCCATGTGTTCAAGCAATTTTATGTCTGATCCTTGGCTTGCTGAACCCATATATCTCTAACCACCTCAGATGGAGCTACAGTTTAGGGCCTGGATAATAAACTGTACTAATGGTTTTCATCTCTCTCTCCTGTGGTTTCTTTCAGGAGGCTGTGACTGGAGTTGCGTAGGCCAGGGCCTATGTGTCAACCTGCATCACTGTCCAGCCCACCTAATTCCTCCTTCACCATGGCCATATACGACAGCAGTATGCTAGGCCAACCCCAATCTGTGCTGGGGAGACAATAGGTGACTAGAGAGACACAGAAGGATAAGTTGGCCTTTTCCCTTTTTGTGACAGTGGTGTTGATAGAGTGGGATGGCAGCCAAGCTGGAGAGATGGGTTTTGCATCTGAGTTCAAACCACTAATGTTTCCTCAAACCTCCTCCTCACCCTCTTTTTTCCTGCAGAGCTCTGGGATTGGAGCGATCATCTTCCAGCTTGTGCAGAAGAATGAGGCGCAGTGAGGACCTCAATAAAGTAAGCTAATGTTAGCAAATCAGTTTGGCAAGATAGTCTAGCACAGGGATGTGCAAACTACGGCCCCTGGGCCGGATCCGGCCCCTCAGGGCTTTGGAGCCAGCCCGTGGGATTGCCATGACGCGTGGTGCCGCGGGCCCCGCACCGCTCCTGGAAGCGGCTGGCACCACATCCCTGCAGGCACCACCCCCCACAGCTCCTATTGGCCTGGAACGGGGAACTGTGGCCAATGGGAGCTTTGGGGGAGGTACCCACACGCGACGGCAGCGCGCAGAGCCCTCTGCCCCTCTTCCCCCAGGGGCCACAGGGACATGACGCTGGCCAGTTCTGGGAGCGGAGTGGTGTGGGGTCAGGGCAGGCAGGGAACCTGTCTTAGCTCCGCTGCACACCGCTGCCACCCCGGAGCCGCTCAAGGTAAGTGGCGCCGGGCTGGAACCTGCACCCTGAACCCTTCCTGCACCCCACACCCCAACTCCCTGCCTTGAGCCCCCGCTGCACCCCTCCTGCACCCCAACCCTCTGCCCTAAGCCCCCTGCCACAGCCCTCCTGCACCCCAACCCCCTGTCCTGAGCCCCCTGCCACACTCCTCCCTGCACCCCTGCCCTGAGCCCCCTCCCGCACTCTGCACTCGTCTCCTGCACCCCATCCCCCTTCCCTGAGCCCTCTCGTACACCCTGCACCCCTCCTCTGCCCCAACCCCTTGCCCTGAGCCCCTTCCTGCACACTGCACCCCCTCCTACACACCACACTCCCTCCCGCACCCCAACCCCCTGCCCAGCCCTACATTCATGGTCCTGCATGCAATTTCCCCACCCAGATGTGGCCCTCTGGCCAAAAAGTTTGCCTACTCCTGGTCTAGCAGATGCCTTAGGGACCTCAGAGTTTTAGTAGTCTGGGGGAGTTACAGCATTAACTGACTGCAAGTTTAGGAACAACTAACAGCCTTTTTCTCACTTGTTTATTTTTAGGGCTGGCTGGAAAACAACAATTCTGTTTCATGAAAAATGTCAAGATTTTTATTTATTCCAAAGCAAAACAAAAATGAGATCTTTAGACATTTTTTGCAAAGAACCCGCAGGAGGCCCCCTACCCCAGAATAGCTGAAATAGATGGAGTAGGGACTTGGAGCCATGTCTCTCCCATCCTGGGTGAGTACACTAACCAGCGGGCTATCCTGGGGGGAGGTTTCTCAGTCTCTTTCCATACCCCTCCCCCAAATTCCATGTTGGATTTGAGAAACCCTCCAGACAATATTTTCATTGAAACCAGTATGTTTCTGTGAAACATTTCAGCTACAACGCTATGAAATTTTCAACCAGCTTGATTTATTTTACATCTGCCACAGAAGATGGGTCTATATGGGGTATGTTATTTTCTCACAATGATGATGTCTAGAGATACAGAGGCTGAGGCCAAGATTTTCAAACTAGGATTCCGAAAGTGAGTCACTGAAATGCATGTTTAGACAGCTAAAAGTGGCCTGATTTCCAAAGGTGCAGAGCACCAACAGCTCTCAGCGACCTCACCAGGAGTTCCAGGTGCCCAGCCTCTTTTTCAGATCAAAGGAGGGGAGAATTAGGCCCTAGCTCATTAGCTTTCATTAGAGGACCTAGTAAGTTATCATCTGTGGGAAATGACACTGTACACGGATGGATGTATTCATGTTGGCACACTTTATAATCCAGTTGCTAGAGCAATACAGTACTTACATCCACGTGCATCCAGATTTTGTATTTCTTGCAGATGTCCGCAATAGCTAGGAGTGGATCAAACGCACCATACACTGTAGTTCCTGCAGTGGCACTAACTAGGAAAGGAACAAATCCCTACACAAAGAAGAGAAATATTCCTCAGTGAGAGAATATTATTAGTCAAACAGAGAACCCACCTGAATCTGCAGTAGCTCTATTTTCTTCCAGATAGTCAGGCCATAGTGTAAGTAAAACTTTAATTGCAATAGCCACTGTGCTAATCCTGAATGAATACACAAGTGTCTCCAGGTGACAAACCTGCTTTATGTTGCCAGGCAAAGGAAACTGCCATTTGGAAATCAAGAGCTTTGCACTTTCCTTTCCTTTTTTTTTTTTTCCTTTTCTCATTTTAGATGTTCATAATATTACAGTTTCCCCCTTTAGGTGGCAGCAAACTTCCAAGGCCAACACTGTGCCATTTATGTAAATAAAGATACATTAGATGTAAAAGCTTCAGAATGAACATTTCCACACTTATCTGTCTGTTTGAAGTAAAACATGGATACTCTGTTATGACATGTAGGACAAGCCAAACTATCTTTATGCATCATAGAACAATACATCTTTTTGGCAAATCTGAAGTAGCCTATATTATGTTTTATATTAATATTGCATTCAGCACATGCTAGATTCTGTGCATCATATAGGAAGGCACATTCCCTACCCCAAGAGTCTATGTTGTAAGGTCCTGATCCTGCAAAGGTTTATGCTTACTCTCCACTTTTAGCACATGAGCAGTTCCCCTGAAACCATTGGAACTACTCAAAATGTGTAAAGTTAAGCAAGTGCCTAAGACTTTGCAAGATTGGGGTCTAAAATATATATATGAAAATTATATAAAAAATACAGGTTTCTTAACATGTAATGAGCAACTGATATTTCTTAAAAGGCCTGAACTACCCCCTGCAAAATAGGATATATGCTTAGTAGGTTTTTGGTTGAATGTTTTGTTTTTTGGTTTAGTTTCCCCTACCCCATGGTTTATCTTAGGCAAAGCAAGTTTTTACAAAGACCAGTTTTTCTTGTGAAGTATGAACTCTGTGTTTTTAAATTATTATTGTACAGCAACTGTTGCCTTAGCCACCATATTAAAATAAGATATATATTATAATATCATATTTAAGCTTTAAAAAGGGCCTTTTAAAAGGGCACACAAATAAACTGTACCTTGGAGAATATATTTAGTTCTTTGAATTAACTCTTCTTGCTTTTGTGACTTCGATAAGATTATTTTCAGTTTATTAAAAAAAACTTCAATCCCAAAAGTCTTTTCATTTAGAGCTAACATTCAGCTAGTGATTGTATCACAGACTGAGGAGGTCTAAATCAGGAGAAGATTATACTATATAGCATAGAAGGAAGACAAATGCCTTGGGAAGGCCATGAAACATCTTTAAACACATCTTTTATTCAGCACTTCTAACCTTCCTCATTATACTGTTGTGTTTCAGATAAGTAAATCATGGTATAATTCCATGTTGTCCTGCAAGGGAACATAACACAGAATAGCTCAAATCTCCTCTTAAAAAACACCAATCAAATTGACCAAAATGCCACTTGTTTCCTATGCATGGAAGTGGAAAACCTTGCACCGTTTCTGAAGGCACCTGGTAATAGACTTACTTTTTGTTTGGCTTCAATAATTCTTCTTTCAAGGTCTGATGGGATAATTTTCCCTCTGCAGAAAGGATAATGTCATATTAAGGTTCCAGTTTTGAAAACAGCCCCTTTCTATCACTTTTCCACTTAAATAATCTCAGATAGGGATGAAATTGACCCCTCTGCACCATTAAGCTCTCAAAGTAGGCCCTTAAATGGTGCCTAGTCCTTGACCTGGCCTTCAGCACAACGCTGAATTTCACTGTTAGCTAGTCAGCTGGCACCAGTGTGGTGGTAATAGTGGGGAAAAGTCACCTCCATTCAGGTGGTGGTTCAGGACCATGCTGAAGCCCCACTTAGTGCTATATTAAAAGGCAAATCCTGTCCCATAGCGCTTCAGGTTCCAGTGTGCCTCTGTAGCCCCACTGAGAAGTTCCTGGATGTCCTGCAGGGGATTCCCAACTCTGTGGCTGCTATTGGTTGCTGTGTGGCAACCCAACCAGGCCCCCTGCTCAAGCGATGAAATCTGTGACTCCATCTCCCAAGGGCTTTGAGGATCATGTCCAGGGGGCTCTGCACTTGCATAGAGAATCCTCGAATCAACTGCATGGCCCCAAACCATGAGATCAGCTGACTGCTCTAAAATTAAACTGTTGGGGAGGGAGAAGGAAGTCTTCTGCCTGCTAAGAGCAGCTGGGTCCCTTCCCATTACTTCTGCACACCCACAGGAGAACATGGACTTTTATTTGCAATGCAGAACAAAACAAAGCAGGCCAAATTAATCCTCAGTGTAACTCTAGTGGAGTGACACTACAGATGAATTTGCCTCAGAGTGACTGCTCCATAGCTTGATCTGGTTACCTTCCTACTAGCTTTGAGAGGGGCATGAAAAGAAGCAGCTGGTCTGGGCTAAAAGAAAATACATCTTCAAATCCTTCAAATTTAGTGTACATGGTATTTGCAGTAGATTTATTAAGAGCCATTCACCTGAGATTCAGGCTCAGTGGCATAAGCCCCTCAAGCCAATCTGGAAAGTCTTGTAAATTCATTAGGCTCATGATGAAAACACTATTCATGTTTACATATTAAGATCTGGGGGTTTGGTTGTTTTAGCTAAGGGTACGTCTATACTACCCACCGGATCGGCGGGTAGCGATCGATCTATCGGGGATTGATTTATCACGTGTAGTGTAGACGTGATAAATCGATCCCCGATCGCTCTCCCATCGACTGCTGAACTCCAGCTCGGCGAGAGGCAGAAGCAAAGTCGACGGGGGAGCTGCGGCCGTCGATCCCGCGCCGCGAGGACGCGAAGTAAGTAATTCTAAGTCGATCTAAGATACGTCGACTTCAGCTATGCTATTCATGTAGCTGAAGTTGCGTATCTTAGATTGATCCCCCCCAGTGTAGACCAGGCCTGAGAGTCAGACTATCCATGGAGAGAAAGAATCCATAAAATCATCAGCATTATGCTAGTCGTTTTTAAAATTTTGGTAAGTTCTTCATTAACTTTGATTAATCACTGGGCACTTACAAAAACAGGCCCACTTCAAGAACCTTTTCAGTCTTTAACAGAGGTGGTAAAAAAATTTCATTGAAAGAAATGGATTTGTCAAAAATAAATATTTTCATGGAAAAAATGTAATGAAATGGTTCTATTTTTTTGTCTAAAAATAAAAATTAACTTTTGGTTTCTAACCAAAAACCAGAATGTTTTACGAAAAATAATTTTAGAAAACCAAAAATTTGCTGGGGTTTGGTTTCATTTACACCAGAAAAATTCAGGGGAATAAAAAAATGAAAATGTCTTAATTTTCAAAGTTTGGTATTTTTTGATCACTTCTAGTGCTTAATTATGCAGAACAACCAACAAAGTCAAGAGTTTGACCCAGAAAGAGGCTTTTGGTAAAGATGGGCTTTGCTTTGGCAAAAGATCAAGATATTTTGCTTTGCAAATGAAAAAAGCTGAACTCAACCCTGGTTTTGTTTTGCGATACCAGGCCAGTACAGAATATTCTACCCCAGGGGTTCTCAAACTTCATTGCACCACAACCCCGCTTCTGACAACAAAAATTATGACATGACCCCAGGAGGCGGGACCAAAGCCTAAGCCTGCCTGATCCCTGCCACCCCGGGGGGAGACGGGGTGCAAAGCAAAAGCCCCACTGCCTCAGGGGAGGAGGGCAAAGCTGAAGCCTGTAATCTCAGCCCCACTGCCCAGGGATGAAGCCCTTGGGCTTTGCTTCGGCGCCTGGCCCCAGCAAGTCTAAGCCATCCCTGGCGACCTCATTAAAATGGGGTCACGACCCACTTTGGGGTCCTGACCCACAGCTTGAGAACCGCTGTTCTACCCATGCCAAAATTCCCCTGCTTATTTGTTATGGTGTCAGACAAAAATAATATTTTCTTCTTCCTCTTAAAACTGCTATTAGGACTATAAGGAGAATAAAATAAAAAGAAACTAAAACCCAGACTTGGAATTCCTGCTCTAAATACAGTATAATAGCATGCTGTTTACCAGCCTTCAGCATTGCCAAAATTCACGTTGAGGTGCACAGTTAAGGAGACCTCAGTACTGGCAAAATTTATATAAGCTAGTGATTAGCTAGCCCCCAGGAGAACCAAACACACACAGGACTGTACAATAAAATCATCTGCAAGCATTGTCAAAATTCACATAGGAACAGGCAGTAAATCAGCCCCCAATATAGCCAAAATATAGGGTGGAGCATGCAAAAAAGTCCCCAGCGGAGGCAAAATACAGCAGGCGCCCAGCAAGACAACTGATAGCATTGCCAACCTACATATAAGAGCATGGAGTAAACCAGATGCTACCATTACCCATCCACATAAATGGGCAATAGGAGCATGTGGAAGACCATCGCCCAGCATTAGCAAAAATGCATTTTTTGCTTTGTTTGGGTGGGCTGATTGCCTGCATGATCTTATAGATTAAAAAACAGTGTAAACCAGCTCCAATACAACAAGAATACAGGCAAATTCTACTGGGTGTTGCTCAGGATCGGGTCCGGTGGGCTCAGGCTAGATAAGCCTCCAAAAGCTCAGATGGACCCACAGCCCATACAATCCAAACCCTTCCTTCATAAGAGCCATAGGATCATCCCATAATTCCTGCTTAGTGTGTTTTGGGAGAAGGCCTGGTGACCTGCTATGTTCCTTTGGCATCTTCCGGGAATGGATGAGAAACATGCAGTAACTCTGCCATTTTCTTTAGGAAGAACAGTTTAAAGCATTGTTCTCACTAAAGAAAAATAAATAATTACATTGAATCTGCACAGAATTCATGCAAGAAGGGTCAGATTCTGAACCCAGTTACATGAATCTGGTCTTTAGTGTCTAGAAAAAGCAAAGGTGTCATTATGAAGTGCTGGTGCATCAGGTGTTTTTTGCTCATTGTTCACACAGTCTTTAATTCTTCTGCAAAGAGTTCTCAACTTTGAGACTAGGGAGATGAGATTATGAATCAATAGCCTGTGATTACTATTCTAAATTGCTTAAATGGTTTTCTTTTGATGAGAGGATCAGAACATTTTGATTTAGTCAGGCCTTCCATTTAATCTGGAGCCGTAAACCATTCAGTAGATTATAACAATGATATCCAATGGCTCCTAATGAAAGGCAATGTTTATTGAAAAACTCTCTGTAGAACTAGTGAGAAATTTTCCATTGAAGTTTTTTCTTTCCAACTAGAAAATGCAAGTTCCACAAGAACAGAAATTTCCATGATAAAATTTTGATTTTTGTCAGAATTTCAGTTGTCTGTCAGGAAATTTGGTTTGTTGAACTGAATCAAAATGTTATGTTTGGGCCCATTTGATATTAATCTGTGTCCACCTGAGGTGGTGTATTGTCTCATAGGAGCTGCAGTTTGAGAGCCTCATGTCCTCATTCTCCTCCGTGGGAGAAGTGTACCCTGGCAGGACTACAGCTCCCATGATACCCCACAGTTGTGTCCTATGGCTTTTCTGCCATGGTGCTTTATGAGAAATGTGGTCCAGGCAGGGAACCTACCTCATAAATGAAAATGGGGGCATGAGAATCAGCGAATTACAACTCCTATGAGTTACTGATGGATATAGTTCCAGGTTGAACTGAGTTGAAATAAGACATTTCAGCTCAGTTGGACAAACCAAAATGAAATATTTCTATTTGAGGATATAGAAATATTTAATTTTAAGCAAACCAAGGTATTTCACTATTTCTGAATCAGAATTTTAAGGGACTTTCCAGTCCATGAAAAACAAATGTTAAAATATTTCCCATGGAATGAAAATTCTAGTTTTCAACCAGCTCTAGCTATCAGTTGTTGTAGAAGCTGTGATCAAAAGGCCAGAAGAAGTATAAGGGGCCTACCATAATCAAACATTGGCCCCACCCCCTGACCTGCCAGGCACTGCCCACTTGTCACCCCAAGACCCACCCCCCTGGGGTATTACTTCCAAGAGCAAGACAGACACATGACCGGCTCCAGTCATGATTGATGATTGATTTGATTGATAGTAGGCCCCTTATACTACTGCCAGTTCCTCAGTTGGTATAAATTGGTTTAAATCTACTGAAATTAGAGCTATGCTGATTTACACCAGCTGATGATCTGGCCCTACATGCTTTCTCTGTGTTCAGCCATTGCTTGTCCCCTCTCTTAGGGTGGCACTGTAAGGAGGTGTATATGGAATCTGTACTTACCTTTCGTCACATCTAATCAGAATCACACTATCTGTGCCAATCCCCAAGGCTGCAGCTCCCTTCTTCACAGAAAAGTGACTCTGAAAAAGCATATTTGTTGTTTTGTATTATTTCTAATTTTTTAATCCAATTCAAAGCAAAAAAACCCTGCACTCTTGGAGTGTCCTTGAAAAACTAACCCCATAGGAGCAATCATTTTATTCATGTAGTTTTTTTAGAAACGCATCTCTGTAACTTGAAATTTCACATCAGTACTCCCTCACTATTTGGAGCAAAATTAATAATTCTAAACTGATTTTACTCAAAATATTAAGAACAATATTGTAGCTGATTTCAGAGCCAAATTCTACCCTCGATGCAAGCTCACAACTTGCACTGAAATCAATGAGAGTTACCTCTGTGCATTCCTCACTGAATTTGACTTACTGTATTTAGTCCCTTGGCTAAATGGAAGGTCAGTTCATTTAATATGTGACATCCCAAGTAAAGTGCTTCTGTTACGTGACCACTGGCCAGATAATATCATAAGCCCAAAGAAAGACCTATAACTGAGGATAGGCAAAGATATGGGGCCTGATTCTGATTTCATGCCAGTGTAAATTAGTTGTAACTGCACTGGAGTAAATTGAGTTACAGTAGTGTAAGATCAAACTCAGGAATGTTATTCTCACTGCATAGGATAAAAGTGGAAGTTATATGTTAGGAAAGTAGTTCAATCTAATTTTCCTCAGGAGTCAGGACTTGAATCCTGAATAAATGTTTGTTTGTAATTTGGGATTACAATTTAAGGAATTCAATCACATTTACTATAATCATAGTGTGATATTATATCAAACTGTACAGCCGAGAAACTGGTTTTGATTACCTAAAACTGATTAATGAATCTATCTGAAGTCTTACAGTTTTAACTACAGATCACTAAACTTTTCAAAAAGGAGTAAATACAACTTTCCTAGTGGAAATCCTCCATTGAATTCATGATTAGAAGAATTAGTTACGAATCTGTTTGCCATTTGGTGTACATTAACACTTGAATATTGATGGAAGTTATGTGCATACATAACATCATGTACTCATAAGTCGCTAACACTGACTAATCAAGCAGAGGGAACATATTTGTATAGTGTACAGCAGCATTAGTGTAGGGCAAAGCATAGAAACAAGGTAAAGAAGATACACTAGACTTTATCATGAAGTCATAGATGTTAGAGAAGGAAAAGACACTAGGGCATGTAGTCCATTCCCCCTGCCCTCACAGGATTGCGTGAGTCCAGGGACAGACTACAGAAGAGAATTAATCACTAGCACTGCACAAAGCAATTGTTTGACCACAGTTGTACTGCATACAGTAGAGTGCCATACAGAAGGATTTGAATACATTGGGAAAACAGGGAGGTGATGAGAAAATTGTTTACTATGATGCCCCATTCAAAGCACTTAAGCACACATACATGCTTAAGTGTTTTGACAAACTGAGGTCTAAATTGACTTAATTTAGAGGAAACAGAGGCAGAAAGGGACTCAGAAGTAATAGTGAGCAATGCCATGAAAGCAGGACTGCAGTGTCGGGCTGCAGCAAGAAGTGGGGTGATAGAATATAAGTGAGGGGAGAAATAACTCTGCCACTATGTAAAATTATCTAATGTCATTTCTCTAATTACAGCAGGAGCAGAAGTGACTATATGTAAGATTGCACAATGGTTTCCATTTTAAAGTCTTGTTTTTCAGTCACTCGGAACTTTACCATTTCAGCTGAAGTTTTTTCATGCTTAGTTTCTGACCAAAGGTAATTTTTTGTAAAAAAAGATTTTGAGCAACAAGAAGGTTTGAGCATAAGTGTTGTGCCCTTTTTGAGAGCAAGTTAAAAAAAATTCTTGAGACTTTTAACATCTTCAGTAACAAACAGCTGGGGATAGAGACTTGAAATCTGCTCTTATTTAGGAGAAATGCCTTTTCTGGAGAAAAGAAGTTTTGATTTGTCCAAGTTATGAATCTTTGAAGATTACATGTTGTGCATGTGCAATATATGTGGCAGGGCTTTTATCTTGCTAAGCTTGAGAGGTGGAAATTGGGGATTCACCCTCTGCATGTACGTGGGACTAACAGGTGGGTAAAGAAAAAAATAAAGAAAACGTGTGCTCAGGGCATAAAATTTTCCATTTTGAAAAATAAATTGTTTTCTTAATCTTAGGGCTGACCTGTGCATCCTAAACATTCTCTTAACATAGCTATTTATGGAATAATGTATGTGTATGTTACATTAGGTGATCTAGTAAACTAATGAAAAAGTGCTGATTTTATGAAATAATTGATTTTTTGAAACCCTTAATTTTTTTCTCAAAGTTACATGAATAATTATATCAGTAGTGTCTTATCAGAGTCATACAATTGGCAGGATTACAACATGGATTTTCTCCTATAGGATAAATAATTTGTTTTCCTTCACTTATCAGACTCCTGGAATCAACAGTCTTTTATTAATTAGTTTGTTCTCTCTCCTCCGTCAAATGTAAGAAATTGACTCATTGGATGATACAATTGGGTAGAAAGAGGGCTTGCCTTTTCTGAAGACAATTCTAAGCAGAACAGAGATGTGTTTATTGCAAATATTTGTGAAGGATTTAATGAAAAAGATGCTGATAATACTATGAATTGCACTCAAAATGCAATTCTGCAGACCATCATAGTTAGGCATAACAAAATCACTTTTGAAGCAACAAGTACTGAAGTTATAGATGGAGTATGAAAGCAGTTCTCTAGGATGCCTTGTGGCCTGGCGCCTCAACATATCAGCGCCACTCTTTGGTCAGACTCAGCATTGCACAGATTCTGCTCAGATGGGCGGGGCAGTCAGCCTGCCCTTCTTGTCTCAATCTCTATAGTCCTATTCCGGGGGCAGGGATGTTAATTTCTGTCCCACTGGAATGTACAGACTCCCCCATGTTTGGCAGGGATTAGCTGGTCTTTGTCCTCCAGGAACTTGGCTCTTACATCTCTGTTAAGAGGTAGGTAGGGGAACCCAGGCCCATCCAGTCCACTTGGTTCCAGCTCAGGGCCCTTAACCCAGGCAGGATCAGTTCTCATCAATTCTCCTGCTGTACCCTGAGCTCCTTCCTATCGCCCTCGGTTCTGTAGGCTTCTCAGCCTGTGGCTCAGGTCATCCCTTCCGTGGGTTGTTGTCACTCTGGGGCAGCGTCTCACCAGCTTGCTGACAGAACCTCCTTTCTCTGGACTGCTGGCTCCTCTGGCAGCTGCCCCACTCCTCTGCTTCTCAGCTCTTTTATTCTCCGAGCTGCGGTGAGGCTGCCAAACAGAACTAGCTGGCAGGTCCTGCATTAATCCCGGGGGTGCCAGTCCACCTGGGGTCTATACAGCTCATGGCAGGCCTCTATTCCTAATGATGTAATAATATTTCTTGGTTAAACTAATTGATGAAACTTCCCCAGTGGTATGTGACTGCAATATACCACTGCACACTGGTCAGCTATGCCAAAATCATGTATTACGTTTTCCAGTCCTGTAATCTGTGCTCTAGGTCCCCAGTTCAGCAAACCATCCCTATTCAGCAAACCACTTAAGTATGTTCTTAAAGTTACGCATCTGTATAACTCCTATTGACTTTAATGGGACTGAAGTACATGCTTGAAGTTTAGCACATGCTTAAGTGGTCTGATGAATAGGGATGTGCACAAAATCCTGAGCACAGGAAGATTCTGTTGATCTTTACACAGATTAGAGGGGAACTGTAAGGGTGTCAAAATACTGGTAGTTCATTAACAATTCCTAAAGCCAGCAATTCCGTTACCAATTTAAGAAAATCATTGATTTCATCCTTCCAGTTATATATCTACATATACATTACATGTGTGTTATGTGAAAAGACACCTATATGTTATATAGTATAATATATTGGTTATATAGGAAAGGGCTAAAGAACTGAAGACGTGGCATTAAATGTAATTCATTGGCTTTAAAGTCAATGGCATTACAGAAAGGATGAATTTGGCTCATTGTTCTACACTGGGTAAAATGGAATTGCTCCCGTAACTCTTCTATCTAGTAGAAAATAAAATCTTTCGGAATGCCATAAAAGAGGGAACATTGACTTGTGTGGATTACCACTAGGAAGAAAATTAAGCCCATATGCTCAAAAGCAACCACTGGAATATAGCCAAGCCTAGCTGTCCCTTTTTCAAGGCATTGGTAGGCTGACAGCCTTGGTGAAACTGAACCTAGAAAAGTGAATGCAGCTCTGGGCATCTCACTTGTCTGAAAGTTGCTTACAAATTGAAGGGACTTCAGAGATAAGGAACAAAAGTGCTTTAGGGATAAACAGTGTGTGTGTGTGTGGGGGGGGGGGGGGGAAATCAGGCTAGAGGCTTATACACAAAAATGCAACTGCAATTAAACTTCCGAATCCTCATTTGTATATGCAGTTGCTCAACTTGTATATACAAATATAAGCGCACAATTGCTGTTTCATTCTTGTTGGTCTACTAGTGTTTGAAGGAATTGTTTTGGCTGCTCTAATTAGAAGTGATGGGATGAAATTAAGCAAAGAGAAAGCTAGTCAGAGTATTAGGAAAACTTTCCTAACAATGAAGACTACTGATCTACAGACTAATCTCCCCAGGGAAGGGGTGGAAGCTTGGCCACTTGGGTAAATTAAAACTAAACTGCTCAAAGCACTCAAGAATATAGTGGACAGATCGGTTTGGGGGAACAGTCCTGCTTTGACAGAGGGGTGAACAAGATAACCAAAAGGTTAAACATATTTAGTTGGCAGGGGCAGAGCCCGGTTGGTGAGAAATTAAGTCTCATTATATTAGCATTGAGTTAGAATGTTGCTGGGTTCTGTGTGGCCATGAAGGGAAGAGGGAGTGAGCCCCACCCCTATCCATGTAGCAATGCAGAAGCTATCCAGATCTTGGGTTCTGTCATGGGCTGGGGAGAGCAGGGGCTAAATGCCTGATACGCCCCTCTGAGAAAATATGGGTTAGGAAGGTGGTGAAGAGAGATTGGAAATAGGCACAGCCATGCTTCCACCCTCCTTATACCTGTGGGCAGTGGAGCTGGCTGGACATGAGGTGAGGGCGTGTGCTGTATCCGGTAATGGGCTGACAAAGCACACTGCTCACTTTGGCGTGACACCCCATTAACAGGAAGAAAAGACCTGCCTTCCAGAAAGTGTTATGGAGGGCAACAAAGATAACCCCAGGCCTGAAGAATTGAGGTTACTTGGAAAAACTGAAGAAGCTGAAGTTATTTCTCACAGGTGACCGACTTTGAGATAGCTTCGCAAGGGATTCCAGATGTATGAGATACTTATGTTTTATGCCAGCAAGGGATTAAAGTTGAGTGAAGAAGGGTTCAAGAGAAACCTAGATTTGTTTCTTGAAAAGGGAGTGTTTTAAATGTAATGGTGAAAAGCAGGAAGGGTAGAGTACTATTAATGCTAAGTTATTAGGGTAGATTATTACCCAACATAAAATGGGCCTGTTTAGCTAGGAGATTCTTTCCTCTTTCTAAAATTTCTTAGGCTGTTTGGAATAACTTTGTTTGTCTCCATCATCTTTTGTGCCCTTTTTTTTTTTATATTGAACTTTGTAGGTTGGGAAGCACGATACAAATTTATTACAGGACCGTTAATGAGAGAATCAGGCCTTTCCAAAAAATGAAGAATTGAAATCATTCTGCTAATTAGATTTAAAGGTTCATTAACAATTTCGGTGACACTGAAATATATGGTGACCTATTCTTATCTTACATGATCCCTGCTTTAATATATAGATGATTATGACATTCAATCTTCTGGCATATTTTATGGCTTAATAAATCATTATTTCCTAACTAGGGATGTCTGAAACTGAAGAGAAAAAAAAACTTATAATGTTGTGATCCCCAATGCTCATGTCTATTCTGGTTAGGGGGAAATTCATAAATAAGCTTTGTGAAGGGAATTAACTGGGTGGGGAATTAACTCCCAGTCTCTGGGCAGGCTGGACAGCCTATCAGATAGAAGAGTGTCATTGTCCCTCTGTGATCTCTATGTAGAGACTCTGGGACGTGGCTCCTGTGTAAGTGTGGGGCCTCATCCCCTACAATTTCTCCACCTTAGCCTATTTGATGGAGACACCCTACATGGCACAAAAGGTATGAAGAAGCTTCCCTCTGCAGTTCCACCCAGGGTTTAAATGGTGTGGAGGGCCTTATGTGGGCTCTCTGCACCAGGGTAACTCACTGTAAATGTCTAATAGCAAACCGTAGCATTTATTGCAATTATCTATCGAAATGGAATCCTCCCAGGGTATGTGCATGCTGGTTATAGTCACATCAATGTTCTAAACACACTGAAGTAAGATATGTGTCTTTGCGTGGTGTTATATTTGCTGCTGCTAGAAGGTTAGCAGGTATTTTGTTAATGTTAGGGGAGAATAAGTTATCATAATTCTGTGTCTCTGCCTGACATGCAAATGTTTCTACCTTTTACATTTCAAAAAATTTATCTGCACACAGCCTTCCTCATGCAACAAAGTCCAAGGCTTTGGTTTTCTTTGGTTTATTTGTGGAATGCTCCAAGGGAAAAATTGTACAGGTCTTAAAATGAAACCAAGCAATCAAAGCTGGAGCTGTTGGCAAGAAGGTCCCAATCCTGCAATCTGATCTGAGTATGAGTGGACTCCTATGTCCATATGTAGCCCCGTTTACTTCAGTTGGACTCTGTGCTGGTATACGATGTAAATCCATTGATTTAAATGGAGTTATTCCTCAATCAAGCCCACCAACTTTTCGAATCCTTGTGTATGAGGTAATCAAAAAAGAAATGCCAATCAGAGAGTTAAAATTGATCTCAATTTCTATGTTGGGAACAAAGCTACTTTTCTTTAGATGGTGGAAAATAGAACCTCTGCCCGCTTCCTCTGCATGATTAGAGGAGTAACTACTCTGCCATGGATTTAGTGGAGAAACTATCCCTGTTAGGAATAACTTCATACTGTAGGGCACCAAATGAAAACCCTAGTCGCCAGTATCCTCAAATCTCTCCCTAAAAACACCATCATGTACGTGTTACCTCTGGGAGCCTTATCCGTGGGGCAGGGCCTGGAAAACTATCTCCTAGGCAGAGCTGGGTGAAGAAAAACAATTCCATTTCATGACAATATTTGAGATTTGGAAATTTGTTTTCATTACACTGGAATGAAACCAAAACTTTTAGAATGTTTTTGTGAAACAAAATTGTATCAAAATGTCCATTTTTGGATCAAAAAGGTTGATTTCTCCCTCTCTGGAAGTGACCATTTTGCACCTCAGAAACTTTCTGGCAAAAGCTTTGTCAAAATTGCTAGAACGCTGCCAAGTGTTTCAGCTTTGATAAAGCATCATTTTTCAGCCAAAAAAAAAAAAAAAAAAAGCATTTAGTAGAAAATGTTTTGAACAGCTCCATCCCTAGGGTTTTCATTACAGTGCGAACTTTGGTCCTCATTACAATTAATGGATGTAATTAGGGCTATAACCACATGGGCTGCTCCCAAGTATGTGACAGGAAATTCCATGACTCCTACAAACCTACAAATTTGACTATTTGGAGCACGAGGTGAGCTCTGCCCCCATGCAAAAGTGCTGGTGGGTGGCAGAGGAAGGGCAGGAGATTGACCTCCATTAAAATCAGCAGATCTACATGGATCTGAAGGATGTGCAGAAGCCAGGGATATTCTGGAGGCACTGTGCCTCCACACTGGCTCCCAGCCTCCCATTGGCTCCCTCCGGGCCCCTGAGCCATGTTGCCTGTCATTACTCTAGCTGTCACTTTTCCTTGAGTCCTTCATGAGCAGAGTGAAATGGGGCAGCAAGTAAGTTGACACTTAGCACTGTCTTACCCTCCAAACTCTTGCAGGCTTGGAGGAGAGGAGATGATGTGGAGGCAGCACTCTCCTTCTGTCACCCATGCCCAGACATGGCTGCTTTTTATCCCTGTAACCCTAGGAGGAGACCCTATAGCCCTTAATTATAGCTCAAGCCCACAGAGTAAGTGAAAGTCTTTTAGGGCCTAAACTTGCAGTCCTTGAGGATCCCTAAGGTTTTGGGGTTTGCAAGGAATGCAGGCTGAGATCCTAGGCCATGCGTTGCTCCATGACCTGATTTAGCAAATAATCTAGCTGGATTTCATACCCTTCTTAAAACTGATTTTGCATTATGTGGAACAAAGAAGGACATTTACTTACATACTCTTAAATCATTGTAATGGCTGAGAGCCTGGGATTGATCTCACTTTATATTAGTGTAATTCCATTGAAATCAATGGAACGAACGTGGTGTGAAGCCAATGTGAATGAGCTTAGAACAGTCCAGAGGTGTTTATCTTTAGCATCTGTTTTCTTTATCCTTCTACTATTTGGTTGAATAATGGGAAATACCATTAACTTGTTTTTTTTTGCTGTAACTTTTTATTTTTGTATTCAGAGCCCAGTGATTTTCAGATCAAAAGTTTTGCATTTAAACATATGTAACTGAAAAATGAATTTGGCCCAAAGTTACAGTATAAGGTGCAACTGCGAGGCTATCCGGACCCATGTGCAAAATGAGAACAGTAACAATTTGCTTTGGAGTGTGCACCAAATATACACCTGGGACAAGATCTACAGGACCAGGCATTTCATGTCCAGTTCAGCTTAGAGTGGGTTGGGGGAGGGGGGGAACCTGATCCTGAAGTGACAGTCCAGTCCCAAGGAGCAATTTCTAGAAACCATAGGGCTACTCTAAGTTGTGCCAAATGGCAAGGACCCCAGGGGATTGTTCTGGCACATGGGAATTGATGCAGCACAAAGGTGTTCTGGGCATCCCCCCTTTCCTTAGCCTATGCAATGCTCCCTATACTACGTATGGAAACACCTTAGCTAACACTTAAAGCAGTGTTCAGTCTGCTCTTCATTGCCAGAACAGCTCAAAGCAGATGTAATGGGACTAAGGAAGTGGCTCTAAGTCTTGGACTTTCATTGGGTTTTCAAAGTTATATAAAAATGGAATATAATGGGTGACATCCATAATTTTTACCTATGAAGGATCTATTTACAAAGTCTGCTCTCTCTTACACCAGACTCAAACCAGCATCATTGACTTGAAGGGAGTTACTCCACATCTAGTGCAAATGAGATCAGCATTTGGCTCTAGAAAGCTGTGCCAGTAAATATATAACATTACATTTAGCCCTGGTGTAAGCAAGTACATCTTAATGGAGCTATACCAGGGCTGAATTTGACCCATAAAGTTGTAAGTTAGCTATAGCAGTGTCCTAAATGGTGGGATGGAATAGAAGTGATGCAGAGTCAGAGGTACACCTCTACCCCGATATAACGTGACCCAATATAACATGAATTCGGATATAACGCGGTAAAGCGGCGCTCCGGGGGGGGGCGGGGCTGCGCACTCCAGCAGATCAAAGCAAGTTCGATATAACGTGGTTTCACCTATAACGCGGTAAGATTTTTTGGCTCCCGAGGACAGCGTTATATCGGGATAGAGGTGTATGTCATAATATTGTACAAAATACAAAGTCTCTTCTAACTGAAGCATACACTAGATGGCTGAATATTCATTGGCTCAAGGGGCCAGACTGTGATTTCAGTGTAAACGTGGAGTAACTCCAAGAAGGTAACAATGGAGGTATTCCAAATTTACGTAGGTGAAAATGAGAACTGACTCTGCCTGCTTGTGCTGATATTATTGTCTTGGATTTGCTCCTGTTGGATTTTTACTTTTCCCCTGACGCACCATCTTTATTCACCTAAAGATATACAGCAATTTTATACCTGGGTTCACTATTCCATCATAAACACAAAGAGAGGGCTGATAATGCAAAGTGTATGGAATGCTCGCCTTGTAGTGACACTGCTTGGTAATGGCATGTTGCTGAATCAGAGAGAAGCTAACATCAGGTTGAATTGTATTACATGGACAAGAAGGCCAGTTGGGTGTGCTAACTGACATCCAAAAATCCCCCTGTCAGTTCTGATTCAGAACAACACTTCTATTCTAAATAGGATTATGCTGCTGGGGCTATGACATTTCTGGAACAGTTTCTATTATACTTTAAAATAAATAAATAAAGCACCCAAACCTGCAAGCTTTGTGTAACGAATTAAGGGTTAGAGGACACAAATAACTCAGTTTCATCAAGCAATATCCTAAAGGGCAAATTATTGGATATTTTGTGGGAAACTATAGTTCACAGGGTAGTTTGATCCCTGGAAACTGGGATTCTGCATTGTTATCAGTGTTTTTGCAGCTGTTTTGTGGAAGGGGCAATAACTGTAATTTAAGATCATTTAATGAATATAACTATCAGCTCTCAGGGATTATATTACATACTGTGGCCTTGACAACACACTTGACTTTGAAATACATTTTAGTCACTTTAAGTAGCAATATTCCTGCCCCTTAGCATAAAATCTCAATGATGTTGACTCATTTCATTATTTTGAGAATGATAGTAAGATTTGATTCATTGTGCACTGTTCCAGTTCTATGAAATATTGTTAGATTACATAGTGACCAGAGGGAATTATTATTTTAAACAACCTTGTTTGTAAGAATTTGCTGGGTTTCTGGTCTTCTATTGATTATGTATCCGTTGCCGCATGGCCTTTTTGGATAGTCATTATTATTTTATGGATTATTTTTCTCTCTGATTGCTGTGGGGCCAAATTCTTAGCCCAGCTGCTCTGAAGTGTGGAACCTGCAGGACCGTCTAGTCTCTGCAGACACGGGAGCGAACACAGATCCTGAAAGAGACCTTCCCTGCAGACACGAATATAGTAGCTTTGAGGCCACTTAACCTTCGTCCTTCCCAGCGGCGGACACCCCAACTTTGACCATTCACATTGCCACATTTGGCAGTGAGGTCTTTGAGGATGATGCCTGGGGAGGCACTGAGCATGTGCAGTGCCTCTGCTGATGCCCTAGCAGGCAAAGGTTCCTCATTGGCTGAAAGCAGTCAGCTGGAGGGAAATTTAGAGGGGGAGCATGAAGCCTGGCCCTGTCTTCTCTTTCCACCCTCTTCCCCTACACGGGAAGGTTAATACAGCCCTAAAGCCAAGAAAATTCCACCACGGGGAGAGTCTGGAGTGGGAAACTCACTACATCTCCCACACATTGGGCAGTTGTGGTTTTTTCTCCCCACCATCCTATGTGTGAAGCCACCTCCCCTCATCCTAGCACTGGTCAGCTCAGTGCACAGCCAGTTTATGCAAGTGTCTAGGGCATATGCAACCCTTATTGCCAAAGACGCTGGACTCAGGGTTTGGTTCGTGGTGATAAATCAATGGTAAAGTCAACCTACCCCCCATATTCAGCAGCAAGCATAGATCTGATATTTATTCTACTGCATGTATAGCATTTAAATATTACTGTCTTCATGTATGTTAGCACATTGTTTTTAAATTACAGTAGGAACAGTGTCAGCTACTGATGTTTGGATTTACAGGGATTTGCTATTTCCATTAGAGCGATATAAACAGAGAAATCACTGCCAGAGTGTTATAGAGCCTGATTCTGAGCTCACACACACTGGATTTCACGCTAAGATTTAGACAGATATAAGTGAAAGCCAGAAAGACACAATGATTTATAGACCTCGCTTTAGAATATCATGCATTTCAACATCAAGCATCCAGTACATCCCTTCATGTAACAAGAAACCACCCTTATTATTCCCAATGAGAGTATAACAGAAATGAAGCCACGTAGCTACAAATCCCTTGCTCGGGTATTCTTTCTGTCCTGGTTTAATTAACAAAAGCAAGTTTAACAAACTGGATAAAATAGAAACACATACATGCTCTGAGGTGAAGGCAACCAGCCTGGGAATAGCTGCCATTCCTTTCTCTTTGACTTCTGGGAACATCTTGAAACGTGCAATCAACATAGCATACATGTTAGATATGGCACCACCTGGAGTCCACAGTAATACACTGTTATTTTTTCTATGCATTATTAACATCATTTTAGTACAAACTACACTCTTGTTACAGTTTTTCCAACTCAAGTTCATAGGCAAGGGAGCATGAATGGTTCTTGCTCATTGTTCCTCTAATCGGGGGGAGAGGGGGATAGACCAAATGGGTCTATTAACACACCTCCTACGCCCCAAGACAAGCATGTGAAAAGTTAAGCTGGCCAGAATGGGGTCATGGGGTTTCTGCCCTCTCCCTATTCCTGGATGCCACTTCCCCACATTCCCCAAACATGTCCTTCTCTTGCCTAAGAACAGTTGCACATGCTGCTAATTTGTATTCTTATGTGATGCTCTGACCCCATGTGTGAGAAGTCAAAGGGCCTCTTTCAACATGTAAACCACCACAGGGAAAATTGCAAAGTGGCACACGAGAGTGACATACTCTCTGCCCTCAAAGACTCCAGCATCGGTCCCAAATCTGGTGTCCTGGATATACCACCAGGTCAAAGCATTAGGGCAACCAGAAAAAGAAAAAAAGAAGGGGGAAAAAAAGGACACCAGTCCAACAATTGTTCCTTTTATTTTAAAATCTATTACCAACCCTGCCCTCTGAAAGGATTTTTTCCCCCCACAGTGGGGTTGGGAGATGGGGCGGGATTAAATTTCTCTAACAATAGTCTATCAAAATCACTTTCATACATTGATTAAAACTATCAGTTTCAAGTGTCAGATTGATTTACCTAGTCTAGAGCTGTACTATGTTTTGATCTCTATAATTCAGTTTCTAATGCTTAAATTAAACAATTTAGACACAAAAAAACACAGTAATTCAGTTTCTTTCCTTTTTAAAAGCTCAGTAAAATGGACGTGTAGTTCAGCAATTGATAAGATAAGTAAGATCTGGATATAGCCTAGCAACCCATTGTTACTATGGGATATAATGCACCCCGGGTGCAGGTTTTACAATAGTTCTGTATCTGCTTAATGGTTATGTTTTAGGTTTAAAAATGGTGGGCCAGATTGTAAGCAAGTGTAAATCAGTGTAATTCCATTGAAGTCAATGGAGTTACATCACATTACACCAGCTCCGCCTCTGGTCTGGACATTGTTTTGGCTTTTTCTTTTTGTTACAGTGAACATGGAGTTATGTCTACTATTCCATTGTATGCCAAGAATTGTGCTTGTATCTCCCTTTCTAACTGGTACTCTGGTTCAGGGTTTTTCTTTAAATTAAGACTAATCTTCAGTCTTTATAAGCAGTGAATTTCATTCTGATCTCACTTGCACTGGTGTAAATTAAGATTAGCTCCACTGATGTCAATGGAGTTGGACCAGTGTAAAACTGGTATGAGAGCAGAAGCAGGCTTGTAAGTGATTTATTCTTCACAACCCCTTGTGAGATATGTAGGTATTTTAATGCTTATTGTTACAAATGAAGAAATTGAAGCAGGGAGGTTAAGGCCAAATTTACATCCCTAAAGTATTCAATTGCTTAACTGTAGAATTAGATGCCTAAATTAAGGCATCTGAGTTTTAGAAATTTGGTCTAAATGACTTGTCTAAGGCAACAAATGGAATTAGTGTCAACACCAAGTTTAGAATGTAGGAGTTCCTACATCAACGGACCGTTTCTATCACTCCCTTTATTGTTTAGCCATTTAGAATTACATTTATTAATGGGCCTCAACCTAGGCGCTCATTTTTCCAGACACATTTTTATGCCCATAATTAATTGTGGGTGCCAAAGACACCTGTAAAAGTACAGCTCAAAATTAGGTCTGTATATGGTCAATTGCAGAGAATGGATAGAGTTAGAGACTTTTCTTCACAGCAGTGAGAGCTTTATATAAAAACTATTCTTTCATTCGGAGATGCAGGGATTAGAACTAAAAGGGGATGGTACAGTACCCTGACATAGAGAAAAAGACAAAGATGGTTTTGACTATTGCCGAAACAAGCAGATCTGGCACAGTAGCTACTGCTTCGTAAGAAGCGTGAATTACAGTATAAACAAGTAATCCGCTCTGATCAGAAATCATATATGAATGATACAGGACTACATTCCAGATGACCAGTGTGTATATGTGTACTCCATAAACCAGTGATTGTGGAGCCCTTACATACAACTCCTCCTTTTCCCCTGAAGCTAGTTTCTCCTCCGCAGAGGGAAGGAAGATTCCTATTCTGGACATAGGAGAGCTATATATAGGGGTGCTGCCTCATTTTTCTGCATATTTCCAGAATTTGACCCATTTGATGAAATCCTGGCCCCACTGAAATCAATGACAACACTTCCACTGACTTCAATAGGGCCAGGATTTCTCCCATTGGGTGTATGTTTTGTGGGTCACTCCACCTCATATAACCACCTACCAGACTTCATAACTGAAACAGGCCCTCTACCTAAATGTGCTACTCTTTTAATCTAGCAATAAGGATATGCCTAATTACCATCCACATCAGTACTGTCCTGTCCATTGGCTTGTACTGTCCAAGCAGTGTTGCTATTAATCCTCTTTTCTTACTAGGTTTCTTTGCA
Organism: Emys orbicularis; assembly: GCF_028017835.1. Classification (NCBI taxonomy): domain Eukaryota; kingdom Metazoa; phylum Chordata; order Testudines; family Emydidae; genus Emys; species Emys orbicularis. The sequence continues at coordinate 264,862,235 of NC_088684.1, read as the reverse complement.
CTCCAACAGAGCTGCTCCATCACGTAGTTTGAACAATTAAAGTCTTTAGACTCTATAAAGTTGTTTTATTAGTTGTGATTAAAAGCTTGGTGGGAAATGGTTTTCCTACCCCACAGGAATTTTTGAGATTTCAAAATTTTTTCCATCCAGAATCAGGAAAAAAAAAAAGGTGAAATCTTAAAACATTTTGAGACCAGATCATCTGAAAAAAAAATTAGATCAGGTCAACTGACATTTTTCTTTTCAGTTTTGACCTTTTACATTTTAAAATATTTTTTTATGTAAATTAACTAAAATTTTAAAACAAAACATTGTTTCACACTGAAAAATGAAACTTTTTGTTTTGAAAATGTTGAAATGTCCTGTTTTGACAATTACAAAACTTTTTTCCAATTATTTCTCAAAACAGGAAATTCATCAATACTGATCCTTTCCCACAGTTTTGGTTTTGACTACTCAATGTTTTCTGATGCAAAAATATTTCATCAAAAAATTCCTGGCCAGCTCTAATTGTGAATACAAACACTGTACACGCAGCCTCAATAACTCCCTAAGAGACAGCATTTTTCTTAGTGCCACCTCCTGATTAGTAGTGCTGTGCAGAGAGCAATTAGCTAAAAGGCAAACACAACCATACAGAATGTCTCAGGGATTGTATGCAAAGCAGAAACAATGAGCACCCCACAAATGAAACCTAGAGTAGCAGAATACAACTAGTTAGTAGGACATACTGTTAACTAGTATGGCACCGTGACATGGTGAAATCCTCTAATCTAGAGGAAACTTTTAGAGGCAGTGAGACAAATTCAGACGTGATATAAACAATGGTGTAAGTTGCACATTGAGTATAAAGTTGGTCAGAAAATAGACGTGGTGGGTTTAAGTGGTACCTGGCTGTAGATTCCCTTTGCTTCATCTTATCTTTGCTTGTCTTAGAGGAGGCAGCATTGTCTAATGGCCTTCTGTTCTCAACTTTGCTACAGACCTGCTATATGACTTTGGGCAAGTCACTTCACCGCTCTGTGCCTCTGTTTCCCCTCTCATTCTTTGTCTGTCTTTGCTATTTAGATTGTAAGATCTTGGGGCAGGGACTTGTCTCTCACTGTGTTTGCACAGTGCCTCATACAACAAGGCCATGAGCTTGATTGGAGCCTCCAGGCACTACCATGATACAAACAATGAATAAGAACAATAATACCCTCTTGTTGATTACTAATCCACCTCATTTGCCACTTGCTGAATGTTACACTTGCTTTGCTAACCCACTGAATGTCAAATCACTGTGAGCTACACAACTTTAACACTTACACTCATTCTCTGACCACCTTAATATCCAACATGTAATTTACACTATAGTTGATTTGGTCCAGAGACTTCCGTGGGAATTGAACCAACATAGTCCAGGCTGAATTTGACCCATGGTCTACAAATAGCTATAGAGCCATGTATAATATTGACTTTCAGCAAGGCACAATCCAGTCCTCCCTCCTTATGTCAGGAGAAGGAAAGTGATGATAGTGTAATGAAGGATTTGCTCCTATCTGTACACTGTTGCTGATCGCACTGCAGTTTGCCTACTTAACCCCTTTCTGGTTTTCACATTCTGTATGTGAAGTGCTTTGGCTGTGAGCAGACACAGTAATGCCCATGAACAGCAGCAGGTTCCTGTGCATTATGGAACAAAACTCCCCCTGCTTCAGTAGGAATGAGGTCAGGTTCATATTGTGCTATTTAAATGCTCATTAATAATAAGTAATATAAATTTCCCGCTTTCACTATGTTTAAAATTCACCCCTGTGCAAAGGGCCAGAACAAGGCCCATGAGCCTGCTTAAGCCCTCTTGAGTGGCATGTGATGTGGGCTTTGCATTGGTCCTCTGCACAGGAATGAACTTCACACTCAGTGTACGTGGGGGGCTCAGAAGTACCTGTGATGATTAGCTGTGCAGTCTACTCATCAGGTGATAATCAAAACATCCTTTTTTCCCCCTGTGAGACCACTGAACCTTTCTTTCCAGAACAGATTCCTCCCGCAGAGGTCATTCTGTTGCTGTGAAATTGACAAAGGTAATCTATACAGTGCTAAGTCTTTGTCCCTTTTCTGGATAGTTTCTGTGGCTTTGGGAGATAAATACATAAGTAATTTTAAATAATAAAGTTTCAGAGTAAAACGGGAAGTGAAGAAGAGTGTAATGCAAAAGATTAAATGGCATGCTAAAAAATCAGATGTCTCAAGGAAATAGTGCTTGGCACTGACAATGATTCCTCTATAGTTAATCATACTCATTTCTTGACTTATTGATTTGCCTTGAAGAAGCTAGGGCTCTGATCTTGCAAGCACTTGCACACTTGAATAACTACTCACATGAGCAGTCCCATGGAACTCAATAGGACAACTCACCTGTGTAAAATTATTCACAAACATAAGGCTTTGCAAGATCTTGGCCAGGCTTTGTATTTACTGATAGGGATGATACATTTTCCTGCTCACTTAAATTTCTACTGTAATGATGGAGGGCATCAGAGTGTTTCTCTGTCTCATTATTAACACTATAGTCTTTTATTTTATGTAATCCATAAGAAAGTAGGACCATAGCAGAACTGCAGGGCAAATGTCTCTTCTGATTATGTTTTCCATGCACTACTATTGCTGTTCATAATGCAGCACAATTCGCTTGAAGGGAGTATTCAATAGTGACAGACATTAAAATCCCTAATAATCACATCCCTGAATTTCATAAATATGCAGTACTTTTATCCAACAGAGGACAGCGGTTGTTATTAGTGAGTGACCTCTTGAAACTGTGGATTTCATTGTATTGACTCTTTAGCTAGATTAGTTATGAGGTCTGTCATAGTATAGTCTGAAACACAAAGAAAGCTTGAAATATCATATACCAGGTGAAAATATCCCATCGCCACAGCCCCCTGGCCAGCCAATCATTTCTCTCATTTTCCTTAGCGTGACATATTCCAAAAGTACAAACACTGGAGCAATTTCATAGGTGAACCTGAAATGTAGTAATGGCCATATTTTATTCTTTTTATTTAAAACATTAATTTACTACTTAAAATATCTACACAATTGTTTCCACTGTCAAACTCTGAATCCATATTATGTATATATACGGTATAGTGTACAGTGCAGAGAACTATATTTTGCAGTATATTTGATTACTTTCTTTCTGCCTTGAAGTTTAAATGTTTTCAACCCCACTCCTGTGAGGTGCCGAGGACTCTGTTCCCACTGACTTCAGCAGGAGTGGAGCTTGCTCAGCTTCCTGCAGGACAGGGGCTCACATTATTACAATGTGTTCAAGAGCTATTGACCAGAACAAGGCCCTTCACTTCACATGCAAATGTAGTCTCACTGAAGTCAATGAGACATGGTGCATAAAGCAAGATGTGCATACAACACTTTGTAGGCCAGGAGCCTTACAAATAAACTTTGGGTCTGACCCTGCAGCCCTTCGCCACTTGGATAGTCCCACTGAAACCAATGGCACTAACCCACATGAGTAAGGATTGCAAGGTCAGGTTCTTTTGTCAGCAAGTCTATTTACCTAACAGCATCTGTTTGTGTTCCCATTTCACATTTTACGTATTTATGTATGCAAAATACAAAAATATTTTCCCCTTCACTTGCAGGAATTTTATCAGAGCTGTCACTTTATTTATGCAATGCATTTTTTTTATGGGAGACAATATACAAAGCAGTTTTAAAATAACATGATGGGTGTATTAAAATTTAAAAGGCAGACAAATGTTTTTCCTGCTAGTTTCACATGAAAGGCTTTCTTTTACCTACAGCTACAGCAAATACTGTGGAATCTAATTTTAAAATTAACCTAGATAATGATAGTGGCAAATTTGGCTACTTACATATTAGTATTTGCTGTTGATGTCAGCCAGTCTGCAGCTAATCCAACCATGTCCAGTCCAGTTGAAAGTTGATTGAAATATCTAGGATGCCCTGCATAAAATGGAAGAAATGTATCAGAAGTCTGATGAAGCAAAATGAAATTGCTCAGTACTGATTGGTGTATTTATCTCAGGATTTTTACACAATGGAAAAGCATCATCAATGTGTGAAACAACAACAACAACAGATCTTTTGTAATGGGGAGATTATGTTCCCCTTTCTTATTTCAAAATAAGTAAAATAGGAACAATGAAGTAGAGCTAGGAATTATAAGATCTATCATTTGTACTGAAATTATATTGTACTGGAATTATAAGCTCTTGCCATTTGTATTGAAAATTAGCATGATGCTGCTGCACTAAAATAGCTATTCGCCCCTGCATGTGTGTCACATGTTGTCACTGACTGTGCTTTTGCTTGGGCTACGTTTGAAAGGCATGCACAACACACCATCTGAGGTGCTTGACACTGCTTATAACAACATCAGTGATGAATGGCTAATGATTATAAAAGACAGGGCAAAATGAGAAAATGGAACACTTTGCTGACTGCTTTGAACATGACTCAGAGGCTGATGATTGTGCAAATATGGCATGGACTATGGTAATATTTGTCATTTCTTCACTGTCAGAATACAATTATAAATAACAGAGCTTCCTAGTAATTGTGATTTTAAATAAACCCGACGAAAGGGAACATTGCTGCTATGTCGGAATGATGTGTGAAAATATATTCAGTGGGCTGGGTAGTCCATTTACAAGGTTTCTCTTGCTGACTTCTGGATTTTTCTGACCTCCTGTCAGATATTTTATTTCAAAAATATGCCCAGAGCTATTAAAACTGGGATAAAACAAATAACTCATTAGAGCTCACTTGACTAGTCATGTCCTGCCCCCCTGTTTAGAGTTACACGGCTTTGTTACCAGCAAGAATTTTGAAAGATTAACAATTACGTAAATATCATCTCATTCAAAGGAAAGCGTTTCTGCTTAGAAAACACCTGTCCTAACCCAAGGACTGCAGACTGGTACTGACCGCATGGGAAACATAAAATACAGCAGGGCGATTGAGGAAATGCAAACAAAAACCAAGAGAAAACTTATCTCCTAGTCTCTTGTGGTCTGTTATCAGGCACATACACATGGCTGAAAGAATTGTGCCGAGAATTACTCACCTGCCCCCCAGCTCACAGCACACAAAGTCTGAGTAATTGGGCTTTGTGGCTGGAAGTAAACCTGGGTTGAGAGTTGGAAACAAAATCCAATTCCCCCCATCCCATAATCCAGGGACATAGCAGCCCACACCTTCTATGCAAGGATTGCTGACCACTGGTACAGCATAAGCACAGATCCATGACCCCTTTCTCTGGTCAATCATCAATGCTTCCCTCTATCTTTGAAGCTGGCACAGAGCCTATCCCACTAATGCTCAGGGGGCTTCGGAACTTCCCATTCTGGCTTGCATGGCCATACTGCTCCAGCCACACAAGGGTTCCACAGATATTCAGCGATGTGGGAGGACCTTGCTCAGGCTCTCCTCCAGCAAGTGAATTCCAGCCTCACTGAAGATGTGATATTCTGTGGTAGCTTTCAACAATTAAGGGTCAAATCATGTCCTCCCTCAGGAAAACTCACTGAAAGTCTGGGAAACCCCCTGGGGGTCCAGGTGGGAGTCTATGGCGAAATCCTGGGGGAAAACAGAGTTCTGGTGCATTTCTGCAGAGCCCAGTGTCTCCTGCCAATTCCTACCTCCAGTCTCCCATAACAGCACAGCTCCCTGAGGAACCATGTGCTCAACATTTTCCTTATCCACAGCTGGGCCAAACAACCCCTGCCTTTGCCGATGCCAGATAGTGTGGAACAGGATGTTCTGTAAGCTGTACTGACAGGGTTAGCCTTATTTGGGGACCTGGGGAAATTCCCACACGTTTTCAGGGGGGTGCAGAGACAGGTTCTTCCCCAGCTCTACCTGGTGCTGGCTCACCCACATTCCCTTCAAAACCACAGAGGCTTGCATGTATACAGCCTTCTCACAGGGATATCCTCAGAGCAAAGGAGGCAGGGAGAATGATGCTTTCACTCGCCATCGCTTCAGCAAAATTTGGGCCCTGCTCTCCACGGAAAACAGGAGAGGAGATAATCTGACTCTAATCATAGATGCTTGTATTTCTCCATTATTGGGACTGCTTAAGGTCCTAGAGAGACTGTAAAGTTCTTTCACCCTATTGGATGGCCGAAATAAATTCTAGTCTCATTTAAACCTGTGGAACCCACTTGACCATATAAGCAGATCTTGCTTGAGGAATTAGTAAAAAGCAGTAGAATAGTGCTCTCCTACCTCAATGCATGGCTATCAACATTGTTTTGCAACTAACTGAAGGAGGAGGGGACTGTAAGTAATCCGAATCTGGGGTGGGTTGAAGGGGAAACAGGAGAATACCACTGTCTGCTGGATTTATTCACTTAAAAATTGATAATTTGGACATATTTCTCTGTCACCCAAGGAGCTCAATGCACTCTACAGATACTAATCAAGCTGCAAAGCACACCTGTGAAATAGGGAAGTCCCAGTACTATCCTCATCTTACAGAAGGGCAAATTGATGTAAGTGATGTGCCCATGGTAACAGAGTGAGCCAGAGTCAGAGCAAGCAATATAATCCCAGAGCACTGACATCCCCCGCTGGCAGCACTTTCACCCTTTGCATTCTCTGTTATTTATTGACAGTCTTCTGTTGCCCTCTAACACAGACACATACACAGAGCCATTGATATTCATTCAGCTTTGTGAATCAATCTGCTCTGGCCACCTTCATGAACCTTTTGTATTTACTACCTGCTAACTAGCAAATAGCACTGCTGGACAAACACCAGTTCTTAGTCTGCTCACTGTCTGGAATTTCCATTACTTTTAAAACTCCAGCAAACTCTGGAAATGAATTGCAACGCTACATACACCAGTATTCCCAGAAGCTGAATTTTAATTGAACAAACATAAGAATTCGGACCAGACGCACCTGTACCGACGCACTTATCCAGTCAAGAAGCGGGGGAAATACCACGTGACATATCTAACCAATCGCAATTAAGCAATACACAGTGAATTTTTAATATTGATAATCAACCCATAGAATAAACAACTAGAGAAGATAGTCCTCAGGAATAAAGCCTGGGAAACCGGATCTGGCTGCAGAATAGGAGGCTCAATTAATCAATTAAATTGTTTATTACCAATTGTTTCCTCTAATCCATTAGCAAGCACATCGACTCTGCTTAGATAAAGACCCCAAGGCTGCTTCAGGGTATTTTCTCAAGGATCACATTCTAAATTCACCCAGCAGCTCAGAACGGATCTTGTCAGAACCTCTCTACGGAGCGGCGGCGGCTGCTGCTAGAATACACTGCTCCTCTGGTTAGAATGACAGACAACCATATCGTTGGGAAACTGACCTTAACTCATCTATTAAGCTAGCAAACGGGAAGTGCGGGGCTGAATAGGGAGGCAGGCAGGCGTTCCTGCTTCAGAACATGGTCTCTCTAGCTGAGCAAATGAGCTCTGAGGCTCAGCAAGGGTCTGCTGGTCGGAAGTCTAGGGATCCAGTTCTGAGGGTGAACCGAGCCTCAGTCCAACTGACATGCCCTCATTTATACACTCCCCAAAAAATCTTAATGTAGCAAAGCACGTTCTTTGGTCGGAATCGCCCGGTCTGTTTGACACAGGGGCCGGGCGCTTTTTCACAATTCTGGGCGGATGCCCGGTGCCTTTGTTTATTGCGTGTGGAGATGTATATATGGGCGATGTTTAGCTGTGGTGCTGGACCATTGCCACAACAGTCGTGACAAAAAACTCCAGAAAGTTAGACTGTTTCCAAACCCTGCCGTGCCTTCTGTATTTGCCTAATACTGCACATTGCTGTCAGACTCGTTATTTACATCCTGTAGTCATGGCACAGCGACCCTTTCACCTGCAACTGCAACGATTTCGTCGTGCAACTCAAAGTACATCACACGGGGGAAAGGGCATTGGTGAAAACGTAATGCCAGCCTGAGATTCGGATGAAATAGCATCTTGAGGTATCAAGAAGGCTACTAATAGCAGCGAAATGACAATTGTTTTAAGAGGCTAAATAGCATTACTATTCAACGAGACAGGTAATAATACAGGCATGTATACGTGAAACGTGCAAACGAAATCTGACTGCCAGTTTCTTGCGGCTGCTCTGACATTTTGGAAGAATCCAGAGGGTACTACACTCCTGATTAGAGATACTGAGTGGACATGGATAGCCCTGAGCCAATACATCATATTTATTTCAGGGGAATACAATCACACTCAAAGGGTGTCTGGAGTTGCATTCCCTTGGTCCTGTTTTCTTCTAAAACCAGGGTACTAGCTTGACCACTTGCTTGGTGAAACTAAAAGAAGCCCTAGCAAACAGCTTTATTTAAAAAAAATGTTTTAATTTTTTTAAATGGTCATTGCAATCATTTGAACTTTTAAAATGTAATTTAAAGTATAATTCTTCTGTATATTTTAATTACAAATGGGGAAATTTCCCCACATTTATATGGCATAACGGAAACAGTAACATTATTTTGAAGGATTTGTATATGTACACTTCACAGTGATTTTATTGCGTCGATATGCACTGAAGCGTAATGCAAATTGCACCTGTATACTAGTAGAGCGAGTCTAACAAATCCTATTTGAATTGTGTTAAAGTGTTTGATCTAATCCAGTTAAATATTTGTTTCCTATGCCATATTGCGACCCCAGACCTGGAGTTCCACCAAATGTAACTACTTCAATTATTTCCTATGTATGTTGCCCGGATATTTTTAGGGACGCTTTGGCAACATCAGAATCAAATAGTAAAAACACCGGACCGATCCTGTCCCTTTGAAGTCAATGGGAGTTTTGCCAAAGACTCCAAAGGATCAGGATCGGGTCTATTTCACTCCATTCGATTTGTTAAAAGGCTACAAGCTGTGTTTCCCGCAGAGTCTGCACAGCCGATACGCACATCACATTATCGTCTCCTTCAGATTTTTGGACCCACATTTTGAAAGGATTTATACTATTTAAAAAATATTTCCCCAGCAATTCAAATGCCAGCGGGAGCTTCCCGAACCCTTGTTTTCTCTACAAATGGTTCTTTTAAATAACAGTATAAGAGAGGCTAAAGGCAGCCTTTGTTTTCTGTTTATTCGGTGAGAATTTAATTAGATGGGTCCACATAAGAATTTGCTGAATTCTGTTTAGCATCACTGAGAATATCATTTTCATGTGGCAGGTTGCCTAAGTGGAGATAATAACGACATGAGCAGGGACAAATGGTGCTGTCTCTGGACAGATCAGAATTAATTGAAATATTTTTTGGTCATGACAATAACAAAAATAGCCATTGAACAAGCTCCTATTTTTCATGCTTAGAATCCAGTGGGAAAAAACATGTTTTCTGCGTTCCATTGCGCCAGATTCTCCTATTTTTACACCGAGCCCAGGAGTGGGCAGCCAGATCGCGTTCTCCGGGAAAATGGGATTGTTCATTCTCTGCATCCAGCTTTTTTAGACTGTGTGGAGATGCGGAAGTCAAAGCCAGGGCTATCTGATGCAAAGCCGAAGCACCAGCTCTCGATCCATTTGGCACACAGGAGAGTTAGTGGCCTTTTGTATAAATAACATCGCCACCAGCACTCAGCTGTCTGCTCAGAACTTCCATTAGTGTGGTTCTTATGGCAATTTTAGTTGACAAATTAATTGCTTCTTTTCTCCCCACCCCAGCAGTCAACGGTAACACTTTCTTCTTAGAAGTGCTCGCTTGGGGGATTAGCAATAAATCTCTGCTTCAGGGGCCCCTATCCTGCATTCCTTATGAACTGAGCACTCAGGGAGTGGATTCTGCTACGTCGGTGTAAATTCGGATTTACATTTGTTTAGCTCCAAATTCATACCGTTGTAACCGAGTGCGGAATTTGGTCCCCATTAGCGGGTTAGGATGGAAGAGCGTAAAGAATGGAAGATGGGGGCCCAAAATGTGCTCGGTGTAAAAATTAAGTGCTAAAAGAGCCACAGAGGTGGGAGAATGTTATTTCGTAGCGATTGATATATACAGGTTCCACCATTGACCGGGACATTCATTTCGATCAGGAAGAATGTATACTGTTGTACTTAAACTATAACGCTGTACATTTCACGTAGGAAAATATTAATAGCGCCGATAAATAGTTTTCTTTCTTTCTTTCATCTACTGTTATGTATTTACAAATGACAATAACTGCTTAAAGCCACACAGGGTAATATGCTATCCCTGCTTCACTGACTTTCCAAGGATCCGCAAGTGACATTTAAAAAAATAGTAAAAAAATCACACATAATAGAATCTCAGCATGCCTGTTACCTGTTTTGATTGCATATTTTAGAGTTGTTCTGCAGTTGAACAAAATTTCTTCCAAGGTCTGTGGTTGATCTGCCAGTTCCCAATTATATTCCTGAAGAAGCTCATTTGGGTAATGGAAATCAATAACCTTTGTTGATCTATCAAAACTTTTCACCACATACTGAAGCAAAATATCCATAACATCTTGTAGGAAAGACAGAGTTGTTATTTCCCCATTGCACGCTGGCAGAAGATCTGAGGGGGGAATTACATGAAATGTTAGCTCCAGTTTATTGTTTAATGTATAGATTTTTTGACAGAATCTCGCCCCCACTGACTTTGGGGCTTTTCTATTGACTTCAATGAGCGGAGGATCGGGGTTTTAATTTGGTAAGCAATCCCATGAGACCTTATTTCAAAAATATTTTTTCTAGGAGATATGGTCAAGCTCTACATTCATTGTTAACTAGAAATTTGTGTTGAAAACTGCATTTTATGATTGACTTTAAAAACATTGAAAAAAAGAAAGAAAAAGGAAAAAGAAATAATGAAAAGAGTTTCAGGGAAAAATAGGCAAATACCTGTACTGTAAATGACACAAGTGGAAGACCCAGAAGAACATCACAATAAAATAGCTTCTTTGTGTTTGGTCAAATGGGAGGGTTGCAATACCTTAGTGATGCTTGAATGCCTTTCCGTGAAACAATATGTTATGCTCTGATTTATTCATATGTTTATTTATATTTGTATCTTTATTTAAACTGAATTGTGCAGGCCCGTGCCGCACAGAGCGCTAAGGGAAACCCCTATTTCTTGTGACTGTATCTTTGTAGTACTGTAGCGGTTAAATATGTAGGAGATTATCAAGGCTGCTTGTTGTCCATTGACCCCATGGGCCAGGAGAAGGGAACCCTGCGGAGCTGGTGGTTCGAATGGGACCATTTCTCACCAGCACATCCCCCTTGGGGTCTGGGGTATTTACTGGAGCAGAAAGACTGGGCTGTTCATTCATTAATATGGCAAGAATGTCCGGAATTAAAAATCGTGATCCCGGCTGGCTTCGTGTTTCTCAAAAAAAGCTGCCGTCAGCCTTCCTCGGGCAGCGCAGTTTAGAGGCCAAGCCAGTCCGAATATTTTACTGGTGTTTTAGAAAAGTTTGTCATCTAGACTATCCCGCAGTTCGGAGTGGAACAGGGAAACCCTTCTTCTGAGTGTACATCCCCTCTGCTTTAATGGCAGGGCCATTGCACAGCAAGCCCAGGCAGGCCCGATTAGAACCAACTCCGAAAAGCAATACTGGGTTTATATAGACACATATCTATATAGATAATCCCAATTTCTGTGCTGTCCATATAGCCCCGTCCCAAACCTTCCTTCGCGTGCCGTCATGCTGTGCTAGAATAGCCCTGAGAATTTCTATCATTTAGCTCGTCTGTGGGTCTCCACCCCCTGAGAAAGGTCTGCCCCTAGGGTTACGGTGGGCTGAGAAAACCAAACAGCTGAGAAGTTGGAGTAATGGCTTTCCATCCATTCCTACTTTTCAAGCACACACACGCGGTACCGTTACCTGTTGAGTGTAAAAATGCATAATTAATATCCGCTTTCTGGCAGCTACAGGGCTTGTTGTTGCAGGTACAGGCCGGTGTCTTCTCCGTGGAGCCCAGGTCCTCCTTCGCCCCGGTTTCCATGGGCCTTTCTCCATCCCCATACAGCAAAGCTAACAATGACACAAAAGACGCAGCCTAAATACAACAGCTCTTAAAACACAGGGACTGGACTACAATCCCCGCCGCGATCCACTAACCCTCTCTGCCAGAATCCCTCCAAGGTCCCTCAGGTGGCTGCGAATTCTTTCTTGCTTATTGCCCATTTTCATGCAATTTGCTACCACTGGTTTCCCTCGCTTACCGCAGAGTTTGGTTCCAATTCCTCCCGTAAACTTCTGGGCAGCCTGACACCACGCTTTCGCTGGAAGAGAAAAAGGGCTGTGTATATTATCTGGGGTGTACCATACCTTCTGTAGGGTCATCTCGGAAACGGCGTGGTTCGTGTCCTGGTCTTGCTCCAGGCTGGATGCCTGGGTGGGAACTGTCCCTCCTGTCTAACTTTCAGATCTCGAAGAGCAAACACATTCCGGGTAACACAGAACATAACTTTCTTAATATCCCCCAAGACAGCACAACCCTTCCCCTCCCTCTCGCCTTCCTCTCCCGCCCCAAAGAGACCCCCCCAAAGCCAGGTAAAAGCCCCCTAGGAGTAGACTCAGGTTTATGTTGGCGTCGCTCCTTCCTGCCCTGGAGAATCCTGCGGCACTTTGGTCCAGTTCTAGCTGCAGCCAAGGCTTTACAATAAAGCTGCTCTGCGACCCAACTCTGGGTCCCGAGTGCCTTGCGAAGTCCGAGGGGAGCTGGGATGGCTGCGTTTCTCTTTGCCAGCGCTGCCCTGGGTGGTGTTTGGAGTATCCCTAGGTGATTATTTGTTGCCTCATCCGCATCCAAGTGTGCGCTCTGTTGCTGGTCAGGACGGACCGCGACGAACTGGCCAGCTGGTCTCCAGCCCGCTTGGCTGCAGGCAGGGAATGGGATGCGGGGCGCAGGTAGCGCTGGGAGCCCATCCCAGGACGGGGCTGGGAACTTTCCTGCGGCTGGTGGTGGAACTCATCCCCCGCCAAGGCTGCTCCGCGCTCCTACCTGTGCCGGGGTTCTCCGCATCCCCCGATCCCTCCTCGGAGCCGAAGGACCAAAAGCCGGAGCCTGGCGTTGCCATCTGCGGAGCTGCCAACAGTGCCTAGGAGCCGGCGAGCTGCAACGAGCTATGTGGGAGGGAGAGTCCCAGCGCGGGAGTGTCCCCGTGTGCGAGTATCCCCGTGTGCAAGCGCCAGGCAGCGTGCGCCGGCGCCTAGAGAGGCAGCGGCGCCCTGGCGCTCCCCGGGGGCTCCGAGAGAGAGGGAGGCTAGAAGCAGCGGGGCTGCGGGCCGGGGAGACAGGGCTGGCCGCGGGAAGTGGGAGAGGGAGTGGGGCAGGGACGCTAGGCGCTCTCCATGGTGCCGATCCGCTCCCTCTTCAACCCCGCGCGTCTCTCGGCCAAACGGGGGGTCACCGTGGCTCTGCTTTTATCCAGCTGGAGCCCTCAGCCCGGGTACCCTGGGGCGGGGGAAGGGCGGCGTGCGCGAGTCACGACTCCCCTCCAGCTGTGGGCTGCTGCTGCCTGGGACCTGCTTTGGCCACGCGCTGGCTCTGTGCAGAGATCAGCTGCGGGCGCTGCGGGACCGGCCCAGGGACGGGGGCGGCTGGGGTTGATGGGATGCCTTCCTGGTCCTTAGCACAGCCAAACTTGCTCCGGGAGCCGGGCACGCCCCACGCGTGCTGTGTCCAGATAGCTTCAGAGGGGAATGGGGAGAAAGACCCGGCAACTCGAGGGAGGCAGTTGAAGGCTAGAGGTTGGCACAGGGGCAAGCTGAGGAGCACAGAGGAACTGATTAGGGGGAGTCTCCGGGCTGGCGATCCCACGCATGTCTGGCCCTCGGGGGTACCTTGCCTGACGGGGATCACATTTCATTCAAGGCTGGACGGCAGGTGACTGAGCGATCTGATGTTTTGTCGTCAGTGGGCACTGGTAGAGGGGGGCGGCGGTCTGATCTCAGCTGGCCTCCACCGCCACCGAGGGGCTGGTGGGGGGATGTGCCTCAAATCAGAGAGAACCAACCTCGGGCTATTTCTATGCCTCCCTGATTCAGTTTATTCCTTTACGTGGGGCCCAGCCCCATGCCCACAGTGTCACGGAAACGCAGCTGGAAATGCACGGCCCTTTGTGTGTGGCTCCAGAGAGCGGCTAAAATGTGAGCCGTTTCTGAGCCTGCAATACAGCGAGGCGATAGCCGGAGACAAGGGCTGCAGGATTGTTAATCAGCGGCTCTATTAGCCCAGAAATGCCATCGGTTTGCAGACCGATGTGTCTATTCATCTCCCTTTGGTGACAACCCCCAGATCAGCTGGGTAGCCGCCAGCCAAGTCAATGATCTGGAAGGTGGATCGGTCTCGCTCCAGTTCATCACACCCCGTCTGTCTCCTCGGCTCCACGCAGAGGCTGCCGGGGTAAGTCAGTTCAGACTCAGCGCACACCCCATTGTCTGGGCCCGCCCGCGGAGCCGTCCAGAGCAAAGGCTCGCCGCCGTGCTGGGAAGCAGCACGTAGCCGGCCTTTGTGCGACGCCAAGCGAGGCGTCCAGTGGAGCGCGAGAGGCCCGGCGGGAGCCGAGTTACAGGCGTGCAGCTTCTCCGGCCTGGGCCCTGCCGGCCGCGCAGCCGTGCATCCCCCACGCCCTCCGGCCTTCGCAGGCCTGCAGGGGGGCGCCGAGACTGGAGCCGCCCAAGTCAAAGGAGTGGCTGCCTGTCAGCGCCCAGCGAGGTGTGGGGCAAGGGAGGAGGGCTCCACACTTCCCCGTACTGCTGCTGAGCACGGAGGGAATGAAGCCAGACGTTCACTGTGGGACTTGGTTGCCAGGGCCTTTGGCTCAGGATCCCCCTGTCGAAAAGCCACATGCAAACCAGCCTTCACTGGCGTCCTGCGGCTCAGCCTGCACCTGCGGGGCAAGAGGGAGCGCAAGCAAGGGTGTGTAGCCTTCATCTACCCCGGCCAGGCGCCGCCCGCCTCGGCTGGGATGGAGCAGAGCAAACCTCAGTCCGTACTGAGTATCACCGTCCCTCAGCCCCGCTAGGGTGGCTCGGGTGGCCGCACAGCTCCTCCCTCGTCCCCCCCTTTAAAACCCGCATGTCGAAGGGGCTCCGGGAAAGCGAGCCCTGCCCCCTGGCGCAGCTGCACCAAACAAAGCCGCGCCGGGAAGGCCATAATTGCCGTCATTCATCGCCCGCTGGAGCAGCGCCGAGCGGAGAGACGGGCCCAGGCAGCGCTGGCAAGTCCTGCGCTGTTCGGGTAAGAGGAGCAGCCCCGCTCCCGGGGGGGTTGTTTAGTCTGCGGTGGCCCCTGGTTTTGCAAGTGCCAGGGCCCTTCCTGTGCTCCTGGGCTGGGCGCCTTGTGAAGGAGAATGGGAGGCCAGCCTAGCGCGGAGATGGTGGCTCTCCACAGACCACGCTGGAAATCCCGCCTGGCCGCTGCGGGGCGCGGGCTGGTGGCTCTTCCCAGCGTGCTCCAGGCCTTGGTCTGCTCGAGCCCTGCGAGTTAGGTACAACGCTGAGTGGTCTCCTGTGCGCCGCTGGCGACCTAGGGTTGCACTTGCCAGCTGTCCGGTTTTCCACCAGAAAGGCAGTTGAAAAGGGACCGTGGTAGCGGTGCTGACTGGGCAGTTAGAAGTCCGGTCCCCGGGGCTAAGGCAGGCTCCCTACCTGCCCTGGCTCTGTGGGGTTCCCGGAAGCAGCGTCATATCCTCCCTCCAGTTCCTACGCCTAAGGGCAGCCAGGGGGCTCCAAACACTGCCCCTGCCCCGAGTGCCAGCTCCACAGCACCCATTGGCCAGGAATTGTGGGTGGTGCCTGCAGATGGGGCAGTGCGCAGAGTTGCCTGGCTGTGCCTCTGCTTAGGAGCCAGAGGGGGAAACATGACCCTGCTTCTGGGAGCTGCCTGAAGTAAGCATCACCCGGAGCCTGCACCCCTGACCCCCCCTCCTGCGCCCCAACTCCCTGCCCTAGCCCTGATTCCCCTCCTGCCCTCCAAACCTCTTGGACCCAGCCTGGAGTCTCCTCCTGCACCCCAAACCCTCATTCCCCCACCCTCATCCCCCATAGCCCTCACCCCCTCCTGCATCCCAACCCACTGCCTCAGCCTGGAGTCCTCTCCCACACCCTGAACTCCTCTTTTCTGGCCCCACCCCGGAACCCGCACACCCAGTCCAGAGCCCATACCCCCTCCCGCACCCCAACCCCCGCCTCAGGCCAGAGCCCCCTCCCGCACCCTGAACTCCTCATGTCTGGCCCCTCCCCAGAGGCTGCACCCCCAGCTGGAGCCCTCACCCCCTCCCGACACCAACCCCCTGAGCCAGCTCAGTGAAAATGAGTGAATGAGGGTGGGGAGAGCGAGTGACAGAGGGAGGGGAGATGGAGTGAGTGGGGGTGGGGCCTCAGAGAAGGGGCAGGGCCTCAGAGGAGGGGCAGGGTGGGGGGCAGGGCAAGGGTGTTTGGTTTTATGTGAGTAGAAAGTTGGCAACCTTACGCACGGAGCCAGCCTGTGCCTGCACTGAGTGGTTAGAGATGGGCTCTAACAGACCATGCCAAGGACCCAGCACAATAAAACCTCTGTCCCGCACAACCCAACACTTCTGTAACTCTGTGCGGTTATCATAACTTTGCGCCTTAGTGTTGACTGTCCAGGATAAGGACCGTGGCAAACAGGTACCTCTGAGACAGCGCAGAGCTCACAGCCTAGGGATGATCCGCCTTGTGGCAGCTTTTCGGGCATCTCCTTCTTTCCCCATCTCTTTCTAGGTACAGGCACTTGGGCAGTAAAAGTCCATCTTTAGGAGCGTCCTATGGAAAGCCTCTGTCACAGGCCTTCTTTTCCCTGCCCCTCTTGTTACACTAGCACCTTGCATGGCATTGCAGGTGTGAAATTGACAGCCACCAGCTGTTCTCTACATGGGCAATCAACACAGACATGCACCCTAGTTGTTTCCTGAAGTGTTCTCTAGAATCTTCTTGGGAACAGGCCGACCCGCGCTCTGTTCTAAGGTACATCTCAGGCCCAGCCTTTTAATCCTGCCAGCATGGTAGATAGTTTAAGCAACCCCCCTGTATGTAGGAGACTATGGACAGGGGAGAGGTAGGGTGAAATTGTGTTTAGTCTAAACTGCCCAACATCATGATTTTTCCATCCACAGAGCAAATCTTAGAGAGAACTGGAGTGCGAGCAGGATGGAGACGGTGCCAGGGCTAGAGGCTAAGGCTGATCCTTTGTTGATAGGCCTCACTCACCTAATACTCAGTTCAATGGAGGGTCTTACTGCATCTTGACTTGCACCCACTCCCCTTTTGGTAGACCCGGGTGTTAATCCAAGCAGCGGTGCTAACTAATAACATTCTAGGCGTTGGTCTCACTGAAATGCCTTCATCAGTTTAGAGAATAGCCTGACGAGAAAAGAAGGAATATCAGCCCTGTGGTTTCTTTCTGTGAAATAACAGATCTGCTCTGATCCCTTCCAATTTCCAGCTGATGCCCCCATGTAAGGCAATGTGGAGGAAATACCAAGCGGAGTTTCAATGTAAAGTGACTGCTCTTCTCTCCTCTCCTCCTTTCTCAATCCACCCCCGCCCACACACCCGTGATTGCACCTCTGCTAGGAGTAATTCAAATGCAGCCAAGCCTGTCCCTGACTTTTGTATTGTTGTTTATTTATTTTGCCATTGTAATAATGGAGAGAGCAATTTTAAGAGGACTTTAAAAATCAAACCCAATGTTTTCTAGCACATTGTACACTGCAGCAATTTAAACATGGTTTTTAATCTTTTAACTACTGTAAAAATACGAAGCACCAATTACATGTCTATGGAAAGAGGGCTAAATTAGAGTGCCAGAAGTGTCTAAAGATAGTTTGTGCAGAGCTCTACCCTGCTGGTTTTACTCCCACCAGTAATCACTGCAATGGGACACCTGGCCTGAGTAAGGGACCAGGATTCGGCTCTTACACTGCTCAGAATATTGGCCTGGTAAAATCTGCCATTCTTGCCTGGCAGCTTGGAACATGCAGCTGTTAATCACTGTCAATCACAAATGTGAATGTTCCAGTTATCTACATCCTTTCTCTAAAATAATTTCTTTAAAAATAGGAATTTGGGTGAAATTTTGAACAAAGTGGCGGCTACTTTGTACCCAATACACTTCTGGCGGAATTAAGAACGGTCTTTGCATTTTAGGCAGCAATAGACCAATCCACATTTTCCTAGCCACTTCTCAGTCTCTCTGAGATTAAGAGTCCTAAAAATCCAATGCAAATTTAAAAAGGAGAATAAAGCAAACAAGATTTAAGAGTTCAATGTTTAGCCACAAAGCTCAGAGGTAGAAGAGAGGGTTGTGGTTATATTACCCTGTATATAAACATTTCCAAGGTAAAGAATACACATCCTATATTGTCCTTTAAACACCTTCCCTCAGTAACTTTACTGTAGTTAAAGTCAATAAGAAAATAAATTGATATATAATATACTACCAAACAAAAATTTACATTTGTTTGTATTAAAGGGACACTTGAAACATGCAGATTTGGCCCCAAATTTAGGCATTGTAGACTTAAAACCAAAAGAAATTCTTCTTTGGAATTCTTAAAAAAAATCCAGTGAAGTAATTTGTTTTAAAAAAATCGTTTTGTGCTAGTGTGCTAGCATTGTGCGAGTGCATGGGAACCTGAAAACTCAATTGACTAGGAAATGACTATAAACAAAAGAGAAACTGACTAGTCTATTTTGTATAAGACGAGAGAAATGTAAAAAGGAAAACAATATACAGGAAGTACATTTGTTTTTAAAAATTATTTCAATTTTAGTAATCTAAAGTATATTAATAAGTAACATCAGCAAGATTCTTTTTAAATTTACAATTCTTAACTTGACAGTGTCCCTTTAAAACAGTTTTGGGCTGTAAACTACAATAATTCATATTCACTGTAAACCTGAAATATTAGAGATAATACAAAAAAAAGCATACGGTACAAAATCATAAAAAAAGATTATGCTAATAAAATCCAAATGGCAGCAGCAGCTAAAACTGCTGGATAAGGCGCCGGCGCTGAGAGGTTTTCCGTAGCAGTTTTCTGTAGTCATAGGGATTATCTTCAGTTTTGCTCTCGTCCAGGGGGCTCTCTGCAACCCTTGACCTAGGGATTAAATGCAGAAGCGCTTTAGAAATTAAAGTCAAAACATTTACTTCAGCAAATACTGCTAATCAACTGCTTAACCTTCACCCTCAGCAAAAACAGCTGCCTTCTCCAGGCCTCTCCCCACTCTGCAGAATAGAGCCGGCATCCCAGAGCAAATACATTTTAGCAGAACAGAGGAATGCTCAAAGAAAACATGTTTTTTCAAAAAAGGGAGGAATTATTAAGTACATAGTAAAAATGTCAGGATAACAGGGAAGGCTTTGGAGGTAATTCTTGCCTATTAGACATTGGATCAGATTGTCAGCTGGTGTAAATCAGGTAGCTCCATTGACATAAATGGAGCTACTCCTGTTCTATACCTGCTGAGGGTCTGTTCCACTGTTTCAGACTGGACACTGCAAAGGTCACAGTTTAGAACCCCGCTCATGGTTTTCAGGTGGCAAATTGCATTTTTGAAAGCTGGTCTTCCATTTAGACAGCAGACCTAATTAATTGAACTGAAGTCATTCCTATGTAATGTGATTAAACATAAAACCATTGTTTGGAAAGTATATATTATTTTGAAATAACTATTGAAATGTCTGGTGAGCTACACTTAGGGGTGCAGTGTAGAGTCCCAGATGGCAACAAACAAGTATAAGCGTTCACTTTCTCTAGGACTAAATCGTACTCGCCTTACTCACACAAGAATTCCAACTGAAGTGGCCACTGAATGTTGAACTGTAGTTGATACTTAAGTAATAAACCATGAACAGGGGGTAAATTCTGCTCTCAGTTACACACAGGAGATCTGGAGTTACTCCAGTTACTCCAATACCGTGACTGCAGATTAACATCAGAGCAGAGCATAATAAGGCATGCATTTTATGCCTTGCACCTGTTTCCACTGCATTCAGTGGCAAAATTCTCATTGATTTAAGTGAGAGCACAATCAGGCCCCTAGCCTAGTGGTGCATATCTCAAAAGCATTTTGAGTGAAGAGGCAAAAGGTCACATGCAATTAATGACCTGAAAAATCTATGTAGGGAGAAGGCTGATGAACCAGGTTTTCCCTTCAGGATTTTCCCTTGCTTGTCTGTCATACTGGTATCAAGCAGAGGCTGTAGGGCATGTGTTGGTTCAGTGCAATAGGAAAAAAAAGAAGTTGTCAAGAACCAGGTTTCTCAGCTCCAAAAGTCAGGCTAAAAGTCTGGCCTAGAGCCACACAATCCTAACTGAAACAGAAATTTAACTTTTAGATTTTGCTTTAGTTTGGCAAAAAGTTTGAGATCCAAAGATGTACAGCAAGGAGGTCTGTCCATCTTATCTAGAGCTGTGGAGGCAGAACAAAATTGGCAGGTTCTTCAGCAAAATGGTTGTATGGCTGAGATTGCCTTGCCAGAGTTCTGCTCCCCAAATTGTAAGCAGGCTGAAGACTGTTTGTACTGTCTTTGGACCTTATTTTGAAGAAAGGAATTTTTCAGCTAAGCATATATACATTTTTTTAATTCCTGAATTATTATTTTACAAGATTTCGTAAAAAATAATTAATTGATTTATAGCTAGTTTGAATGCATATACTGTACTTTTGTCTTCAGTATGAAATGTACAAAAATAAGTTTGCATCCATAACTTTTTAAAGTAGGTTACACAGCATTTCTTTTGTTCCTACTATTATTTGGTATTACTTACCCTTCAGTAATAGTTAAAGATGAATCTCTGAGCTCCACTGGTGGCCTCTTTTCTCTTGTGCTAGAATTACTATCATTTGAGATGGAATCACTTGATGAAATTTCTTGGTAATAGAAATCTTCTAAATCTAGCACCTTGCCCAGACTGTAAATACATAAAAGTTCTAAATCACCAATTCTGTTTTGCAACATTTTCCCAGCGAAAATAAAGTAATGAATCACAACCTTCATTTTCCTTATCAGCCAATATCTGAGGACTTTTGATATGTTGACTGTGGTAGAAAATTATATAAGCACAAAACTCTGGTCCTGGAAATGTAACTAATAAAAATGCAGATGGTTATAATTTTGAACTAATAATTTAGGGTTGAATCTACCAGCAAATATATAATCACATACCAAGTACTTTGTAGAATCAGCTTTTATATCTGTGCATGCATGAGTTGTGGCTGATTTTGTTAAGATGTATCAATGTGCACCTGCATATCTCAAGGCAGTTCTGAGATTTAGAGATCTAAGGTTACTGGACAGTTTTCAGCAATGCCATTCTTAATGATATAATTAAGACTCTGTTAGTACTTCCATTATAATCACCTGTTTTCAGGGATTTATTCTTTGACCACAAAAATGTACTCTAGGACACGATTTAATAGGCTGTGTTCAGCTAGTTCAAGAGATTCAAATTCAAGCTCTAGAATTTAGGGATATCAGTAGATTTGTGACACTCTCTGGAGGACTTTGGGCTTAGAAATGAATGGATTACATTGATCCATAAGTAACAAGAAGATAATCATCTGTGTATTTAACACTTTCAGATCATGGGTGACAAAGCAGAAAACTGCTAGGGAATTGGATTTTTCAGGCAATTTGCAAAGTGACACAGGGACTTTCTTTCAATGTCACCTATTTATATATCTTGCTCAGGCTATTTATTTATCTGAAAGTTATTACCCATTGGAAAGGTTTTGTAACATACAGTATATGAAATGAGTTGCCAACCTCAGTACACATCCTAGTGGCCAGGATGGTATTATTCAGCACTCTTCTTGCCAGTCTCAGCAGGTAGACAAAGGATTGAATGGACCTAGAGAGTAATTTCTCCAGGTCAAAAGTGTGTCATGTTATTGGGATGATATGGAAAAAATGCATGGCTTCTTCACAGGCTATTCCTATGCTGTGTACAGAGGCCTTTAGTTTCTAGAGCTGTCAGTCCATCCTCTAGCAAGCCCAAGAATTCTCTTTAAATAAGTTAATATTTAAGAAATGGAAATTTTGTGTAGAGAATATTAGAAAGGACTACTGGGCATCTAGCAGGCCGAAACTTACAGCATCTAGCAGAATGGGACGCTGTTACTGAAAGGGGCCTCAGATACTACTTTAATATAAATAATAATAACAAATAGTATATCAGTGTATTGCTGGAGATTGTATATATGAGAGAGAGCACGAACATTCTTTGCATGCATTGCTTCAGGATGCCTAAGGAAACACACTATTTGAAAACCACAAAGTTTAAAATGACTAGGAAAAAAAAGTCCTAAGGGTGACTTGAAAGATACTGGGCAGTATTCTTCTTTCACACCTAGTGTAAATCAGAAGTAATTCCATTGAATCCAGTAGCAATAGTGGTATAAAACTGGTATAAGTGAGAAGAAATTCAGGTCCAATGAATGAATTTCTTGTCCAGACATGAACTGGTCAAATAACTCACCAGAAGAGGAGCTGACTGGGAGAAACCCTATATTTGGAAATTTCCCAAGATCCAACTGGCACCACAAGCAGATCTGTGATCTAGAGTTGACAGTGTCATGTGGGGACACAGACATAAACCAGAAATGCATAATGGGGCCATTGAGTGAAGAGCTCAGCCTCAAAATACAAAAACTAAACTTACTGCTACACCAAATGGGTCATTCAACATGCAACGTAACTGGTGGCTGAAATACAGCTGAATGCAAGACTGAGCTTAAGCATGTGGTTGCATTTTATTGATTGTAAAGGTGTATGCAGTTCCTGCATGCTACCTTGTGGCTCAGTGTGGCACTGCAGGTGTGCACCACCTTAGTTTCCCCAAGTGGAGCAGCAATAGATTCACTTTAACTGCCCAGCCAAGAAGAAACCAACACATATTAACACAATACCATGTCCCGTTTTTAATCAGACTTCAGGACAGGAACCATTGTAACAAACAGTTCATCAGGACTGTAGATCAAGGCTCCCAAGCCGACAGTCTATGCCCAAGTCTGTGAGTCAGTTTAGGCTTGTCTCATAGTGCCTCAGAGAGTAACTACCACCCCATTGCAGCCTGCCTGGCTTCTATTCCCTCTCTCTCCCGTACTCCACTTCCTGTTCCTGTTTATATGGGTCAGCCCCCAGGGGGACAGGGCCTCCTTGATTATCCCCAGGCTGCAAGCTGTAGCCTCCAGCCTGACTCTTAAAGGGGAGTACCCTTTTTTACCATACATTCTCTCAAATATATATTTGCTGGTTTAGATATATTCTATATGAAGTTTGCATCCTGCAGCTTCAGCTGCAGATTGATGTTTCCAATCATGCGGGGTATTGAGTGTCTCGTGCAAGGTGTTGTGTCCCCATTTCCCACTGCCTTCAATGAGAGCTGAGGGCATTCAGCATCACACAGGACTGAGCCTTATGAATAGGCCACCGCCACCATGCTACTATATATCAAATAAAGGAACAGCTAAGGCCAGGTCTGCACTATAGACTTCTGCTGACAGAGGTACTTCGGTCTGGGGTGTGAAGAGATATGATCCCTGAGTCTGACCAGCAGAAGCCCTTATTCTAATTTTCTGGTAGAGCTTGTTTGCCTTACGGTGGGTGGTTTTACTATACCAGTACAAAGCACAGCTTTGCTGGTAAACCTGTGTCCACCCTAGGACTGCTTTGCCAGTATAGTCTACCAGTATTCCGATACTGGTGAAGTGCTCCTAGTATAGCTGTAGCCTAAGAAGCATATTCAGGAGTGCATGGTCACAGGGAAGCAGCACAAAAAGCATTAAGTACAGGTCCATATATGGGGCAAAGCTGTGGGTTTAATCTTTGCCAGAAGCTATGTGCTGAATATTTGCCAGAACCATAGAGAGATCTGCATATATATAGCTCCAAGAAAATATATGCATGTGGATATCCACCAAAGCATTTCAATTACACAGTGAGAAAAGCTTTACTATTGAATTGGCAGTGGGCATTTTGGTTTTCTTACTTCTTATGAATATATAAACTGTTTCTGTTTGTGGTTTTTATATTTCCAAGAGGTTGTTTCTCAGAAGGGGAGCACCATCCTTCCTTGGATTTTTGCTAATGAAGTGACTGGTTGCTCACCTGTTTTGAACTGGAATTTTAAGCACCCTCAATTATTTCTTTGATTTAGAAAGAATGGTCTTTGTGCTGGACTGTGTCTTCGTTTATTATTATAATGTATTTTGTTCTTTACAATGGTATAATTTTACCTTGCAAATCGTACCTCTCTGTGTACCATCAAATAACGATATCCTTTTCTTAACTCTTGGTTTTACTTTGTTGACAGTGCAGCTTAACACTGTTTCTGGAGCATTATAACAATTACCATGGGATAAGTAAATAGAGAAGAAAAAATTACCTGTTTTTTCTTGGTTTCCGTTTTTCTTCTTGGATTGATTTCTAAGAAAACATCAAGCAATTTTAAAAAAATGGCATCACTTTTTTTTAACACTGGAGCATTTTTACGCAAAGGTCCAATACATGGGCATGTTAAATATAAGACTTTCCTATAATTCTTACTAAGAAAAATATGCCTTGTATAATGGTAGAACATAATTTGTCAAGCAAAAAAAAAAAGTATGTGCTGTAGCAA
Organism: Emys orbicularis; assembly: GCF_028017835.1. NCBI lineage: Eukaryota > Metazoa > Chordata > Testudines > Emydidae > Emys > Emys orbicularis. Next base: position 264,837,593 of record NC_088684.1, on the reverse strand, counting down.
TTTTTAATAATCTTTGTGCTTGTTTATCTGTATAAGAAAATGCCGCTAGTACTGGTAACTATACTGTACACAAATAAAAGAAACTAATCAGAAGAAGGAGGGGAATATCAAACTTCCAAATCCTATATCTGCTTTAATAAAATTGACAAACACTGTCCAATTTAGGCAGACTTTTATATATGCTATGCCAGTTTATATGGATATTAGCTATTCACTGTGAGGAGGCCCAAACTCATTCTCAACAAATGGTTTTACAAAAGGCAGCTCATGCCAGCCCAACCTGATTTCTTTCTTTAAGAAAATAACTCGGGATTTTTTAGACAAAGGAAACGCAGTAGATCTAATCAACCTGGATTTCAGTAAGGCATTTGACACAGTTCCACATGGGAAATTATTAGTTCAACTGGAGAAGATGGGGATAAGGTGGATAAGGAACTGGTTAAAGGGGAGACTACAACAGGTCATACTGAAAGGTGAACTCACAGGTTGGGGGGAGGTTACTAATGGGGTTCCTCAGGGATCGGTCATTAATGACAGTGGCACATAAAGTCGGAGTGTGCCAGTAAAATTTGCGGATGACATAAAGTTGGGAGATATTGCATATAAGGAGGAGGTCCAGAATATCATACAAAAAGATCTGGATGACCTTGAAAACTGGAATAATAGAAATGGGATGAAATTTAATAGTGCAAGTTCATGAACTTAGGGACTAACAACAAGAATTTTTGCTGCAAGCTGGGGACATATCTGTTGGAAGGGACAGAGGAGGAGGAAGACCTGGGTGTATTGGTTGATCACAGGATGACTATGAGCTGCCAATGTGATGAGGCCGTGAAAGAGGCTAATGTAGTCCAAGGTCCATCAGGTGAGGTATTTCAGTAGAGATAAAGACATGTTATTACCATTATACAAGGCACTGGTGAAACCTCATCTTGACTACTGTGTGCAGTTCTGGTCTCCCGCATTTAAGAAAGATAAATTTAAAGCGGAACAGATGCAGAGAAGGGCTACTAGGAGGAAAACCTACGTCATGATAGGAGACTCAAGGAGTTTGGCTTGTTTAGCCTAACCAAAAGAAGGCTGAGGGGAGATATGATTGCTCTCTATAAATACATCAGAGGGATAAATACCAGGGAGGGAGAGGTGTTATTTAAGCTAAGCGCCGAAGTGGACACAAGAACAAAGGGATATAAACTGGCCATCAAGAAGTTTAGGTTTGAAATTAGATAAAGGTTTCTAACAATCAGAGGAGCGAAGTTCTGGAACAGCCTTCCAAGGGAAGCAGTGGGGACAAAAATCCAAAATGACTTCAAGACAGAGCTTGATAAGTTTATGGAGGGAATCGTATGATGAGACTGCCTATAATGGCATGTGGCCCATGTGACTGCTACTATCAAATATCCCCAATGGCCAGAGATGGGACGCTAGATGGGGAGGGCTCTGAGTTACTACAGAGAATTCTTTCCCAGGTGTCTGGCTGGTGGGTCTTGCCCAGATGTTCAGGGACCAACTGACCACCATATTTGGGGTCAGGAAGGAATTTTGCCCCAGTTCAGATTGGCAGAGACCCTCAGGTTTTTTCGCCTTTCTCTGCACCTTGGAGATGGATCACTTCCAGGTTTTAACTAGAGTAAATGGTGGATTCTTTGTAACCTGAAGTCTTTAAATCATGATTTGAGAACTTCAGTAACTCAGCCAGAGGTTATGGGTCTACTAAAGGAGTGGGTAGGTGAGGTTCTGTGGCCTGCAATGTGCAGGAGGTCAGACTAGGTGATCACGATTGTCCCGTCAGGCCTTGAAGTCCGAGTCTAAATTCAATGGGAGTTTTGTCACTGGCTTTACAGAAAAAACTGGACTGGGTCCATATATTATAAGCAGTGTACTCTGCTGAAATATGTTACCATTGGGATACATACCTTCCAAAGATGCAGAGGAGTGAGAGTTATTTGAGAATGTGAATAATTTCTAATCTATAATAGATTTCTCTCTTTTCAGAGAAAGCAATGCTATGCCGCAGCATTTAGAACAGCAAGACTCTTCAAAAGTAATATATTTTAAAGTTTAGAATGTACCTAATTTTGATCTTTCTTATACTGATATAAATCAATAGTAATTCCATGAAAGCTAGCGAATTACACTGGTTTAAAACCAGTGTGAAAAGAAAATCAGGATCCTTTCCTATAACCACCATATTTAGGGTACTGCAACTGATATAGCATAGATCAGTGGTGGGCAACCTGCAGCCCGTCAGGGTAATCCGCTGGCAGACCGCAAGACAGTTTGTTTACACTGACCGTCCACAGGCACGGCCGCCCGCAGCTCCCAGTGGCTGCGGTTCACCGTTCCTGGCCAATGGGAGCTGTGGGAAGCGGATTACCTTGACGGGCTGTGTGTGGCCCACACGCCCCAGGTTGCCCACCACTGGCATAGATTCTTGAGTTCATAACCAAGTACAAAAAGATAGCTTTCCTTTTAATGTGATAGGATGACTATAAATAAATATAGCTTACTAGCATTGTAAAAATCAATGGGCCATATTCTGCCCTCATTTACACCTGTGCAACACTCTGCACTTCTGTGGGGTTGCATGGAGATAAGTGAAGGCGGAATGTGGCTTGTTAATTAATTAATACTGAGAACACTGTGTGAGATATGTACCAGTTCGTGTTGTTGTTCCCACTTTTACAGATGGGGACTGTGAGGCAGAGTGAGTCAGAGCAAAATTTTCAAGGACATCCACCAATATTGTAGGTAGAGCTGGTTGGAAATCATTTTCAGTATTTCAATTATTTTTGTCCCAAGTTGAGAGGAAAAGCCCAAATTTCAAAATTTTTGCAGAACAAAATTATGGAAGAAAAAATGTTTGCTTGCGTTGAAAGATTTCATTCTCATATATTCAAAATGTTTCATTTAGATTTCAATCCTTTTTATTTTATATAGAAAACAAGTAAGTACACCTCTACCTTGATATAACGCTGTCCTCAGGAGCCAAAAAATCTTACCGTGTTATAGGTGAAACCACGTTATATCAAACTTGCTTTGATCCACTGGAGTGCGCAGCCCCACCCCCCTGGAGCACTACTTTACTGCGTTATATCCAAATTCGTGTTATATCGGGTCACGTTATATCGGGGTAGAGGTGTATATTTTGAAATGAAAAGTTGTTTCAAAACAAAACAATTACAACTTTTCATTCCAAACATGTCTAAAAGGGACATTTTCTAAATGTTTTCCCCCAATTATTTAAAATGAAATGTCATCAAAATGATAATGTGAAAAAATTTGGTTTAATCAAAATGACATTTTCTTTTGATGAAATTTTTCAACCAGCTCTAATTTTTGCATGCCCAGTTTGAGACACTTAGAGTGGGTCTACACTGCAGTTAGACACCTGTGGCTGGCCCATGCCAGCTGACTTGGGCTGTTTAATTGTGGTGTAGATGTTTGGGCTCAAACTGCAGCCTGAACTCTGGGACCTTCCCACCTTGCAGGGTCCTAGAGCCTGGGCTCCATCCAAGGCCCAAAGATCTAGACTGCTGGGCCTTAAACTTTGCCACTGTATCCAATGTCAGCAAGAGAGGCTCACTCACTCTTGAAAAATAAACAATTGACTGACAATAATGTTAATTCATATTTTGAAAACTACTACTGAAAACTAGGTTCAAAGATGCCCAGTTTTTGTTGATACCAAGTCAGACAAATAACAAATGAGTTTTCATAAAGTACCAAGATTCTTCACCTAACTGTTTGATCTTTGCTTTGTGGATACACTTTGCACCAATAACACATTTACTTTAAGATGTTAATTTCTTCACATAAAATTCCAAATACAGAATTCTGTGTTACGCTTTACATTTAAAAGTCCTAAACCTCACAAGACTTGTTTTCCAGGAAACAGGTCCTATTCAACATATGCCCATCTCTATTTCAAAATATGAATGTTTCAGTGATAACTTCTTTTATCCTGCTCCTTTGTAATAATTTCCACTGAGAGGGGACCAATTGTGACAGTCAGTTTAATCAACTGTACTCTTACCTGATGTTAAAATAGGCCAGTGAGATACATATGCCTCTAACAAATGTACTTAATTGCTCTCTTTATAGGAACCTTCTGAACTGCTTTTTAAATGTCCCTCTTTCTGCTCACCTGCTTGCCTTTTTCAGTGTTGAATGGCATTACAGTCAAGAGTGGAAAGCAGACACTGATATCTGAATTTGGACCAAAAGCTTTACATGGAGGCAGTCAAATCCATTAGTTTACTGAACTGCTTGTCTTCTCCAGTTCCTTCAAAACAGTGATCTGACATTTGGTAAAGGGAGCTGTATACCAACACTGCATATTTTAATATTTGCTCTCTAGGCAAGATCAGACTCTAAATATATTACAGTGATGGCAGTCATTATAAATACCTAGATAGACAGGTCACATAAATACTTCACCCACCTTGTCTGTCTGTCTAGGTAATATCTTATTACCTCACCCACCCTGTCTCTCTAACATCCTGGGACCAACATGGCTACAACACTGCATACAACAATAATAGAAAGAGTAAGTGTGAATCTTGGGTTGTCTGAAATCTGGCTATGGATTTGAATTTTGTGGCCCATCAGTTTTTACTGGAAGGGAGTGTCTTCTGCCCATTGTAAAGGATAGGCTGGACAAGATATGCCTGGCAGGTTTTGCCCACAAAAGTTAGTCAAGCTTACATGTATTAGAGTATAGTATGTGGAGTCTTCAGGATTATTTAAAGTTTTGGGTTTCCGCGGTCTCCTTGGGGGTCGCTGTAGGGGATGAAAGTCCTCTGATTTGGTGGCAACTGTAAAAAAGAGCGAGAGACACTCATGTTCATTTGTTCACAGAATGAGTGTGCGTCATAAATGTCTCTCTTGTTATGTTTTTATCTGACAATGAAAAAACACTTTCAGCTACTTTTAACACTTAAAAAAAAGTAAGTGTTTTGGACAGTTCCAGGACCATGCTTGGAAGAAATGTAGATCTGTTAAACCCACCTTCAACAATGCCCATGAACACAGATCACATAGAAATTGCCATGTTGGAACAGATCAATGGTCCATCTAGTATGGAACGCTCGTTCTGACACAGGCTAATGCTGGATGTTTCAAGGAAAGGTGCTGGGAGCCAATGATCAGGTATTTCTCTGTGCCCTTTGTCCTTTTCCCTGTCCTGTATGGAAACTTGTCCATTTAATTCCTTATAGCTAAGGCTGTGACTTTGTCACTGAGGTCACAGATTCCGTGACTTTCCATGATCCCCCTGACTTCTGCAGCGGCCGGTGTGGCTGGCTCCAGGGCTGCCTGAGCAGCTTAGACAGCCCCTGGGCCAATTGCACTGGCTGCCGCTGGGGCAGTCTCAGTCCACCGCCTCCCCCACCCCCCAGCAGCAGCAGGAGGAGTTTGGGTGGGGAGCTCAGGGCTGGGGGTTGGGGTGTGGGAGGGGGTGAGGGTTCTGGGTGGTGCTTACCTTGGGGGGACTCCTCAGAAGTGGCAACATGTCCCTCTCTTTCAGCTCCTAGCTCCGCGCGCTGCTTCTGCCCGCAGGCACCGTGCCCGCAGTTCCCGTTGGCCGCGGTTCCCGGTCAATGGGAGCTGCGGAGCTGGCAGTGCGTGGACCTAGGAGCTTAGGGAGGGACATGTCGTTGCTCCCAAGAAGCTGGGTAGGGAGCCTGCCAATCCCACCAACTCCCACCCCCCAGCACCTGCGGGGGGCCCCAGGATTCTCCCACCCGAGCACCCGCGGTGCCCCCTGGACCGCCCCCCCGAGCGCCGGCGCCCCCCCCCGGACCATCTCCCCTGAGCACCTGCACCCCTCCCTACACATCTGTGGCATCCCCCGGGCCACCCCCCAGCGCACTCGCGGCCCAGGCTGCCACCCTCCCAGCACCTGCAGCACCCCCCGGGCCATCCCCCCGCGAGCACCCCTCCCCCCCAGATTTAGTCAGGGATATAGTACAAGTCATGGACAGGTTACTTGCTGTGAATTTTTGTTTACTGCCTATGACCCGTCCATGACTTTTACTAAAAATACACATGACTAAAACATAGCCTTACTTCTAGCCACTGTTTAAGTGCTCAGATTTTTTAGTGTCCTAGTTGGGCGCATTTATCTGTAGATTCAACTGCAATCTCATCTTCCAATCTCCTTAATTATCTGTCACTTAATCTAGTATAATTGAAAATATAGCTAACGGGGATCTGGTTTATTTCACCTCACTGAACAATGGCTTTCCATTCCTTTATCACATACTAAAGTCACGGCTCCCTGTAGTTGTAGCCTGTACCTTACAGGCATTCGCAAGAAATTGAACATTGGTTGGCAAGTAGAAATCATGAGAATGAGAATCAGGCCTAATGTCTTTATTTGTGTTATGCACATTCCTCTTTTATATGAAACCAAACACCTCTAAAGACTTATTCACATATGCTACTGAAAAGCCAGTAACATATAAACATGTCCTCCACTGAATGAGATATTGCTAATGCCAGGAGTCCCATTTTTTACCTATTAAAAGGTTGATTCTTGAAGACAAGAAAAGAGCAGAATTTACACTTGTTAATGATTTTAAATGTAAGAAGTGAGCAACCCTGCATGAAAAAAAATGTTACTTCCAGAACTGTAAAAGCATAAGAAATATCATCAGACATTTATCTTATCTCATTCTCCAGTCTTTCCACCAATGTGAATATGACCAGAGCAACATGCGCCGTATTTAACGGAAAATATTACAGATAGAGCTGGTCAGAATATTTTTAACAAAATGTATTTTCATCAAAAGATGCTGTTTTGTCAAAACCAAAACTTTGCCAGGAGGGATCGGTTTTGACAAAGATTTTGATGGGAAGATTTCCGAGTTCCAGGGCACGGGAGAGACCTCTAAAATCAAAAACTGGCCCTTTTTGTTCCAAAAATGGACATTTTCCACACATTTCTGTTTCATGAAAACATTCAAAAGATTTTGTTTTCATTCCGATGCAGAATGAAACCAAATTTGTAAACATTGAAAGTTGTCATAAAACAGAATTGTCATCCCCTGGCCTGCTCTGATTTCAGAGTTAGATATTGGCATCTGAGCTACACTGGTTGGTAAATATGAAACAAAATAGAAAATAAAAGCTCTCTGGACATCCTGAAATTGCTTCATGAAAAGCACACAGCTTTTATATTGACTCTTCTGTACTGAAGGGTAGTAAGTATTAATACCCGTTGAGGTTCTGCACACCCAATCTAAACACTCACATGCACAATGTGCATCATGGAAGATTAATCCAAAAGCTATGTCAAGGCCAGATCATTTCCTTGGTTCTGTGCAAAGAAGAACCCTTTGTGGATCATAGTCTCTTCACATGGAAAGGGAGAGCCAGGCACCTCTACATCAGTGTTCCCTTTCCTTTAAACCCATGGAGGACTCTGTGGTTGTGGGGAACCAGGAGTATACAGGGAGTGGCTGAGGCAGGAGATGAGCCTCATCCCCCCTGTGCTCAGCATCAACACCAGAGGAAAGTTAATAAAGACAGTGACAGCTGTGGAGCTTCCTTCACACTGGGATGGCCCCAGGATAGGCACTGCTGAGGAGCCTGTAGCAGTGAAGCTGTGTTGGTGCCCTGTTAACAGGGAGCAGGGCAAAGCCAAGGGATAACGTGTGAGTACAGGATCTCTGCACTGATGGCATTGTGTCCCAGTATATCTTCAAGTCTGGCCGGGTTTTAGGCTGGGCCCCTGGTCTTCCCTGCCCCACAACAAAATAATTCAGAGGAAACTCCATGAGGGAAACTTCTGAGTTTCCTGGCCCATACATGGATATTGTACTTGGGGACAGAATCTGCCCCACAATGGCTTATTCACATTGCTAACTACTGAAAGTATATTCTGCTGCAATGGTAATCCATTGAAGTACTGCTGTTCTACCTGAAGTGAGTTTTGCCCATGAACCAGAGTGCTAACAACACTCAGGTGGGTAAGGAAGGAAAGAATACATTTTGTTCTCTAAGGGTATGTCTGCACTGAAATTAAAAACCTGGGGATGGCTCATGCCAGCTGACTTGGGCTCACAGGGCTTGGGCTGCGGGGACATCCGTGCTTGGGCTGCAGCCCTAACTCTGGGACCCTCCTTGCAGGGTCCTAGAGCCTGGGCTCCAGCCCAAGCTCAAATGTCTACACCGCAATTAAACAGCCCTTTAGTCTGACTCCCAAAAGCCTGAGTCACCTGGCATGGGCCAGGTATGGGTGTCTAATTGCAGTGTAGATATATCCTAATAGCTCCCAGAAACTTTTGTTTATTTTACTCTGGGGAAGTAAAATCTATTCTACCTACATCATAACACCTTTTTAATTAAGAATGTGGCACAAGTAGTTATAATGAGAAATGATCATCAGTGTTGGCGCCTGGAAAATTAGCTGTATACGTTTTTTGTTATGTGTGATAAATAAGGCTTGTAAAGGTCACTGGTATATTGAGGAGCCAGAAGGAATAATGTTAATTTAAACTGTAATAGGGTAATGATTCCATTTATTGTTTCAGCTTCTTATCTGAAATGCAAACTGCTCCTAATGTAATGAATGGATTATTATCTCAACATTTTACCTTTAAGAGAACAATGGTATTTTTCAAAGTCAGGGTATAGATAATTCACTTTAGACAATGAAATTTACATACAACTAATTCATTTTACTAAATTGAGATGAAATATGAATCATAGTTTCATTTAAACAGATATACTGGGCCTAATACAGATACATTCTACTTTACTGATTCTACTCTTGTTATGATGCTGGTTTTACACTGGGGCAATTCAATTGGCTTCTGTGGCGTTATGGTTGACTTACACAGAAGATAGAGTAGAGTCAATCCCATTGTATTTTATTTGCAAACACATCAGGAGTATAAATCAGAAATGATAACCTAAAATGATAAAAGTAGTTTAATTAACTATAATAAAAAAACTCTGTTATATGTTTTCAAAAATTGTATCTGAGTGATTGCTATGATCACATGAAAATCTGGAAAAAATGAACAAAAATGTGGAGCACTAGGAAAAGCCCAAGAAAGTAGATCTGTTGTTTTTATATTCACACAAGAGATCATTACCCTACCTGCTATCACATTATTCATTATCTTATCTGACACATCATCACTGTCAAAGACCTAAAGTATACTTTTCTTTCAGATGAAAACTATTCCAGTCGAAATTAGCTGAGAGAGTCACTCCTCTGCATAACTGCGCTGAAAATTACTCTTCCTACACTCAGAAAAATTATTTTAACAATCATAAGGTCTCAGTAAGACAACTTGCTTTGATTACTGAAAATTATATTGCTAACAAGAGCATCTTTTTACCTAGACCTAAATCATTTGGAAAAATCTGCCAACATAAATGTCTATATTATACTTTCCATATACATATCTAAATTTGACTTGCATGCCCTTGCTTCATGGATGAGATGAGGGTTCAATTGGTTCAGGTTACTTCCGCCTTCCTCCATTTTTTCCAACTCCTATAAATCTCCTGCGTCTGGAAATCTTTATTTCCTGGCTTTTCATCAAATGGAGCTCTCCTTCTATATATTCAGCCCCAATGGGATTAAGCACAATTCTTGCAAGTTCCAAGCAGCCTCTGCTAGCTCCACTACCAGCTGCTATAGACATTTTCTCTTTCAATACATCACTTCCTGTTACATACCACAGAGGCTAACTGTGCAATTATTATAATACCTTGGAGATGCAAACTGATAGGCCAAATTCTACTTTCAGTTACACTGGTGTAAATCTGAAGTCGATGGAGTAACTCCAGATTTGAGGAACACCAGTGTAACTGAGAGGAGAACTTGAGTAGTAGTAATTGAGATTAGGAGCCATAGCAGTGATGAAGTTGGTTTCAGGGGCTTTACATGCTGCAGTACGGACACTAGAAACTATGAAAAAAGAAGTTAGGGGGACTGAATTATTATTCTGGAGAACAGCAGGCCCTTTAAGATTATAACCCTAAAACTCTGAATTTCCCTTCTTTGTGAAGTTCCAAAGAAAGCCACAGATGTGTCTGGATTTATTTTTTGAATTATCCAAGATGTAACTCCATTGATTCACATGGAGTTACATCAGAGGTGAATTTAGCCCTACCCAGAATTTAGTTCACTTACCCAGAGAGTCAACTAGTGGTTAATAGATTTCTTTCTGCTCTTAGTTTTGTGTGTTCTTTTCTTATGAAATACAAATACTGTAGTTGGTATTTGTAATATGGGACAACTCATTATGCATAGAGTAATGAAATCTGCTTTTCATTAGTTGTCAATACTACCAGAGAACTTTTACTTACTAGGTTTTGGTTGGAAGGCAAATTAGATTCATAAACCTTAGAGAAGATGAATTTCTGTGTGCTTGTTTTCCAGACATTCAGCACACCATTGCAGTGGGTGATGAGACAGAAAGCAGGAGGAAAATCATCCCTTTCTATCAGGCCCATTAAACTTTGCTTCTAGAGTCTGTTACTCAGAAAAGGGTCTCTCATGGTGCCTGATCTCTCCATAGTAAATTACAAGATGGCATAATTTTGTCCAGGGTTTCACGTGCATCTAGGAGGAGCTGACCAGCTGGGCTTTATTTCTGCATATTTGAAAGGAAAAATAATACTTTATAGCTAATTTAAATATTTCTAAAGCACCTATCTCTCTGGTATTCAGGTGCTACTGGCACTCATATGGTACTTTTAATCTCCAGGTTTCATTACACTTTACAAAGATGGGTGAGCATTATTATCCCTATTTTACTGATGGGGTAACAGAGACACAGAAAGGTTAAGTGACTTGCTCAAGGTTACGTGACAGCAAGTCATTAGCACAGTCAGGAATAGAAGCTACATCTCCTGACTCTCCACTCTATACACCATGGCTGTTATGCAAACAGGCCACCATCAGTGACATACATGGATGTATCAGTAGGGAAAAAATTTAGTGGATAAGGAGAATTTAGAATAAAAAATGTTAATATTACATAAAACATTACATTTATTGAGATTCTACCATTAGGAATACAGCTGAACAGCTAAAAAAAATGATTCTGTTCAGACAGCATGAGTGCACACCATGAATACAATCACAATCAATAGTTAAAACAAGGAGGTTTTGCTTTAGTGACTTAGATTTTTTTTTTTTTTTTTTTTGGAACCTTAACAGTACCGTTCACTATAATCTATGCTCAGGAAGGCAAATCTTTTGTGCTTTATGGGCATGAAACACCCTATCAAAATTTATGTTTGTGCAAGTGATACTCAAATGTTTAAGAAGGACAAGTTTGGATTCCAAAAGTATGGCATAGATTTATATAGGATCAAGGTGGCAAATTCACTGATCGAGTATGTGAGCAGGATGGTTGGCAGTTAATGTTAAGAAATGTTTAACAGTTCTGTTAGGAAATTAAAGATATTAGAATCTACAATTTTGTTGTATTGTCTGGCACCAAGCAACCAAAACTAAACAGAGGTGAGAGAGTTAACTCAAAGGCCTTCCTACTTCATTACTTCGCCCTTATTCAGGCAAAGCACTGACTGACCAAAAAAAAAAAAAAAAAGAATATAGACTTCAGGATTTGGACCATCTACAGGCGCTGACTTTTGTTTTCGCTGGTGGGTGCTCCTTTCTGCCTCCTCAGCCCACACAAGCGGCAGGTGGCGGTTTGAGGGGGGGAAGAGGCCGAGCGGGGCTGGGGCTTTGGGGCGGAGCACAGGCAGAGCAGGGGCGGGGTCACAGTGAGGGCGCTGGGGCCCACAAAAGATTAATCTGGCCCTGCGGGTGCTAAGCATCCCCTATTTTTTTCGGTCGGTGCTTGAGCCCTGGAGCACCCACAGTGTCGGCACCTATGTTCACAGCTATTTGTACGTGTTCTGAGCAAGGCAGCAGGAATTCTCTAGAAATTGGGGTGAGCATCTGTGCATTAGTTTGAAATATTCAAGTACCAACTGCCGAAGTAAGAAAAGCTTGAAGAAGGTCAGTAAATATCACTCCCTCTGCAGGCTCAGCAGTAGCTGCAGATTCCTGGTGTATTGATATTTTGGCAGCGGTCCAGAACTGAGAGCTCAATCCTGCAATGGACTAAGTGCTGTCAACTTCTACTGACTTAAATGGGAGGTGAAGGTGCTGAGCCTCTTTCAGGATCATGCTCTGGGCATACCACATTTAGGACTAGCACAACATTAAATCCCTTGTAGAAACGAATGCCCTGTCTCTGAGCTGCTTGTAATCTGAGATCGGTGAAGCCCAGGATGGGATGGATGGGACAAAGTGGCTGTATACCACCTGTCTGGCCCTCTGGATTCTGTGCCCTGCCAGGGATCTGTCCAGTTCCCAGCATAAACTAGAGCTTCCAGAGGGTTGCTTTCAGGGCTGGTTCTAGGGGTGAGCGAGCAGGTGAGCTGTTGCTTGGGTGAGTGGGGGAACCAACAATGTTTTCCATCAGCAAAACAGCTAGGGTTGCTACTGGCTGCTTTAACTGACACTTGGCTGCCACAGCATCTAAAGGGCCTGTGAAGGGGCGCTAATCTCTGGAGCGCCTCCAAGTGGCAGGGTGTAGCACCACAGTCCTTTTATCACTCCTGGCTTGCCTGCAGGCGGATGTTGGTGTGTCTTCAGTGGGTTGGCCCTCTGGCTGAGTCACAAAGTCCTTCTGGGGTAGTAAAGAGTCCAATGAATAATCTATTTTGCCCTCACTACAGTCTTCAGCCCTGGCTCTGGGCCCATTGAATTCTGCCCTTTCTTCATGCTCCCAAATAAGTCCTGTCCCCTTCTTAGGGTTTCTGCCAATTTACCTGCGGCTGGTAGAGGAATCCAGGCCCACCCAACTCCAGGTTCCACCCCACGGACCCTCTAAACAGCAGCCAGATATGGCTCAATTCAATTAGTTCCTGCTTCTTCCCTGGGCCTCTTCCCACCTAGCCCCTTTTGGCTTTGCCTTTATCTCAGGATTAAGGGTCTTGGGTCCTCTTTCTGCAAACCCAGCTATGCAAAATACAGCCAGATACAAACTCTGGCTGTTCCTTGAGCTTCTGGCCAGAGCAGAGGACCCTTCCTCACACCTCTGGTCCCAACTAGGAACTGACCTTCTAGGCCACTCAACTTCTTTTATCTGGGCCTGCTGGGCTCTGATTGGTTGTCACTAGTCCTTCTGGCCCTTGGAGGATCAGGTCTCTCTAGCTTCCAAGATGGCTGCTTCAGTGAGGTCTCTCTAGGCAAGGTTGGAGGATCTACCTTTACTGCTCTTTTCCTCCCACCTCGCTGCTTTCTGGGGTCTGGTGTAGTAGGACTGCAGGGCCCCCTGTAGGGAGCTGCAAAGGCCAGGTACAGCCCATCACAGGACCATTACAGCAGCCAAAAAATGACTGGACAGCAGAAGGAGTTGGTTGCGTCACTTTCCCTAGCCATGCCCCTCTGCTGGAGGGTTGTTCGGAAGGGGACCGAGCAGGGCTGTTCTGCTGGCCCTATGCCATCTAGAGATTCCCCCTACATCTGGGTAACTCCCGAGAAGCTAGTTATACCTGCATTCTGACAGCTTAAAGCAGAAGGAACATAAGCCCAAATCAGGGCCAAAACACCTGAATCTTCACTCCCTTGCATACTGGGCTAGGTCCTCAGATGTATCAGAGCTCCTCATGCTTTGCCAGGACCAAGAGGGGGTAATCTGGAGTGGATCTTTTGCACCCATTTGAACTTCACCCTAAAAGTAGAAAATTCTTTAGTGGAGCTTTTGCATTTGATCTTCCATTTAGGTACTTGAGGTGATGGGCATCATCGTTTTCCTGGAAAGAGATATATTCTGTAAATCCTGCTAGTGAACAGCCTATGGAGACTGGTTCATTCCAGGAACCTTGCACGGATTGCCTCATGCCTTTTTGTAAAACTGGACCAAAGTTCTTTTACAGCCTATTTAAAAAACCTGCTGAAATAAGATTACTTTGGCCTTCTCGACACAGATGTATTTTGAAAAAAACTGCATATTTTGCATTTTTTTTATTAAATTGAACATACTTTAAAACCTTTTACATTGGCACAACCACATCAGCCAGTTCTCCTGCAGCCCCTTACCTTCTGTGATTAGTAGAAATCATTTTCTGCAAAGTATAAAAATGTTATCTTTGGAGCTGCTAAGCTGTCAAAATGAACAATGCCAGTCTATTCGTAGATAAAGGCAGACGCGTTCCTGTTTGGCATACAAAATGCAATTCTAGATTCATGCATACAGCTGTAAAATGACACATTAAACAAGTGATGTTGAGGAAAATGTGTACAATTATCATTTAAATCATCATAGTAATTATATAAATCTAAATGTCATCTGATTTAAAGACAAGCAAAGGGTCGGCAATCATTGCCATCCACTGATTAATGCCTTTATTGGGGACAGAACAGCAAGGGAGCCACTCAGTGTGAAAACTGCACTAAATAAAAATAAAATCATTGCTTCAAAATGAGTAGGAAAGAAGATGGCAAGGCTTCTTTCCGTATTATAAACAGTATATCACTTAGTGATAGACCATATATGTCTGGCCTAGTTAGCCATATTATAGATAGCTTAGTTTATTGGTTCTGATTTTTTTTTCTAGAGCTGCCCATGATTTTTATGAAGAAAAATTCAGAATTTAGTTTTAGGGATTGTTTCTAGATAACTGATGCTTGTGTGCAGTATCTTTGTTCTGTGGACATGAAGGTCACTACACACCAGAATGGGACACAATAATTCAACAAAAGAAGCAGGTGAAATAGGAGTACATTTCTTACTAATCTACAGTGCATTTTTACATACAGTACATTCAGAAAGAAAAAGTGCAAACCAATTGGTAATGTTTTGTATACAGTAAGTACTTAAATGGAAGCCCATATTTCCCATATGTATTCTGCATGCCCATTTCAGATAATATGCAGCTATAGTAAATGAACACTTATTGGGATGTACAGGGCTATTGTTAAGATACATATCTTACTGAAGCTAGTTCTGCTATGCCTAGATTCAAACTATTTGACTTTCAAGCTTTGTAATTACTCCAGTATTTTCTCTTATTTTAATATATTGCACACTCCTGTTTATGCCCGGCTGACACAGGAGCTTTGCTTGGTGTACAGGACAGGATTCCCAGTCTGCATAAAAACATTCCCCAAGCAAATCTGAACCCCCTCCTCCTCCCTCTCCCTGCTCTTCTCTTCATCACTATTCAAATGTAGCATTAATCATCCTTTAACAAACGTTCTAAGAACTGATGAGGGTTAATTCTCCCTCAAGATTGGAGCAGTATTGCATGGGGTGGAGCCCCGCTGGGCTGTGGAACTCCAGATGGGCTTCACACCAAAAGCACATCAGGTTCAGAAGAATTAATAGAATTTCATACATAATGGGTGAATAGAACTCCGGACTCCCTGGTCCCAGCTTTAGCCCAGTCAAGCTTCCTTTACGCTTATAAAACCACCCTTTGACACTTCATTGTCTGGCAGAAGCTATCTTTGTTAGCTTTATTGTGATTAGTAGCATCACTTAAGTAGGAACTGCTA
This sequence comes from Emys orbicularis, assembly GCF_028017835.1. Lineage (NCBI taxonomy): Eukaryota > Metazoa > Chordata > Testudines > Emydidae > Emys > Emys orbicularis. The sequence goes on along the minus strand of NC_088684.1, from coordinate 264,822,049 downwards.
GTTAGTAGGAACTGCTAGTGTCAACTACACAGAACATGCAAGTTTAGCATATACAATTGAACCTCTGAGTTACGAACACCACAGTTACGAACTAACTGGTCAACCACACACCGCATTTCGAACCAGAAATACGCAGTCAGATAGCAGCAGAAACAAACAAACAAACAAACAAACAAAAGAAAGAAAAAGCAAATACAGTACTGTGTTAAACGTAAACTACTAAAAATAAAGGGAAAGTTTAAAAAAAAGATTTGACAAGGTAAGGAAACTGTTTCAGTGCTTGTTTCATTTAAATTAAGATGGTTAAAAGCAGCATTTTTCTTCTGCATAGTAAAGTTTCAAAGCTGTATTAAGTCAATCTTCAGTTGTAAACTTTTGAAAGAACGATCGTAACGTTTTGTTCAGAGTTATGAACATTTCAGAGTTATGACTACAAAAGTAATTTTCCTCCTTTGGTATTCACCCCTTCTTGTCAACTGTTGAGAACAGGCCACTTCCAGGGCCGGCTCCAGGCACCAGCTCAGCAAATAGGTGCTTGGGGCGGCCAAGGGGAAGGGGCGGCACGTCAGGCTTTTCGCCGGCAATTTGGTGGCGGGTCCCTCGGTCCCTCTCTGAGGGAAGGACCTGCCGCCGAAGAAGAAAGCGGCATGGTGGAGCTGCTGCCGAAGTGCCGCCAATCGCGATCACGGCTGGTTTTTTTTTTTCTGCCGCTTGGGCGGCAAAAACCCTGGAGCCGGCTCTGGCCACTTCCACCTTAACTGAATTGGCCTTGTTAGCACTGACCCCCCAATTGGTAAGGCAACTCCCATCTTTTTATGTGCTGTAATATTTATACTGCTCACTGTATTTTTCACTCCATACATCTGATGAAGTGGGTTTTAGCCCACGAAAGCTTATGCCCAAATAAATTTGTTAGTCTCTAAGGTGCCACAAGGACTCCTTGTTGCTTTTTCTCCATTTCCAAGGTGTTTGTAAATCTGAGGTTGTATAGTACAAACAAATACTGCCAAACTCTGACCTAGTGCAAGTGGTTGCAATGCCAGTCAAGTTACCCTCTTGCTCCAGGTATTAATTTCACCCAGGATGCGTGCTTAGTGACATTATATAAAATAAACAAAATTGCACATAAAGGTAATTTCAATTACTGTAGCATTAAGGAAAGCAGTAACATAGGTACCTACAATGCAAAACATGTTTTGTGCAATATATTGTTCTGGTAATCAATAAAATCCTGGGTAGTCAGCTGACACACATCACAACGTGTTTATGGCATCTCTGAGACAAAGAGCCTCCTCTCAGAGTAACACTTCTCAATATGCTGCATCATTGTCCTCAATAAAAGGAGATACTTGTTTTACAATCAGCAGATATACTTTTTAGATCCCAGGAGTTTGATCTCCCCACTCAGTGATCTCCACACCATATTAGGTTAATCTTTTGTAAAATAAATTTAAAAAAAAATGTTGTTAAAAAAACCCACAACCAAGTGGCAAGGATTCCAAGGCTACAAGCATGGGTGGCGAGTATCAAAGGCCAGGGCAGGCTAAGCCTCCCCTAACCCAGGCCATGGCCTGCCCAGGTTCCACCTGAGGCCTCGCTTTCCTCTCCCTCTCCCCTGAAGCCGGCAGGGCCACAGTTCCAGCCGGTGGCCTGGAACTCGGGCCTACCAGTGGCTCGGCCCGGGAGCTGGGCTAGTGGCTGGGGCTGGCTGGTGGCCTGGTGCTGGGCCCGGCCGGGCTGGGGCTCCTCCGGGAGTGTGTGTGGGAGCCTGGGGGCTCCTCTGGCAGGGTTGGTGGGTTAGGCTCCCCGAAGGAGGGTTTCACCTGCCACCCATGGCTACAAGTTCATAACGATGGGCAGGACCTGGTGTGAAATGGACCAGGAATGCACCAGCAATGGGAGAGGGTTGAGTAGCAGCAGCTGAGCAGCTCTATACCATACCAGGATTCTCATAGGTAGGGAGAATCCTACGCTGGCTGGAGTCACCAGCTTTAAGACAGTTTTGTGACCCATAACAAAGCTACCTTAATGGCCTGGAGAATTGGGCCCTAAATTCATAGCTTTGATCAAAGTGTTGTGTGGTTGTGGGTGGTTAGCACTTATGGGTGGGTAACTTGTAAAGCAATTTTCAAACTTCTTTTACTGGGAAGTAGTCACTGTCTTCCAATCCTGTTGATTGGGGAAGGAGGGTATAGTTTGTTTAGAAACCCTCTTGGAGAAAGTGACAGGGGATTGGTTTGCTGGGGTTTCTCTTTAAAGGAGTAGAGCATTAACTGACATGTTAGTCAGCTGGCTAGGAGTTTATAGGCTAGAATGATCATTTGGTCTGACACGGTAGAAAATACGGTTTCATGTTTGATTAGGCTTAAGGGGCTGTCCATGGTCAGGAGAGCAACTGTGGCTGCGCTTTGCTTTACATTCTTGTTCTGTTCTCAGTAAACTTGTGCCCATTCTCCCAATTTTGCCCTTGAACTGCATCCACTTTAAATAGTATCTCCTCTCCACACGCTGCACTCACCTTGCCTATTTGCTGACCGTAGCAATTTAATCAAAATCCAAGCACAGGAAATCAAACTTCTTTTAGAATCTGACCGTTCTTCTGGAGAATTTGCATGAGCCCACTTGGAAAGGGCATAGCTTGACTATAAAGTATGAATTTCTCTATGTTTATGACCATGAGCTTACAGGCCTTTTATACCATTTTTGCTGTGTCTTGAATGTTTGAAAGGTATGTCTGGCACTTTTCCAAAGGCAGTTAATTGTGCCTTAGTCAAACACACAAGCAAACAAACAAAAAAAGCTTTTACACTTTAAGTAAAAAATAAATAAATTATGTTTTGTTTATGGATCAGAGCTCTCAGATGTATTATTCCTCAAACTATCACATTTGGTGCAAAAAAGGATCAAATGCTGGAATGTCAGAGGTGCCCACATTTGTCTGGAAAGTAGATAGAGGAAATAAATCCTCATTTTGTTAAAAACCACAGTACATTTTTTGGTGAGAAACAGATTTAATTTTATTTGGCAAAGGGCAAAATCATGGTCCTGATAAAATTAAATGGGACTTTTGCCTTTGACTTCAATAGCACCAGGGTCTGACTCAAAGAAATGTGTGACATTCTTTGCACCATGTTCAAAAGGAGGTGATGTAATACTTTTCACCCATCTTGCCGTAGAAAAAACATGGCATTTAAAGGGAAAGTAGAACCACAGATAAGGGCTGCATTATGAGGTTGTATGGACAGAAACCCAGGCCAGGCACGGGGAGTTTTTCAAAGGAACAAAGGGGAGTTAAGTGCCAAACTCCTATTGACTTTCAATGGGAATTGGGTGTCTAACTCCCCTTTGTCCCTTTGAAAGTCTCCTTCTGGACCTCTATCAGGTGTTAAGTATTGTAATTTTATTGGCTTCAGTGGAGCTACTCCAGATTTACACCAGTGTAATTGGATAGAATTTGGCCCATTTTGTAATTCACAGAAACATATTGGCATATATTTCCACCTGGGTTCACTTGAGTTTTTATCACTTTTAAATAAGAAGATCTTTTTCTAATTGGCAAAATAGGTCTTGTATTTTCCTCTCCCTGTCTCTCTTATCTATGTTCTGTAGGGAAATGTTTAAGAAGCATTTGCTATTTTCCAAAGAATGAGCCTTTAATACTATATTATCTAAGGAATTAGCCTCATACTGTCAAAAAATCAGTAAAATGTAATAAAGAAATCAGCATAAACCTGCTAATCATTAACATGTCTAAAATGAAAGTCCTGCCAAAATCCTGGAATGGAGTTTTCCATCTGATGTTTGCTCTCTCTTGCAGAAGTCAGTTGCAGAAGCATGCTGCCAGGAATAACTGGGGATTAACAAGGAGCAGCCTTTACACTTTACACTTACAAGGCCTGACTCTAATCTACACTGAGGTCCCTTTATTGCACTCTGGCAGTGTGAAAGGCCCTTAAAATGGGGGTAAAGTACATGCACATGTACTTTAAGGCCCCTTTCACATTGCCAGAGGTATGTAAAGGGGCCTAGGTGTACATGAGACTCACTTTCACAATATTATAGTGATGATAATGTAGTATGTTTTGAACACTGAAGGGCAAATTCTAAGCCTGGGCTATGGTCTGACCACTTGATGCACCAGGGTTAGAGGAAACCTTCCCACCAGGCTGGGGAACTACTCAGCAGAGCCAACCCTAACCCAAAAGACAAGAGTAGTCTCTACAGCTTCATATGCACCTCTCCATGTTGGGCAGGTCTTGGTGATCTGCATAGCAATCACACCCTTGACTTCACCCTGGCCCTTCCATTGTCTACCCCCATCTGTCCCACATGGGCTAGTATTCAGGGAGCCCTCTGAGGACCAGAGATTCATGGGGTGCTGAGGGTATGTAAGCACTGTGCCTCCCCCAAAGGCTGTCTCCTGTTGCACAGCAGAACTGCACCAGTTATCATGCAGCTGTAACTGATACGGGATTCAATTAATAAATAATTAAAGGGGAGGAATATAATTAATGCCAGTCCACATGGTTTTATGGAAAATAGGTCTTGTCAAACAAATCTGATTTTATTCTTTGATGAGGCAAAAAGTTTGGTAGAGGTAACTTTGTAGATGTAATAGACTTTGCTGAGGTTTTGACTTAGTACGACATGACATTATGATTACAAATTAGCACTATACAATCTCAACAGAGCACATGATCAATGGATTAGGAACTGGCTAGCTGACTGCTCACAAATCTCAATGAAGAATCATCATTGAATGGGAGAGTCCACAGGGATCGATTCTAGGCCTGACAATATTCAACATTTTTATCAATGATTCTGGAAGTAAATATAAAATAACTGCTGATAAAATCTACAGATGAAACAAAGCTGGTGGAGTGGTACATAACGATGAGGACAGGGAATCCACACTGAGTGAGCTAGATCACCTCGTAGCTGAGCTCATTCCACCAATATACATTAACATAATCAAATGTAAGGTCGTACATCTAGGAACAAGGAAGGGAGGTCATACTTACAGAATGGGGGACTGTCTCTTGGAAAGCTGTGACTCTTGTAAAGGATCTAAAGGTCATAGTGGACAACATGAGCTCCCAGTGTGAAGCTGTGGCAAAAAGGGCTAATGCAGGGGTTCTCAAACTGGGAGTCGGGACCCCTCGGGGGTCGCGAGGTTATTACATGGGGGGTCGCGAGCTGTCAGCCTCTATCCCAAACCCCACTTTGCCTCCAGCATTTATAATGGTGTTAAATATATTTTAAAATGTTTTTAATTTATAAGAGGGGGTCACACTCAGAGGCTTGCTATGTGAAAGGGATCACCAGTACAAAAGTTGAGCTAATGTGATCCTTGGATGTATAAATAGGAGAGTAGGAACTGATTTTACTTCTGGATATGGTATTGGGGAGACTGATACTGGAATAAAGCAACCAGTTCTGGTGTCCACATTTTTAAAAGGATGTTGAAAAATTGGAGAGGGAACAGAGAAGAGCCACAAAAGTGAGTCGAGAGCTGGAGAAAATGCCGTACATTGATGAAGGTCAGGAGTTGACTTGATTATGGTGTATAAGTACCTTAAATGGGGAGAAAATACTGGGTACTAAAGGGTTTTGTAATCTAACAGAAAGGCATATCAAGAGCCAATGTCTGGAAGCTGAAGCTGAAGTCAGAAGCCAGACAAATTCTCATTAGAAACAAGGCACTTATTTTTAACAGTGAAGGTGAACAACCATTGGAACAAACTACGAAGGGAAGTGATGGATTCTCCATCTCTTGATGACATCAAATCAAAACTGGATACCTTTCTGGAAGATGCTTTGGTCAAATACAGGTTATTGGGCTCAATGCTGGGGAAACGGGGCAAAGTTTTATGGCCTGTGTTATACAGGAGGTCCAAATAGAATATCTAGTGGTCCCTTCTAACCTTAAAATCTATGACTATGAATCCTTGTCATGGAACCCTCTGTGGCTGCAAGACTTGCCCCTGAGGGACATTAATGTTATTGATAAACATGAAGGTTGAATATTACCTGATTGACACACATGAGGAGAAAGTCGGCCATTTGTTTGTTTATCTTTGGACAGCATCACGGGCCTCAGCTGATGCGACAAAATCATTTCATTCAACTTTTGCTGCAGTGCCAAATAGTCTTCGGATAATTTTGATATCTAAAAAAAATAATACAAGATAGAGATCTCCATGTTTCCAGGTAAATCAAGGGTAAGAAACTGCAGATGGAACAATAAGGTAAACAGAGACTGGACAAACTGCTTTTATGCAGTACACTGCTTTTTTGAAAGCATGAAATAATTCCATCACAGCCCTGTGACAAACACTGCATGTGTAATAATAACTGATCCTGCAAACTGCTCCGTAGAGGCTCACGTCTGTGTCCATGCAGAGCCCCTTTGAAGTCAATGAGAGCAGGGTTCCAACTGTGCAGAACACGCACTAGGAACGGGTATGATAACCTTATTCAGCAAGGTGGTTAAGCATGTGCTTAACTTTAAACAGGCGAGTAAGGACTTCACTACTCTGCTGAATCAGGGCCTTAGTTGGCAAATGTCAGCATTTCAAAAAACCACTTATCTTGACTGGGGCTTCTGGTTTTAGGTTAAAATGGACAATGCCCACCCCCAACCCTGACAGTCTTTCCACTTGTAGCACAAATTGTAGATTTTTATATAATATCCATTAAAATACCTGAATTTTACAGAGTGAAATCTTGGTCTCACTGAAATCAACAGGAGCTTTGCCATTAAATTCCACGGGGCCAGGAGTTCATCCACAACATTTCAGGGAAATGTATTCGTATCAAACTATGCTGCTTCGCTGAAGCCGAACCATTTTGTGGCAATCTAGTGATTTCAATGACGTTTTCAACAGGAAGCTTCCTGAGGTTCAGGGTGGGCTCTGGTCACTTTTGACCAGAGAGAGTGACCTGAATAAAAAAAACCCTACCCCTTTTGATCCAAATCCAGATGTTTTGATACAGTTCATTTCATGAAAATGTCCAAAAGGGTTTGTTTTTTCTCCAATGCAGAACAAAACCAAATTCCAAAATCTTGGAAGTTGTCACGAAACGGAATTGTCATGCTCTGGCCAGCTCTAGTGTACATCATTGGAAAGTATTTGTAGAAGGAACTGGTGAACCCTAAGAATCCCTTGCATTCTGTGGGAGCTCATCTATGCAAGAACAGGGCTTGGAAGGGGGAAATTTTTTGATATAATTTAAGGAAAACAAATTTTAAACAGATTTACCCCCCCACCACACACACACACACACACACACACACACACACACACACACACACACACAAAATTCAACTACTAAGTAAGAGTTTGATTTGCCTAAAAACCCTGCCAGAATAAATTAATATCAAAATCTGTATAAACCCAACTCTTCAATTCCTGACCAGTGATTTAAATGCACAGAATAAAGTGATTTAAAATGTTGCTGACTGGCCTGAACAGAATGCCCCTTATTACAGTTAATTTCGGTGTTTTGTATGTTTTGAAGTAGTATGAGTCAGAGCATCCATTTTCAGTGAGCTATCATCTAATGCATTGCTCTTAGCACATTTCCTACAGTTATCAAGAAATATTTAGCTTAATAAGCTTCTTACCTGTCTTGAAAAGGCTGCCAAATCACAAGCCTCTTTTGCTGAGCCATCCTGTAGATTCTTATGGCCCTCGGCCTGAGGATTAGACCTTTCTCTATCTTTTGTTGTCTTGGAATCATTATTTTGAATATGTGCTACTTCCGTTGGCTCTCCACTAGCTCTCTCTTGACTTTTAGAAGGTAATTTCCCTTCTTTTCTGAGTTGCCCCCTTCTTCTGTAACCTCGATAATTACTCTGAATTACCACTGCTGCCTTGTCTTTGTCTTCTGAACCTTGTTTTTCTGGCTCAGCTTGCTTCTGTGAGCCTCTTACTGAGTCTTTCCTTATATTTCCTTTATTTTCACCAGGTATTATCCCTTCCTGTGTAAGATGTTTTCTCTCCAAGTGACTGTCATACTTATTCTGAACAACAACAGACAGTTGGTTTTGCTCATCTGTGCTGATTGTTTCCTGATGAGTCAAATCTCGGAGGCCTAGTTTTGTCATTTTTTTAGATGACTGCTTCAAAGAGGCCTGTTTTTTACCTTCCTTTGGATGCTGCCATGGAGGGTTTTGTTTCATAGAAGCACTCTCTCTTCTTGGAGGCATTTTCCTTTTTTCCTCTAGGTTCTGTCTGTCTGGGTGTCCAGGGTAGCTGCTCTGACTGAAAATAGCTGCCTTATCTTTTCTGTCTGTTTCAGCCTCAGCTTCCTGCGCTACATTTTGAACTGACTTTACTTCTGGTTTCAAGTTTTCCACTGGAGAAGATACTTGGTCTGCTAGTATTCTGTGTTGCTCCTTTATTTTTTTACACTCTCTGTAGCCTCTGTAGTTACTCTGAACAATAACAGCTGCTTCCTCTTCAGCTGCAGAAGGAGAGTTTGTTATCACAGCTGGGTTTTCTTCATTGTCTTGAGGTTGCTCATCTTTTTCTTTTTCAATAATGGAGGCTGCATTTTTAGTTTGTTCCTTCTTCAGAAGTGATTCCCTGTGTGAGACATATTGCATTTGGGAAATATTATAGCAGACAGATTACCACCTTACAATTTCCTGCAGCAATGTTTGTGTACTAAACGACAATTTGATCAATCAAAAATGAAAATAAAACAGCTAGAGCATCTAGCACAGATTAGGAATGGGGAATGAATATACATATTTGTGAACATGAATGATATTCTAAGTCTGGAAGAATATCCCCGTCAAATGGCCCAAGGGCAACGAGGGTGGCAATCTAGATGATAAAAGAGCAGGTGATAAAGGTTACAGAAGAAATCCACTGAAAGTGTACAGATAGTAAAAAAAGACAGGTATTTTCCTGCAGTGTACAAAAACCTCAGTAATTCACACAGTCCAAAACCCATTCCCCAAAGGAAAAACACTGCCCAAATAGCAATGCAAAAAGAATGTTCATGGATTTGGATCCAGGTCATAAAACTTCATATGGAAAATACTCCCTGACACCAGGGGAATAACTGGCACACTCCTTGGGCCTTCTTTGTCACCATCAGCTGAGGTTAAATGCCAAGCTAGGCCTTTCACCCGGTTCAACCCACTACCACTTGAAAGAGCTTGTGCAGTCCTTCCATAGCTCCTTTCTATCTACCTAAGGTACTTATATGGCTCCCCATTACCATAATATCTGAGTGCCTCCCTATCTTTAATGCATTTGTCCTCACAACACCCCCATTTTACAGATGGTGAACTAGGGTACAGAGAAACTAAGCAACTTGTCCAAGGTCAAACAAGAATCTGTGATGGAGCAGGGAATTGAACTTTGGTCTTCTGAGTCCCAGGACAGCACACTAACCACATCCTTCTACTTCTTTACCCAGCACTGTCTTTACTGGCTGTGAGTGGTCTCCCGAATGGTTTCCTTCTCCTATGGGTAAGACTACCAAACCTTTCTAGCGCCACCTCCCACTAGGCTCACTCATAATCACACCACAAAAGCAAAGCCTAAAAATGTAAAAAAGAAGAAGGCTTCTCAGAGGGGCATTTCAGAGGATGAATGCCTACTTGGCTGAGTTACACTGAGGAGGCCCAGAACAGCCTGTGAAAATACTGGCCATTCAACACAGTGTGCCTGGAAAGAGTCCTAAACTACTTTCATGAACAGAGTCTGTTTTATTGTTGGGTACCCATCTCAACATATGGATAAAAGGAAGCTTCCATGTTTCAGATTGTCAATTTCTTTCCATTTTTACTTTTATTTGATTCAGACAAGAAGTGTATGCAATGTATAGAAATGTCTCAAGAAGAGCTATTCCAAACACAGACCAGGACCTATCAGTAGTATCAGTTTATATTAAAATCACAGGTGGGCAAAATATTGCCAACTAATTTTTTTTTAACCCCATATTTGCCTCTTCTCCCTTTGTGACCTTCTTTTAAGGTCACAAAACTTAAGAAAAATGTTTACTGCCATCTTTTAAAATAAGCAAACAAACTAGACTCCTGGGGGAATTCTGTGTCACTGTGCATGTGCAGAATTCATATCCCCCGCAGATTTCTTTGCTTCCCCACAGAAAAATGACTTCTGATGGGGAAGCAAAGGGAAGCCGCAAAAGCAGTGACGTGCTTCTCCCTGGCAGCTCAGGCAGGTCGGTTCGGGTGCCTGGAGCAGCCAGTAAAAACATAAATCACCACCGAGGGGGGGATGGGCAGTCGTGCTTGTAAAATTCTGTCCCGCTCGCTCACTATTGTGGCACGATCGGCGTGGAAAGCCAAGGCTTCAGGGTGTTTCTGAGGAGGTAAGAGTGGGACAGGCTCTGTCTCCTCAAGCAGAGCATAATGTATACTCTTGGGGGAATTCTGTACCTCTGCGCAGTGCAGAATTTTGCAGAAATTAACGTGTGTGCAGAATTTCTTTTCCCCCACAGAAAAGGGCTGCAGTGCTACTAGCTGCCACTAGGAGCCACACATAGAAGACACTGCTGGGGGGAGGGAGAGGGAGCTAGAGGGATCTTGGCAGCTGCAGTCAGGGCCGGCTCCAGGCACCAGCTTACCAAGCAGGTGCTTGGGGCGGCCACTTCGGAGAGGGGCAGCACGTCCAGCTGTTCGGCGGCAATTTGGCGGACGGTCCCTCACTCCTGCTCGGAGTGAAGGACCTCCCGCCGAATTGCCGCCGCAGATCGCGATCGTGGCTTTTTTTGTTTGTTTGTTTGGCTGCTTGGGACGGCCAAAACCCTGGAGCCGGCCCTGGCTGCAGTTCTCAGCATGCCCTGAGGGAAAGAGAGGGCAGAGCACAGGAAACTCCATGCAAGCCTGGTACTGAGTATCAGTCTGTTTCTCCCCCTGGATCCTTGGGCTCTGGGGGGGAAAGAGTGCTGTTATCTGGGCTGGGGGAGGGCTATGGTTGGGCTCTGGGGGGGAGGGGTTTTGGGTGTATTGGCTGGGGGGGCATGGCTGGGCTCTGTGGGGGAGGGGTTGTGGTTGTCTGGTCCCCCAGCTGGGCTCTGGGGTTAGGGCAGAGAAACAGGAACTGGGCTGTCATAGAGGTTTCTTTCACTCTCTACTCCTGGGGGAATTTTTGTGTGTGTCTGTATTGTTACAGACATACTTGCTGACAGCTATTTTGAAATAAATTACCAAAATAGTTGAAACTGGCGTGATTACGTAGTGTTATTTTGACAAATAAAATTTGCAGAATTTTAAAATATTGTGCACAGAATTTTTAATTTTTTGGTGCAGAATGCCCCCAGGAGTAAAACTATTTGTGCTACACAGAAGCATCCAATTCTGCTTCATTTCCAGAGAATATTGCTGATTCTGACAATGTGTTTACTGAAGCAGGAGACATTTAAGTGATACAATAGAAGGAAAAGATCACTACCTTTTCTTTTTGAAGCTTTTCCTCTCCCTATATCCCCTGTAGTGAGATTGAATTGTTGTTGCTGCTTTGTTCGATGCATCTGTTATTTCTTTCCTTTTCTTTCTGATTAAGTATCCTCTTGCAACTAATACAAATTACAGTACAATACCATTTTAGACAACACCCAAGCTGTATTTCAAACTTTTAACAGAGTTAAATAAAAAAAAGCTGCAGAAGACAGGAACCTGGTAGTAGAGGCAAGGTGGGGAAAGCTGTGTTTTCAAGTGAGATTTTAAATGTGATGGCAAGTCAGTGAAGTGGAGGGATACAGGAAGTTTATTGAGATGACAGAAGCTACAGAGGAGAATGGTCTCACACCTGCAGTGGTGACATTATGTGAAGGATCATAGAAGGAGGCAATGGTAGAAGAACTAGGGAGTGGGGTAGGGAATGGAAGAAGCCAAATTCAGAATTGATATGTAAAGTGGTGTAAATTAGACTCCCCAGCACACATTTACTGATGTGTAAGTGAGTGTAATGGGTTCTAAGATGGTGTGAATTACATACCAAGGAGCCAAATTTCAGGTAGGGGTGGCCTATCTGCCTTAGTTACACCCCCCCATTAGCTGACTTTCTTGCTGCATTCCTCTCTCTGTGAGCTACATCAAGTTGCACTCCAGTAGATGTGCTGGGGGCCAGACTCAGAAGTGCTGTGTAACGGAGACAAATTATAGGTTGAAAAGTGGGTGTGAGTCTAAGGGGGTACAGCGTAGTCTAGAAAGGAATATAAATGGATTTAACATGTACTTTTAGGGGGCCCCAAAGACAGTGGAAATTACATGAACTTAGATTCTTTCTAGAATTTCTTAGGCTTTGTCTACACTAGCACTTTTGTCGGTAAAACTTTTGTTGGTCTGGGGTGTGAAAAAACCACCCCCCTGACCAAGATAAGTTTCACAGACAAAGCGCCGGTGTGGACAGTGCTATGTCGGCGGGAGATGCTCTAGTGCAGACATAGCTACCGCTGCTTGTTGGGGGTGGTTTAATTATGCCAGTGGGAGAGCTCTCTCCCGTTGGCATAGAGTGGCTACACAGGAGACCTTACAGCAATGCAGTTGCAGGGATACAACTGTGCTGCTGTAAGGTCTGTAGTGTAGACATAGCCTTAGACTTTCTGGGCCTGATTCTCCTCTCACTTACATAGGTTCAAATCAGGAGTAACTCCACTGAAGTCAAAGGAGTTATACCAGTGTAAATGTAAGTTTGGACAGCATCTGATCTGTTTCAAGTTACTTAGCTTCACCTGTGAAGTTAGCCCAGATCGTTGGGGTAGGATGGAGCATGTCCAAGGATGGTTTTCAAAACAAGGATGGCAATTTTGAACTGGATTTTGAAACAAATGGGGAGCAGAGCCACTAAAAGTGTGAGAGAATGGGCATCATATGATTTTGCTTCTTTTATGCTGAAGCCACACGTCAGGAAGAGAGAGTGGACACAAAGGAGAATTAAAGATATCATAAGATACAGTGCAGTGGTTAATCAACATGAACGAGCTGTTGCTACATTGTGGCGTTTGAGATTCCCTCTGCTGAGGAGGTAATCGGGGCATCTCAGATATCATCATGTTGGTAAATATTGACTTTCAATGGTGACCTCTTTGGATTTGATTCTGCTCTCAGACCAGTTTTACACTGGTAAAATTCCACTGACTGCAATTGAGTTACTCCTGAATATACACCACCTGAGATCAGTGTCAGGTTGCATACACACAAGTGATGCTGATCAAAATGACCAAGGGGGATAGGGTAGATAGAAAAAAGCAAAGGATCAAGAATTGAATCTTGGGAGATGTCACAGCAGAGATATCTTGGCAAAGAGGAAGAGAAGGAACATTTTGATAGGTAGGAACAGAGCTATGACAGAAGACAACCAGAGACATATGCATAGCTATAGATAAGACTCTTCTCTAAAGTAAATGTTATCTAATATGTAACAAACATATACAAAAATTTAAATGCAAGCAGATATATAGTGTGCATAGAGGTGAAAGTGGGCTGGTACGGCATACAGGCAAGAAGTGGCTGCCGCTATGGGCCCGTACGCAGCCGCCCCAGGGCCCGGCAATTTAAAAGGGCCTGGGGCTCCCGGCCACCACTACCGTGGCAGCGACCAGAGTCCCAGGACTTTTAAATCACCGCCGGAGCCCTGGGAGGTGCAGGCCGGGCAGCGCGGAAGGGCTGGCTGGGGGAGGCTGACCCTCCAGCCCGGCCCCTTCCGCCTGAGGCCCTGCCCCTTCTGGGGGCCTGGAGCTGGGACCCCGTACCGGTAAGTCTTTTATGTTATTTTCACCCCTGAGTGTGCATACATATATACAATATTTACAAGCAGAGATATGTGCATCAGATCGTTGGTGCAATCTGATGTAGCTCCACTGCAGTCAATGTAGCTTTATAGCAGCTGAGGATCTGGCCCACTACATTGAGTATAAGCAGATTGATAAAAACAGTGAATTAAAAGTCTAGAAAGCTAACAGTCCTTACCTGCTTGAAGTCTGGTAATAAATGTTTCCATTTTGTATTTATTTTTTCCATTTTCATATTCTTTACGAGCAACAAAGCCCCTGTAAACTAAAAAGAGGTGGGAAAATTTAAGCTCATCCATTAGGTGATATAGAAGAATATGAAAATAAAGAATTCTTCAAGGAATTATGGCATCAGAATTGAAGTATTCAAACATCATATCTTTCCAGGATGTTTCTACAAAGAAACACACTTTTGAATTGTCAGTCAGGTTTCCAAATTTATGACAAGGAAGCACAAACTGTATAAAATATGTAAAATCTGGGTCCTCCAGATTACAATTATATTGTAATTATAGAATCAATTAGTATATAAAAAATGTAGATGTTAGAACTTCCAAGAGGATGATGCTCAAAGTTATGCTAAAAGGAGACTGTTCAATTAGCGATTTCTCAATCAATAGCTTAATTAGTTTTATTATCCAAAGTGGTTAATACATTAATTTTTCACTGGTATATTATGTGACATTGTCAGAGTATGCTGGAATTTTAGGAATAAAATATTATTTATGTATTCACATTCCTTTGTTGTTAAAATTGCCTTTTAAAAGTAACATTGATAGACAACTGTAGTGAAGAGATTATTGTCATAACCTGATTAACCGATTTATTTTCATAAAAATACATAAAACATCAAACATAGAATGCTTTATCAAGTGCAACAGGTTTAAAAGAACAAAATGTAAGAAGCCATATTTCATCCATATGCACATTTATTCTAAAATGCTGTTGAGCTATTACCTGACTGTATTTTAATAGCACTTTCTTCCCTTTTCTCCTTTAATTTTTTGTATCTCTTTGAACCTAGCCACCCTCTGACATAGGCCTGAATCAAAACAATCCTGTCAACCGTCTCCTTTCTCATTAAATTCAACTGCTCCACATGATAGTATTTAAGGAACACCTTAAAGAGAGTAAACAAACAATGATACACAGAATTAATTAATATGGCCTAGACAGTCTTCTCACAGTGATTCATATATGTATATTAGGCTATTTAGCATCAACAGGAATTCTGTATGACCATCAGAGGAAGAACAAAGCCTTTAGTTCCATTGTTTAAATGATCATTTTTGAAGGTGACAAAGCTGAAATAATTCTGTAATTTGAGTTGGTAACACAAGTGGCCAAAACACTATTTGTATTTTCATTAGAAGATACTTTAATCTCCTCAGTGTTTTCCTGTGATGCATATTTCACAAAACTAACTCCAGTCTGTTAATGCTTTTGTCCAGTACCTTAAACCCATGCCATTTATTTATTTTTTAATTTGCTTTCAGGGAAGCCTACGCCATAGAAAAACAACCCCCAAAGCAAGACTGTCACAAGTGATACAAACATCAGGCCTGATTCTGCTCTCACATTGGAGTAAATCAGGAGTAACTCCATTGATGTTAATGGAGTTGTACTGGTGTGAAACCAGTTGCTGTAGGTAGGAGGAGAATCAGTCCCAGTGTATCTATTTTTTCAGGACTTTTCTGACCTCTCCTCTCTACTCCTTTTGTCATAGTCTCTGTCTGTCAGATCCTGTCTCAGTTACATTGGTGTACATCTGGAGTAACTCCATTTAAGTAAATAGTGGGATATAAATTTCCATACCTCCAGTTATTCTCCTTTCCCCATCCCCATTTTCTCCTTTGGTCCCACCTCACAACATGAGAGAGGTTGGGCGGGGAGGTGCATCCATGGATCCTTGCCCCAGCCTTCTTTAGAAAAACCTGCCCCAGCAATACCCCTCTGCCTTTGAGGAAGATCTTTCTTCTCTTCTCTGGTAGTCCCATTATGAATCCATTTCTGGTTCATTAGACAGGCGTGAACAAGAAGAGGTGTGGCCATGGAGAAAGGTGCCTCAGACAGGTGTCTCTGCACCTCAGACAGCTTCAGTTCTATGTCTCCCCCTCCCTTTGAATCTTCTGTTCTCCCTCCCCCCCCCCCGTTACCTTCAGAGAAGGGGAGACTTGAGGCTGAAGTTGTTTGAGGTATGGAGACACCAGCTTTTCTCCTATGGCACCTTCTCTGTCTAGCAAACCTCCTGTAGTTTCCCAGCAGGGAGGCCCTTTCTGACAAATCAGGCTAGAAAGGCTCAGGTGGGAGGGAGGCTGATAAATTCTACTGGTGCCATGGGGCAATAATGAGGGAGCAGATATTTATCTCCACCCTAATCAGAGGCTACTCAAGTCAATCTGCCACCCTACACAAATCTTCAGTGTGCTGCCCCCCTCCTCATAGGCCTAGGGCAGCAGATTTGGCCTGGCTGCCCCTCAGTCATGATAGAGGGGCAGCCAAGCCAAATTTGAATGAGTGGCATGTAATCCAGTGTAAAGAGTTGCAAAAGCACTCAAATTTGCTCCAGATACCCCCTCCATCATGATGAAAAGGTGACCGGCCAAATCTGCTGCCCTAGGCAGCTGCCTAGTTCATAGGTGCGGGAAGTAGGGGTACAGGGGTGCTGCAGCACCCCCAGGTTTTATGCAGGACCACTGGCCCTGCGCCCTGCTCCCCAGCCGCTGGCTCTGTGCATAAAACCTGGGGGTGTTTCCCGCGCCTATGACCTGCTCCCGGCCCTCCGCCCACACTCCGCTCCCCAACCCCTCATCTCACCTGGGGCTTGGGTCCTGGCCGCCAGCACCCCCACTACTAAATATATTCCAGCGCCACTGGCCTAGTTTGCTTATAGGTGGCCTCTGTCCATAACCAAATCTTCCCCCACTCTCTACATCTGAGATCATCTGCTGCTAACTCCTCTCCCCCCACTGAGGGATCAGGATTTCAGCCTAATTGTCAGTAAGGGGTGTCCAATGAAATAATTTTTTTATGCATGTGAATCAAAAGTAATTCCAGTGGAGTAACCGAGAGCAGAGTTTGCTTAATATCTTTACAAACACATAGTGAAATGTATGCAAAGTATGTGAAAATATTACTTTGGTTTTTCCAAGAACCCAGTTGTCAAGGTGGGCTTTTTCTAAGATAGCAGCACAGGTTTCAGGGCTGACTGGAGGATCATCATTTGTTTTGTAACAGATGAGGTAATACCTAAAAGACAAAAATATGATTATTACAGTAATATGGAATGACTGAAAAATGCAGATGCACGCCATTCATGTAAATGAAACCTAGTTTAAAATGTTTTTGTATGAAGCAATACATAATGTACTAAAAAGAAGAACATGCCAAAAATCACTGTGTGTTTATATACAGAAATTAGAAACACAGTTAAAGGTGCATGAGAGAGATCTTGTACACCCTGGAGGGTTTTTTAGTTCTATTAACATCACTACAGGACTGTAGTGAGCCGGTGTGGCACCCCTCCATCTCTGACAGGGCCGAGCTTCCTCCAACCCCAGCGTGGGCGGAGCCACCGGGTCCGAGGCCCGCCCCTCCGAGGTCACGGCCCCAACCCGGAAGTACAAAAGCCCGCCAGCAGAGCTCAGTGAGAGCCAGACCGCCAGAGAGAGCAGACGTCCCGGGCCGAGCTCCCGCTTGGGAGACAGCCGCAGGCCGCGAGCCGCCTGCTAACGCCCAGCACCGGTCAAGCCTCCCTCTTGCCAGGTACCCCGAGGAGGACTGGCCCAGCCTGCCCCGGACCCGTTACCCCGAGGAGGACTGGCCCAGCCTGCCCCGTGCCAGCTACCCTGAGGAGGACTGGCCCAGCTTGCCCCGGACCAGCTGCCCCGAGGAGGAGTCAAGCCTGCCCCGTGCCAGCTACCCTGGGGGAGAGCTGCCGGACCGGCCCCCAAGCCCCGCACCCGAGGAACCGATGCTCCTGGACTGGCCCGAACCCAGCATCGCCGCCGAGGTAAGCCCCGAGGGGGAATAAGGAAGTAGCCCGGGGATAGCCGACCCCGGTCAGGCTGCAGAGGCCTGTGAGCTGATGTCAGTGTGTTTCGGTCAGGATACCCCACTGACCGGCAGCGACAGTAACCGCTGCTAGGGCCCCGGGCTGGAACGCAGTGGAGTGGGTGGGCCTGCGTTCCCCCCTGCCACCCCGCACGGGTGGCAGGCTTCCCCTTCACCCGACGCTCAGGTAGGAGCCTGGGCTTACCTTAACCGCTTGTCTGCTCAGCCCCTGCACCAGAGGGCCTGAGTTCCTTAACTGCTGGAGTGCTCAACCCCTGCCCCAAAGGGCTTGAGCTGTGACTGTTTGTGCCCCGCCCTGACCCAGGGCCTGGGCCCCTTAACTGCAGGTTTGCTCAACCCCTGCCCCAAAAGGGCTTGAGCTGTGACTGTTTGTGCCCCGCCCTGACTCAGGGCCTGGGCCCCTTAACTGCTTGTCCGCTCAGCCCCTGCACCAGGGGGCCTGAGCTGTGACTGTTTGTGCCCCGCCCTGACCCAGGGCCTGGGCCCCTTAACGGATTGTTTGCTCAACCCCTGCCCCAAAAGGGCTTGAGCTGTGACTGGTTGTGCCCCGCCCTGACCCAGGGCCTGGGCCTGCTTAGACGGTTAGTTAGCGCTCAGCCCCTACCTAAGGGCCTGAGCTCCTGAACTGTGAGCCGCTCAGCCCTTGCGTAAAGGGACCTGAGGTTGGACTGTCTGCACTTTAGTGAGCCGGTGTGGCACCCCTCCATCTCGGAGGGTAGAGCCCCGGCTCAACCCTACTACAAGGACTCTCAGAAAACATGCTGTCTAGTGAGAGTCTTTGCCAATTCGTTGCCTTTACTACTTCTTTGCATGTTGTGGATAATACTTTTGTGACATTCTGTACCTTGGGGGAGCACCCGGTAACCCCCATATTCCTCATTTATATATAATTGTGATCTTGCATATAAAGCAGGCCTTGTGAGGTATCAGGGGGAAAGTTATGATCTGCTGAAGTCATTTTTCTACCCATATATGCACATCATTAATGCACATGAAATTATAAGAATTGTGTTGTATGGTTTTCACTAAAATATGCTGTAGGTTTTGAAGGTGCCCAGATACTAGCTCTACAGAGACAATGACCAGGGAGGTAACCAACACCCGGGTGGGTGCTGTTGAACAGACATCACCAGCTATTGTTCAGCAAGGGAGCTACAATGCAATGACTCAACTGCATGAGGCCACACCAGGGGAATTGCTCAGCCTTGCCTAGAGACTCAGCAGTGCCCACCAGACATGTCTGGACTTGTGTTCTACAAGCACATAGACTAAGGGTATAAAACAAAACACAGTGGCCACATGCTCGGCCTTTTCTCCTCCCCCACCTATGCTGCAAGCAACATGGACACTGAGAAGACTTAAGACTCCAACAGAGGAGACTGGCCCAGGTTTCAAGGGTCAAATCTGTGTACTATGAACTGCAATATACAATGGGGTGAGAAAAACTGCTTAATCTAGATGTTGCTCAGTCTAATAGGGTGGAGAGTTTAGACTGCATGCTTATATTTTATTTTATTTTGGTAACTAACTCTGACTTTTTGCCTATCACTTATAATCACTTAAAATCTATCTTTTGTGGTCAATAAATTTGTTTTACCGTTTATCTTTACCAGTGAGTTTGTCTGAAGTGTGTGATAGATCTGCTCAGGTTTTCAAAGGCTAGTGTATATCCACTTTCCATTGATGAAGTGGTGAACCAATGAATAAATCTGCATGGCTCATCTTGAGCAGTGCAAGACGGTATCTTCCTGAGGTTCAGTGCTGGGAGCTGGGGGGATTCGGCTGCTGCATCTCTTTGTGATTCTTGAGTGGCTCTGGGATCATTCATGCAATCTAGCTGGGTGTGGGGCTCCACATGCGGTTGTTCTGAGTGATAACAGCACTTGGAGGGGTTTGCTGCTGGTCACCAGCAAGGCATTGTGAGAGACAGCCCAGGCTGGAGTCAGTTAAAGGGGCACAGCGGCCCCACAGTCCCAGGCTGCACCCCGGGGATCCTGTCACACCCTTACATCAGTAACAAAGAACATGTCAATCATTTTTACAGTTGTTTTCTGTTTAAAGGTATTCTTTCAAATATTGAATTTTAATATCTCATACCCATGCCTCTGCCACCCCTAGCCTGGGGCCACAAAACTTCAGCTGGTGCAGAAGGTGGCTGCCTACTAACTCCTTGCTGGGAGCATACTGCATGTGTGTTGCAGAGACTATACTGGCTTACAGTTCTTTGCTGAATGCAATTTAAGGTGTTGGTCTGATCTATGAAGCCCTTTACAGTTTGGGTCCTGCATACCTTAGAGCAGTGGTTCTCAAACTTTTGTACTGGTGACCCCTTTCAAATAGCAAGCTTCTGAGTGTGACCCCCTTATAAATTAAAAACAAGTTTTATATATTTAACACCATTATAAATGCTGGATGCAAAGCGGGGTTTGGGGTGGAGGCTGACAGCTCGCAACCCCCCATATAACCCCCCGACCCTTAGTTTGAGAACCCGTGCCTTAGAGGAAGCCTCTCTCTCCTCCTGTTTTAATCGGCATTTGAGATCAGCAGAAATGCTCTAAGATGACAGTTCCCTGGATGCATTCAGCTGAAGACAGAGCATTCTTATGAGAGTGTGTAACCTTAGAATTTGCTCCTCCTTTGCTTCAACAGAGTCTCAGTTTGGCACATTGCAAAGACTATTTACCCAGGCTTTTTCTGAGGAGGTAGAAAGTAGTGTGCAGAATTGCAGGCTGTCTCTAAAATCAGTGAATAAATTCCATGTCCCTCAAGAAATCTGTGTAACTAGCACTGTCTTCTCTTTACCCCTCATCACACCCCATCTTTTGTTTGTTTGAATAGTCACCTAGATATCGCTTTAGATTTAGCTTTGGTAGTCTTTTTATTAAACTTACTCCATATATTTATTATCCTTTACATGCAAAAGCTTTAAATACAATAAAGTTTTCCTAGTTTTCTTAGTTTGAGAACAATTATGTGGACACTATGTGTGCCTCCTTCAAGCTTGGCTGTCTTCTTTTCTTGTCATTCAGCTCCTCTGTACACACAAAGCCTGGATTGCTCAGGTGTAAATGAGGGCAATATTTTGCCCACAGTATAATAAAAAAAGGAGAGACTGCTTATTGGCTTGGCTAATTTTCAGTCCACTTGACCTCCTTTCCCGTTTTCCCAGGTCTCTGACTGTAAGTCTCAATAAAAAACTGCCAGCTATTTAACAAAACTCCTTGTGCTTTGGGCCAGATCCTCCATGGGTGTAAATCAACCCAGCCTTGTTGAAATCAGTGGAGCGAGAGTGATTTACACCCATGGAGGATCTGGCTCACTATGCTCTCCGCTTCCCCCCTTTACACTAGCAGTAAAATCTTTAAAAGCAATAACCAAAGCCCCAGACACACCTTGTTCACTTGAAACTACTTTCAACAGCCTTCATCAAGCTGTGCTTTTCTGACACAGTCATGCCCCCCCGGTATGCTCTCCCGAAACAAACTTATCAAATCATCAGCTTGTTCTTCTGTGTCTCTGTCATCGGCTGTCTACTTCTAGTGCCTATTAGTTTTAAAAGCTTCTGTCAGAGTGGGTGTTATCTGCACAATTTCTTCTATTTTCCCCCTGTAAATCTAAGTTCTTATCCAGGAAAATGTCTGGCTTCTACATTTGTAAAAGAGAAATGCAAAATAACTGCTTAATCTCTTACAAGTGGAGACTTTACTTAACATTCTCCCAGTTATAACAAGGGTGAGACTAGTCTCTTAACAAATGAATATTACTTCTCAACTACACTTTAAAAAACAAAACCATGCATTTATGCACTTCTACCTTAATCTTTAATGTGCAATAACCAGATCATCATGTGCCTCTCTGCAAAGCTAGAGGCTGAACTAAGCTGGCTCTCAGTGGCTAGAGATACAGTAATGTGTTTTTGGAGGATGTCATCATTTGCTCCAAATTCTAAGATTTAATTTAAAATATTAAGTTTCTAGCCCTTATAGTTCTGGAGAAAACTTTCAGACTGAGCAGAGTGGTTTCTGCCTGAGTCTGCAATGAGCCTGAAACAATAGGTCAGAGATGTGTGATCTTTCCCTACAAATCAAAAAGATGTGTTACCCTCATGTCTGAAATATTCTGTCTGTCCAGTCTAGCATGTGATCTTTGACAAGGACTTGGTCTTTATCTTTGTTTTATACAGCTCCAAGCATGCTGATGACATTCAGCAAACATCAGACAACAATCATAGAAATACGCTCATATGTACATGTACTTACCGTTTTATGAAGTTAGCAAACAGTATGCGATGGGAATAACCCTGTCTCCGAATTCTTGCCGTCTCCAGAATTCCCGTATAGCGCAGCTGTACCAGTACCTTCTCTTTGTCATACTTGTGTGCCTGCCGATCATTGTTTGGCTTGATGCAACGGACAAAATGAGGCTGGCCAACCACCATCTTGGATAATAAATCCATCAGAGAATACTTCAAGAAAACGGAGAAACATTTTCTGTTGTGATACATAAAAGCCTCCTATTGTACAAGCACATCTGTGCATTTGAAATTTCATTTCACATGAGTGGTACTGTAGGTATAACTCCAAATCCATTTAAATTCTGCTAGTGGCTTAATTGTAGACAAATCAAGCTGAAATTCTAGTCTCTCTGACATCGACTATACTTGAGCCAAACATTACCTTCAGGCAAGCACGAATAACAAATTCCCAATCAGTATGTTCCCATAAATTGTAGTAATCTACAGTTCTAACAGCTAATTAAGCACCAGTTTTGTTTTTGGAAGCAGCAGTGTTTTTGATCACAGTTAAAAATACTCCAAAACAAAATGTGTATATTTTTTGCAAGTTTCTTTGATGGCCCATTGTGTTGCTATTGATGCTACTGAACTGCATGAGCCATGGCATGGTCCATATCGTTGAGACCTGGCAAGCCAAGTTCACCTAAGGGACATTGATTCTGACCACAGTTGTCAAAACAGAAAGGTATTAAATAAGAAATGCCGCTACAATATGAAATGAATGGTTGTATTGGGATGAGCAAATACTGCAGGATTGGGCCATCTATCGGGGAACTGAATCTCATTATTAGGAAATTAAAAAACATTTTTTTCTATGCTCCTGTATTTAATATTTATATAAAGTCCTCATTCATCTCTGAGACAGGAGCTGATGGAGGATACCAGGGAGTAAGAGGTCAAGCTAAGGATGGGAAGTTGAAGTGTGGCAAGAAAATAAATGTAATCCTTCCTTTGCTGGGGAGGGAATGAAGGTAACTAAACAGCCCCAAAGCACATCTGGCTAGGCCCATCTGATTCAGCATGTTCCTCTGGTTCTGTTATGGAACCACTGGGTGTAAGTAACTATAGCTGCTTTCCCCAGGAGGAACCTGTGGGGAGAGCAGTAGTGGAAACACCAGTTCACAATTCACATTGATCCTTTGCACTGCCCCCACCCAGCCTGTACCCCAGCCTGGCACAGGGAGGTTTGTAGCTTTCCATGCCAGCAGGGCTGAATCTGGACCTTGTGGTCCTGATGGGTTTCTACAGAATTGTTCCATTGCAGGATCCTATTAACACACAAATGAAGAGGCTACTTCCTAATTCAAAGTGACTCAAAGGAAAGTAGTAGCCAGGAGTAGTAAGACAGCTGTGTGATAGTAGGCTAGACACCCAACACCAGTGTAGGACTTCAAAGAGCATATATTCTGCAATAAAATCTGTATTTCCATTCTGGACAGATGCTGCACTGTGTGTATGGTGCTAAATTAACTATCAATAGCTTGGTGATGAAGCTCAGTCAGCTAGGACAAGATAATGAATAAGGAGATTTGCAGATGCATTTCTGAGTCATCTGTAGATTTTTGCATGCGAGTAAGGTAGCAGGATTCAGTCTGAATCCTCTTGTGCCTGCAATGGCAATCACGCTTTGGATAGCAGTTTCCACTGCACCACTGCTGTCAAGATTTAGCTAATCCCAATCCTTGTATCTGTTGCTAGATTTGCTGTATGCAGTGTATCATCAAACAATAACCCATACTCAATGGGGACCCCATCCTGAAAGAAATCTTTCCTGAACTCCCTCTTCTGGCCTTCAAACAACCCCCCAACCTCCAATAGCTCATCACCAGAAGAGGAGGTTACTCACCCTGTGCAGTAACTGACGTTCTTCGAGATGAGTGTCCCTGTGGGTGCTCCACTCCAGGTGTTTGTGCGTCCCTGCGCCTTCGCTCGGAGTTTTTTCGCAGCAGTACTCGTACTGGCCACACATGCGCAGAGGCTGCCCCGCTGTGAGTCTAGGATAATAGTGTGCATGCGTGGCCAATCTCCTCAGTTCCTTCTCTACAACGGAGGCTACCCCAACTCCAAAGTAGAGGGGAGGAGGGTAACCTCCTCTTCTTCTTCGAGAGATGTCCCTGTGGGTGCTCCACTCCAGGTGACTTAAAAGCCATGTGCCTCAAGGAGGTAGGGACTTCGGATCTGATAGGAATGCCGTAGATAGTACCGCCCTGCCCAAGCGTATATCAGATAGAGGGCCTTGAATAAGGGCATAGTGTTTAACAAATGTGTGTTCAGAGGACCAAGTGGCTCCTTTACAGATATCAGCCAGGGGAACTTTGCGTAAGAATGCAACAGAGGCAGCCAGAGATCTCGTGGAGTGCGTTCTGATGCCGTCTGGAGGTGTAACCTTCTTCATCTGATAGCACAGCCGGATGCATTGAGAAATCCAGCTTGAAAGTCTCTGGGTAGAAATAGGGGTACCTTTGGAACGCTCAGCGATCGAGACAAAAAGTTTAGGAGAATTTCTAAAGGGTTTGATTCTATCCAAATAGAAGGACAATGCCCTGCGGACATCTAGTGTATGCACTGAGGCTTCGAACGAGTGCGCATGTGGCTTCGGGAAAAAGGTCGGTAAGTGTATCGGCTCATTAATGTGGAATGACGAGTGTACCTTTGGAAGAAAACTGGGGTGTAACCTGAGGGTAACCTTGTCTTTGAAAAATAGCGTATATGGTGGGTCTGCCATAAGAGCTGCTATTTCTCCTGCCCGTCTGGCAGAGGTAATTGCCACTAAAAATGCTGTTTTCATCAAGAGGTGTAAAAGGGAGCACGTGGCTAGGGGTTCAAATGGTTGTTGAGTTAGGCAAGATAGTACTAGATGAAGGTCCCACAGGGTGGTAGGTGGTTTAATGTCTGGGTATAGGGTTTGGAGTCCCTTGAGGAAGCGCTTGGTGATAGGATGAGCAAATACAGAAGTGTCATCAATTTTGTCATGAAAAGTTGTAATAGCAGCTAAATGGACCCTGATGGAGCTGAAAGAAAGGCCGGATTGCTTAAGGTCCAATAGGTAGACAAGTATGAGCGGAAGAGATGCTGACGTGGGACCAAGTTGTTTAGCTGAACATCAGTGTGTGAATCGTTTCCACTTGCGTAGATAGGTGGTGCAAGTAGATTGTGTTCTGCTATGTAGGAGCACTCTTTGAACTTGTTCAGAGCCATCTAGTTCACTTTGGGAGAACCATGTAGGAACCATGCTTTGAGGTGAAGCATGGACAGGTTGGGGTGGAGAAAACGGCCGTGTTGTTGTGATAGGAGGTTCGGGATGAGAGGCAAGGGGATTGGTGGTCGAATCGACATTTTGGTGAGAAACGGAAACCACGGCTCTCTGGGCCATGACGGGGCAATTAGGATCACCTTGGCCCGATCTGTTCGTATTTTTATCAGGACCCTGTTGAGAACCGGTATTGGGGGAAATGCATAGAGTAAGTTTTGGTGCCATGGGATCATGAATGCGTCTCCCAGGGAATGTTTGCCTAGTCCTGCTCTGGAGCAAAAATTGGGACATTTCTTGTTTTTTGCAGTTGCAAAGAGGTCTATTGCTGGGTAGCCCCAAATGCGGAATACGTTGTGAATGGTGTGCTCGTTTATTTCCCATTCGTGATCCCAGGGGAAACGTCTGCTTAGTTCGTCCGCTGTGGTATTCATCACTCCGGGAAGATAGGCTGCTGATACCCGGATGTTGTTCGCAATGCACCAGTTCCAGAGTTTCATAGCCTCTGTGCACAGCGAATGGGATCGAGCTCCTCCCTGCCTGTTCACATAGAACATGCATGCAATATTGTCTGTCATTATGCGTACGTGTTGATTCTTGATTAGTGGCAGGAATTGACGGCACGCATTGCGAATGGCTCGAAGTTCTAGGACATTTATATGGAGAGAGGTCTCGGTTGAAGACCAAAGTCCCTGGACTGTGTGGTGAGACATGTGTGCACCCCAGCCTGTCAGAGATGCATCGGTCGTCAGTATGAGGGATGGAGCCTGCTGAAGAAAGGGGACTCCAGAGCAGAGGTTGGAGTGAATTGTCCACCACTGTAGGGAATCTTTGACTCGGACAGGTATGGGGAGAGTCTTGTTCAGAGGGTGCACATTCGGTCTGTACACCGTGGCCAACCACGCTTGGAAGCACCTCATGTATAGGCGTGCATTTTGGACCACAGAGGTGCACGAGGCCATGTGACCTAGTATTTGTAGGCAGTCTCGGACAGTCACCTGGGGACTGTTGCGAATCCTTGTGGCCAGTCGGCTTATAGAGTTGAAGCGGTCTGGTGGGAGAGATGCCAACCCCGTCCGGGAGTCGAGGTATGCCCCTATGAACTCCAGATGTTGGGTGGGGTATAATGTGGATTTGTTTTTGTTTATTTGCAGGCCTAAAGATAGGAAACAATCGATGGTAAGTCATATGGATCGGAGAGCTTCGTCGAACGTTGAAGCTTTGAGGAGGCAATCGTCTAGGTAAGGAAATATTACAACCCCTTGTTTTCTGAGGTAGGCTGTAACTACGGCTAGGATCTTGTAAAAAACACGGGGGGCCGTGGACAGTCCGAAGGGGAGAACCCTGTATTGGAAATGTGTGGAGCCGAGAGTAAAACGTAGGAACCGTCTGTGGGAGGGGTGTATAGTCACATGAAAATAGGCGTCCTGTAGGTCGAGGGCTGAAAACCAGTCGCCCTGCTCCAGCGCTGGGGTTATAGTGGTGAGAGTGACCATCTTGAACTTTTGCTTTTTGACAAATTTGTTGAGCCGCCTGAGGTCGAGGATTGGTCGCCATCCCCCATTTTTCTTCTCTGTTAAGAAATAATGGGAGTAAAAACCCTTCCCTCTGTGTCGTTCTGGCACAGTTTCTACTGCTCCCAGTTGAAGGAGATGCTGCACTTCTTGGAAGAGTAGTCGCTCGTGAGATGGGTCCCTGAAGAGGGACGGGGAGGGTGGGTGGGTGGGAGGGAGGGAGAGGAAGGGGATGGCGTATCCAATTGTAACTACCTCTATGACCCACTTGTCGGATGTAATTTTGTGCCATTGATGAGAGAATGGTCGTAGGCGGTGTCCAAAGATAGGTGTGCCGGCTGAAGTGGGAACGCTGTTTTCTAAACCCTCGACCAATGCTTCAAATCTGCCTATTAGTTGGAGGGGGTTGCGGCGCCCCTGTAGAGTTAGGACGACGACACTGGAATCTTGGTCTTTGGCTTTGTTGTTGTTGCTCCTGTGGTCTATAGGAGTGTTGTGTAAATGCGGGGTAGCGTGGACGTTGATAAGGTTGGTATCTATATTGTCGTCTTCTGGTTGCAGGTGGCTGGAGACCTAGGGACCGGAGGGTTGCCCTTGCGTCCTTCATCGAATGAAGCACGTCGTTCGTGGTGGAGGCAAAAAGTTTTTCCCCGTCAAAGGGAAGATCTTCAATGGTGCTCTGAACCTCTCAAGGAAAGAAAGAGGAGGAGAGTCATGAACCCCGTCGCATGACCACTGCTGTGGCGGTCGACCTTGCTGCAGTGTTAGCTACATCGAGGGCCGCTTGAAGAGCGGTACGTGATATGGTTTGTCCTTCGGAACCCAGAGCTGTGAATTGTTGTTTCTTCTGTTCTGGGATGTCATCAATAAAATCCATGAATTTATTATAGTTTTTGTGGTCATATTTTGCAAGGACTGCAGTATAATTAGCTATGCGAAATTGTAGCGTCGAGGATGCATATACTTTACGGCCAAAGAGGTCCAGGTATTTACTGTCCTTGTTGGCTGGAGTGGAGCGGGAGTACTGTTGTTTGGCCCTCTTGTTCGCTGCATCTACTACCAATGAGTTTGGCGCCGGATGGGTAAAAAGGAATTCAGAGCCCTTTGAAGGGATGAAGTACTTCCTGTCCGCTTGTTTACAGGTAGGTAGGCTTGTGGCTGGAGTCTGCCAGATGGATTTAGCGGGTTCTAAAAGGGCTACGTTGATTGGTAATGCCACTCTAGAGGAAGAAGAGGGCTGTAAGATGTCTGTTAGCTCATGCCGTTGTTCAGTGACTTCCTCCAAGTTAATTCTCAAGTCACTGGCAGCTCTTTTAAAGAGGTCTTGGAATTTTGCATAGTCATCCGACGGTGTTGGAGGAAGGGGAGTAAGGCTTCCTCAGGCGTTACGTCGGGCTCTGCTGGAATAGGAGCAGGACTCAGTTGCTCCTGGAAGTGTGACGGTGCTGCCTGGTATCTTGTGTCACTGGCAGGTCCGTCAGGTGGCGGTGCTAGACCGGTGTTGCGCCTGGTCGAGGTGCCGTAGCGCACGTGTTCTCGAGGGTACGATGCCCATGGTGCCCAACATTGCCATGGTGGTGGGTAGGGCATAGGTGGTGCCATCCAGGGGTTCACTCCCCATGGGGCAGGATCCTGAGAATAGGCTGAGGTAGTCTTTTTGTAACCTCTGTTGATTGGGGTCTGGGAGTCTTGATATGGAGAAAAAACTGCCTGTGGATCAGCTTCCTCCTCACTGGAGGAAGGTTGTTCAGATCCTGACTCAGGCATTGGAGAAAAACAGGCATTTATCAGGGGAGACTGCAGAATAGGTGATACCAATAGATCTGCTGTCTGAGTAAATTGAAAAGGTGAGGCTCCTGCGTGAGGTGAAAACTGTGGAGGAGGAGGTTGCCGTGAGGGAACATTCCTCTGAGCAGGGGTTTTGCTTTTGATATCCCTGTCAGTCTGTGCCGTGGCTGCCGGTGCCGTGGTCGGTGCCGGGGGGGCAACATTAGCCTGCAGAGGGTCAGGCAGGGCAGGAAATGTCGGCACCGCGTCCGTCGCGATGCCGAACGGTGCCATAAACGAGGCAGGCAACTGAAAGCCTGAAGCCTCGGCACCGGAGCTTCGCGCCGCCGCCGCATCCTGAGGTGGCTTCCGTGCGGTGCCTGAGGAGCCCGGCTCTTCAAAAGTGCTGAGGCGGGGAAGCATGGGCAGGGAAACTGTTGACCTGCCTGAAGAACTCTTGTGCCTCACCAACTTCTTTGTTGGAGAGGGCTGCCCCTTTTTTGTAGATTTCTTCAGTTTTTTTGAAGCAGGGGGGCTGTGGCGGGCAGCAGAGCCAGAGTCGGTGCCTGGGTCTGAAACTGACCCGATAGACTTTTGCAGGAGGAGCAGTTTCAGTTTAAGCTCCCTGTCCTTCCGTGCCCTGGAACTGAGTTTGCTACAGTGGGCACATTTTTGGGGAATGTGGGTTTCTCCCAAGCACTTTATACATTGAAAATGGCCATCAGAGAGCGGGATAGCATCCTTACACGTAGAGCAGCGCTTAAAGCCTGTGGAGCCAGGCATGGCCGAAGCGGCTGCAGCTGAGAGAATTTTTTTTTTTTTTTTAACAGATAAAAGAACTAATGAACTACACTAACAAGAACTGACAACAAACTAACTACTAGAATAGGTAATTGTAGCAAGAGTGAGGGATTTCCTAACGAGTCTGCTGAGCTCCGTCTCAGGCCGGGGACGGTAGAGAAGAAACTGAGGAGATTGGCCACGCATGCGCACTATTATCCTAGACTCACAGCGGGGCAGCCTCTGCGCATGCGTGGCCAGTACGAGTACTGCTGCGAAAAATCTCCGAGCGAAGGCGCAGGGACGCACCAACACCTGGAGTGGAGCACCCACAGGGACATCTCTCGAAGAAGAAGGAAGCTCCTCACAGACTAGGACTCCCAACTCAAAGCGGCACCAGATGCTGCCAGAACAACAGATGCAAAACCTGCAGACATATCTCCACTGCTACAATCAACACCCCCCACAATACACCTTTCAAGATCCATGGTCTTACACGTGCCTATCACACCATGTGGTGTGCCTCATCCAGTGCACGAAATGCTGCAATAACAACTATGTGGATGAAACCAGACAGTCACTGCTGTCACACAGGAAAATGATAAAAGACAAAAACCACTGTATCACCTGTGGGTGAACATGTCACAAAGCAATCACTTTGTATCTGATCTCTCTGTCATCTCCTCAAAGGAAACCTGCCCAACACTTTCAAAAGACAAACCTGGGAGCTTAAATTCATCACTTTGCTAGAAACTAAATATCATGGTCTTAATAAAGACATTGGAATTATGTCTTATTACAACAATCTGTAACCCACTAGTCCCCTTTTTTTGTCCTATGACTACAAGGGTGTTAATGGGCCACTTCACCTTGAATGGTCCCTTAGAATATGTTCAAACTACTTACTAAACTATCTCTTTGGCCTTGTATTTAGCTGTGACACTCTGAGGGCACATCTACACTTAAAATGCTGCATCAGTGCAGCTGCATTGCTGTAGCGCTTTAATGAAGATGCTCTAAGCTGATGGGAGAGAGAGCTCTCTCGTTGGTGTAGTAAATCCACCTATCCAAGAGGCGGTAGCTAGGTTGACAGGAGAAGCTCTCCTGCTAACATAGCGCTGTCCACACAAGCACTTATGTCAGTGTAATTTATGTGGCTCAGGTGTGTGGGTTTCTCACATCCCGAGTGAGTAGTTATACCGATATAGGGCTGTAGTGTAGACCCAGACCTCAGTACTTTTCCCAGACCTGAGACAGAGCTCTATGTAACTTGAAAGCTAGTGTCTCTCACCAACAGAAGTTGGTGCAATGAAATGTCTTGCTAGATTTGTTGTTAGTTCACAGAATCATAGAAATTAGAGTGGAAAAACTAGGTTCTCTATTACTCTCTGTCCAGAATGTTAAAAAATATCACCCTAAAAATATCATCCTAATATGGCACTAGCACATTATCTAGTTTATCTTCCTGTTAGTAATAGAAGGTGCTTTATTCTGTCTCCTAAACAAAGTGTCTGTTATTCTTTGCTATTCTTTACCCTGAAAGTAAATAAAATATTTTCATAAGAGACAGTAGCATAATCTGAGGCACCTTTATGTTTTTGCTAGAAGACGTGAATCAATGGGAGTTGGGAAAGCAGGATCAGGCCCCAAATTAGCCAGCTCAAAGTGCCATGCTGGAGGAATTAGCATAAAGGAAATATAACTGTACCTGTGGACTTTGGCAGAAGCTGTTTTCAAAGGTAGGTTCTTTATCAGCATTTGGAATATAGCATTTAAGAGCAAAACAACTTGGACTGCATTAACAGCATTTCATTGCAGTGATGCTTAAGGACTATGCGATTGATTATTTTCTTTTATGTTCGATTCTGCATACACTCGTCTTCAGCTCTGGAACATGCTTTACAATAGCAATGCTCTGCAGGGTATATGCATCACCGGCTGTGAATGCCCAGCTTGTTAGTCAATGTTAGGTATTTATACAGCCTCCATTACTGTAGTATCTGAACATCTCACATTTTTTAATGCATTATCCTCCCAACTCCCCTGGGAAATAGGGAAGTGCCATTATCTCCATTTTACACATGGGGAACTCAGGCACAGAGATTAAGTGAGGTCCTACAGGAAGTCTGTGGCAGAGCAGGGAACTGAACTGGGCTCACTCTCGCCCCTGGACTATCCTTGCTCTTTTGTTATTCTGGTGGCATAATGCCTGAGCGTTGCACTGAGGGATTAATACCTAATTGTGATTATTCACAGGATTTCATTTGTTTGCAAAAATTATTATGATTTTGTGACTCCGTGTCATTATAATCTGCAAAGGAAGGGAAGACTCATCATAGCAATGTTCTGTGGAGGGGCTGGAGAGCATGGCCACGTATACGGCAAGGGAATGGCACTGACAGAGGAGAAGCCAGGGAGGTTGATTCAGTGCATCTCCTCTGCAGCCTCATCACTGAAGTTCCTGTGGAGCACCCTGTGGAAATGAAATCTGCCATCCTCTGCTCAGACCCTGAAAGGGGTCCAATACCATGAGTCCCTGTTCTCCCTTGTGTTTGTCATCCTTGAGGAAAAGCAGTCCAGGGTGGCACAGGGAGGTGTAATTTACATCATCTTGCACCTGAAAGCGTGAAGTCTGGGCCTGTGAGTAATTCTACTCCATCAAATGAAACATGAACCATCACATTACTCTAATCTAGGCATGTATACTGCACTCATCACTGTGGTATCTATGAACTTCACGAACTCCAACTGCACCCCTATTGTCTTTGTGATTGGTTGTCGCTAAAATCACGCATGTGTGCACCTGGAGAGGAAAGTGGTTGCATTTTAAAAGCCGAAAAAAATGCTTACCTACCTTTTGTAACTGTTATTCTTCGAGATGTGTTGCTCATGTCAGTTCCAAGTAGGTGCGTACGCCCCGTTTGCATGATCGTTGGAAGGTTTTTCCCTAGCGGTACCCATCGGATTGGCTGTGGAGCCCCCTGGAGTGGCTCCTTCATGGCTGTGTATATGGGTCCCGACCCGCTGCCTCTTCCGTTCCTTCTTGCCGGATACTCTGACAGAGGGGAGGGGGGTGGGTCTTGGAATGGACACGAGCAACACATCTCAAAAAACAACAGTTACAAAAGGTAGGTAACCATTTTTTCTTCTTCAAGTGATTGCTCATGTCAATTCCAAGTAGGTGACTCCCAAGCAGTTCCCCGGAGGAGGGGTCGGTGTTCACCGAGTTGCAGACTGAAGCACTGCTCTACCAAACATGGCATTGTCTCTAGCTTGCTGCGTGATGGCGTAGTGCTACGTAAGGGTATGAATAGATGACCACGTCACCACCCTGCAGATGTCCTGACTGGGGATCTGCGCCAGGAATGCTGCAGATGAAGCTTGCGCTCTCATGGAGTGTGCAGTCAGTGTTGGGGCTGGAATCTTTGCCAGGTTGCCTGATAGAGGCCGTGATCCAAGAAGAGATTCATTGGGATGAGACTGGCAGACCTTTCATTCTCTCTGCAATGGCGATGAAGGGTTGTGTCGACTTCCTAAATGGCTTTGTCCGCTCAATGTAAAAAGCCAGCGCCTGTCTAACATCTAGGGAATGGAGCCGGCATTCCCTGTCATTAGCATGTGGCTTTGAGAAGAACAGTGGTAAAAAGATGTCCTGATTTGCATGAAATAACCTTAGGGAGAAAAGCCAGATGCAGCCGCAATTGTACCTTGTCCTTATAAAACACTGTATAAGGGGGCTCAGACGTTAAAGCTTTGAGCTCAGACACTCTTCTGGCAAACGTGATAGCCATGAGAAACACCACTTTCCAAGAGAGGTAAACCAGAGAACAAGTTGCTAGAGATTTGAAAGGGGGCCCCCCCCATGAGCCTTGAGAGGACCCGGTTAAGGTCCCATGGGGGGACCTGTTGCCGCACCCGGGGGTACAGTCTATCTAGCCCTTTAAGGAAGCGTCCAACCATGGGGTTAACAAATACTGACCGCCCCGCTGCGCCCGGGTGGAAAGCAGAAATATCTGCCAGGTGCACCTTGATTGACGAATCTGTCAGCCCTTGCTGCTTTAAGCAGAGTAAATAGTCCAGTATAAAGGGGACTGAGGACTGCAGCAGAGGGGTGCCCTTCTGTGCGGACCAAATAGAGAACCTTTTCCACTTGGCTAGATAAGTGGCATGAGTGGAGGGCTTTCTACTGCCAAGGAAAACCTCCCTAACCAAATTGGAGCACTGGAGCTTTAAAAGGTTTAGCCATGGATTTTCCATGCAGTGAGGTGGAGAGACGCCAGGCGTGGGTGCTGAAGGCGGCCATGGAACTGCGTGATGAGGTCTGGACTCATGGGCAAGGTCATGGGCGTGTCCACCAAGAGGTTCAACAATGTGGAGAACCAGTGTTGGCGGGGCCATGTCGGCGCTATGAGAATCAATGTAGCCTTGTCCTGCCGGGCCTTGAGGAGGACCTTGTGGATGAGAGGGAATGCATACAGCAGGTACCCCATCCACGAGAGGAGAAAGGCGTCCACTATTGAGCCAGTGCTGTGATTCAGGAAGGAGCAGAACTGCTGGCACTTCCTGTTGCCTTGTGTCGTGAGATCCCCACCTCAGGAAAATATTGCTGATGACGTCTGGTCAGAGGGACCATTCATTGCCATGGAAAGATCTGCTGAGGCAATCAGCCAGTTCATTTTGTGCCCCGGCAGATACGACGCCTCCAACTGTATTGAGTGGGCGATGCAAAAGTCCCACAACCTGAGGGCTTCCTGGCACAGGGGAGAGGAGTGAGCACCATCCTGTTTGTTTATATAGAACATCACTATTGTCTATCAACACTGATACACATTTGCCCTGAAGATGGGCCTGAAATGTCTGGCAAGCTAGATGCACCACCTGTGCTCCCTGACGTTGATGTGTAGTAATACCTCCGCTTGGGACCATGGGCCTTGTGTTCTGAGGTTGCCCAGGTGCACTCCCCACCCCAGTGCTGATGCATCCATGACTAGTGACAGCAACCGCTGAGGTTTGGAAAAAGGTACTCCCACACAGACTGTCTGTGGATCGAGCCACCACTGGAGGGACTCGAGAGCCCGGGGAAAAAGCATGACCAGACTGTCCAGATGGTCCTGGTTTGGTCTATACGCTTGGGCCAGCCACAGCTGGAGGGGACAGAGGCGCAGCCTTGCGTGCTGCACCACATAAGTGCATGCTGCCATATGCCCAAGTAATTTTAGGCAGTTTCTGGCTGTTGTGGTGGGGAACCGGTAGAGACCTTGTATGATGGCGCTCATGGCTAGAAAACGAGACTCAGGCAGGCACGCCTGGCCTGGGTGAAGTCCAGGAGGGCCCCGATGAATTCTATTCTTTGAGTGGGAGCCAGTGTTGACTTCGCCATGTTGAGGATGAGACTGAGATTGAGGAACATTGTACAGACCAGGTTCACGTGTTCCTCCACCTGGGCTCGGGTCTGGCCCTTGATGAGCCAATCGTCTAGGTACAGGAAGACTTGCACCTGACACTTTCGAAGGAAGGCCGCCACGACCGCCATGCACTTGATGAACACCCAAGGTGCTGCCGATAGGCCGAAGGGGAGGACCATGAACTGATAATACGCGCCGCTGACCACAAATCGCAGAAACCGTCTCTGGAAAGGGATTAGGGAGACGTGGAAGTACCCATCCTTCAAGTTGAGGGCAGCGTACCAGTCCCCCAGATCCAGAGAGGGAATGATGGAGGCCAGGGAGACCTTGTGGAACTTCAATTTCTTCATGAATTTGTTGAGGTTTCACAGGTCTAAAATGGGCCTGAGCCCACCTTTGACCTTGGGGATTAAGAAGTAACAGGAGTAGAATCCCCTGCCCCAAACTCCAGGGGAAC
The DNA here is from genome assembly GCF_028017835.1 of Emys orbicularis. Lineage (NCBI taxonomy): Eukaryota > Metazoa > Chordata > Testudines > Emydidae > Emys > Emys orbicularis. The sequence continues at coordinate 264,786,732 of NC_088684.1, read as the reverse complement.
CTCCTCTACCTCCCCACCCCAACTGTAGGAGTGTTTGCACCTCCTGCACTAGAAGTTGCTCGTGAGAAGGGTCCCTGAAGAGGGACGGAGAGAGTGGGTGGGAGGACAGGAGGGAGCAGAATTGGAGAGAATAACCCAATTCTACCATGCTCAGGACCCAATGGTCTGAGGTTATTTGAGCCCAGGCACGGTAGAAATGGGATAAACAGTTCACAAAGGGAGGGGAAGGATCCAGGTATTGAACTGGTGCTCCGTCTTGGGCACATCTTCAAAAGTTTGGCTTTGCGCTTGAGGGCTGCTTAGCTGAGCCCTGCCCTTGGCTGGAGGAGGCCTGAGATGAGCGCCTCCTATTACTTCTGCCCCGCTTCCTACTGTAGACCTGTCTAGGAGGGGCAGGGTAGAATCATTGGGCAGCCTGGCGCTTAAATGCCTTTCTTTGTGGGGCTGGTGTCTGCAGCCCCAAAGACTTGAGGGTCACCCGTGAGTCCTTAAGGCTATGCAGCCTTGAGTTTGTCTGCTCTGCAAAGAGGCTGGAGCAGTTGAAGAACAGGTCCTGAATTGTGTTCTGGACCTCATGCGGCAGTCTGAGACCTGTAGCCAAGAGCCGCGTTTCATAGCTATGGCCGTGCCCAGAGTGCGGGTGGCCGAGTCAGCTGAGTCCAGGGTGGCCTGAAGAGAGGTCCTGGCGACCTACTCCAGAACCGCCCCAAACTCTGAGCGGGAGTCAGCTGGCAGCAATTCCTGGAATTTGGCCAGAGAGCCGCAGGAATTATAAGCATAGGAGCTCAGGACCACTTGCTGATTTGCTATGCGAAGCTGGAGTCCCCCAGTGGAGTAGACTTTCCAACCAAAGAGGTCCAGCTATTTAGCATCCTTAGATTTGGGGGTAGGCTCTGGTTGCCCCTGGCACTCTTTGTGGTTCGCCGCCTCCACCACCAGGGTCTTGGGCTGTGGGTGGGTGAAGAGGTGCTTGTACCCTTTGGAAGGCACAAAGTGTTTGCACTCTATGCCCTTGGCTATTGGTGGGATAGAGGCGGGTGTGTGCCACAGCACCTTGGTGGTATTCTGTATGGTTCTGATGAGGGGCAGAACCACCCTCGAGGGCCCATCAGGGGCCAGAATATCCACCATGGGATCCGTATCCTCAGAGACCACCTCTGCCTGCAAGTTCAGGTTCTGGGCCACCCTCCTGAACAGGTCTTGATGGGCCCCAGTGTCCATAGCAGCCAGAGTGGTGGAGGTGCCTGCTACTGCCTCATCCAGGGAGGACGAGGACGATGCCCTCGGAGGCACAGGGTCCTCTTGCCCCTCTGGCTCGTGGGGATCTCCTTGCGCTGCTTGAGGTGTGCAGGAAATGGCAGCAGCTGCTTCGGTGCCACTGCCTGTTCTGGTTCTGACGTCCTCGTCAGTCTGGGCTTGTGCATCCCTAACCCGGGGAGGCACCTGTGCTACAGATGTGGCCGATGGTGGGATTTGCGCCTCCGATGTCACCAACAGGGCCATGGAATCTGGGCCTTGGACTTGGCGATAGGCCCACACGGTGTCCAGAAGGGCCACTGCGTCGGTCCCTGTCACTGCGGAGGCCAGGACATTACAGGCCCCGGCTGCCCTTTGTCTTGCCTAGGGTGGTGCTGGAACTGGTGCCGGGAGCGGGGCCAGCTCTGCCTGGAAACATAAGAGTCCGCCTCTGACTCTGAAGAGAAGTCCGAATCTGACAAGGGTGGGGCAGATCGAGATGGTGCCGGGGATCAGTGCCGTGGTGAAGGCGATCGGCACCACATCATAGTGGGCTTGCCCTTATGCCGGATTGGCGTCGGTGCCAAGGATGTTGCCAGTTCTGGAGCCGGAGCCTGAGCTGGCAAGTGTGCACCTGCCGGGGGAGTGGGAAACTGTGCCGTCATGGCGATCAACTCCCTGCCCGCCTTAAATGTGTCCGGTGTGGAGGGCGCATTCAAGTCCTCCTCCAAATCTTTCCGCCCCCTGTCAGCTCTCTTTTTCTTCTGTGGCACTGGTGATTGCAAGCGGTGCCTCACATTAGAGATGGTCCTCGGTGCTGGGGAATGGCAGTGCCGTGGCCCTTTGCATGAGTCCTTCCTCAGTGCCGAGGCTTCCCGTACCGAGACCTGGATGTTGTGCACCGAAGCGCCCGGTCGGACACCGCGTGGGGTGGGTGGGGTTGAACAGCTGACTCCATTAGAAGGAGCTTTAAGCGAAAGTCCTGCTCCGTCTTAGTTCTGGCCTTAAAACCCCTGCAGATTTTACACCTGTCGGACTGGTGTCCCTCCCCGAGACACTTTAGACAGGAACTGTGTGGGTCTCCCTTCGGCATGGCTTCAGGCAGGACCCGCACAGCTTGAAGCCCTGAGACCGAGGCATGCTCCAGTCCCCGGGACGGGAACAAAGTAGTGCGTGTGGGGGGGTAACCCTCAACTAAAACTTAGCTAACTACTACACTTATAACTAACTAAAACTTTCAAACTATTTACAGGGAGAAAAAGAGAGTCCACTACGGAGTCACTTGCTAACACAAGAGAGGAGCTGTTCCAACAACTGTCACTGGTGGTAAGAAGAAACTGAAGATGCAGCGGGTCAGCAGGAACCTATATACACGGCCATGAAGGTGCCACTCCAGAGGGCCCCACAGCCAACCCAACGGGTACCGCTAGGCACGCACACACCTAGTTGGAATTTACATGAGCAAGCACTCGAAGAAGAACAATAAATATTAATTCTACTCCAGCATAACATAAGAAAAGAGCTGGTGTCTTACTCTAAAATAAGAAGCGACTGTCTGTGTTTTCATATTGGTCGTCTCTCTTGGATGAGGTGTAGTATCTTCAGTTTCATTCTATACAGATCAAGAAAGAAAATGACACTTATCTTTACAGAGCCTGAGTTTATTTTGCAACAGCCCAACAAACTGCCCTTTAAAAGAACACCACTAATAAAAAGAAATATGTATTCTACACTGCAAAGGCTATTGAATAATCACTAGCAAAATCAAATTGTTGCACAAGCACGTTACACTACTTTGTCACATGCTACACACACACTCACACACACACAGACACACACACACACACACACTGAGGACACAGTTTGATAACTGAACATCCAGGTAACTGTCACAAATAATGTGATAAGAGGAGACAATTTATTTTTTATATCAAGGACTGCTGATGTCCTGAACATAATTTCAGCATCACTGTTATTTTGGTTATTCTCTACAGAACATGACCATACTCCACACAAATTAGAGAAAATATTTTTAATTTCTCCTTTTAACTATAATAGTAAAGTTAAGGAAATATTTTTTTCTGAAGTAGTTATAAAACTATAGTCAGATAGAAGGGAAATTGTAGGTTTTTACCTCACGGAAGGAATACGAATTGCACAACACAAAGATATCCAGCTAAACAGAAAAGAAAATAGGAGAGGGAGAAAAACCAAGGAAGGGGTTACTTGCTTACTTTCAGTAGCAATAACAACATTGCCTTTGTCTACTTTAAATGAGGGTTCAAAACACTGCCGTGAAATTAGGTTTCTTACCTTCGTACGATTGATTGATTTTTGGGGGGTCCACATCTGGTAGTTTATTGCACTTTTGCTTTTGGTATGTGCCAGGTTACCTAAGGAAAGATGAGAGGAGACAACCTGCTAAAACATTTATATTTCACTTACACTAAAAAAACACATTATCCAAGTACCTGGTGGTATGTCTATATAAACCCTTGCTCCTACGTGTCTCTTTATTTCCCTTCTAGCTTTTGGTACTGAACTTTGAGAAAGCCACAACCGTTCTGAGGAGATGAAACAAGGGCTCTATATTTCTTACTCTGCACTTACATGATCTGCTAAAGCAAACACAAAACAAAACACATCTGCCCCAATCAGGAAGCCACTCACTACAAACCTAATGCTCATAAGGCCCCTTCAGACTGCTGTAGCAGATAAAGTTGCCTTAGAGTAGGTGCAAATGTAATTTACATCCCTTTTAAGGCACTTTTCCACTGGCAGAATGATGCAAAGGGGTTTTAGTGTAAATGGAAACCAGTCCCTCTGGATCAAGCAAAATTCCCATTATGACTTCCAGAACTGGCTGCATTACAACAGTTTAAGCTGACACGGATCTTCTAAAGGAATATGGAAACGCCTTATGAACTTCTAGCAATTGCACTTTTGTGTTGATAGAATCAACCATTCTAGCAACCTGACATTGTTTTAGTTTCCAAAATGCTCTTTCTGGAGTCTGCAATGTACAAATTGTGCTCAGGAACTACAGTGGTGTGTGGACAAAACTTGGGTAGGCAGATACAAACAAAAGTAGATAATTCACTACTGGCTAGTGTGGATTATGTGACCATATCAAGTACTACTAAAGACCCCTTGACCTAACAATGTCAATAGATCTTTTTATTCTCTTTAAAACATTTTTTTAAAAAGCTCTCTCACTTTAAAAAATGGACCCACAATCCATATATGAATAACTCATATCCTGACAAAAGCCAAGGTCACAAAAACATTCAGAGATAAGTCTGCCACATCCTGATACTGCAAAGTTGTGCTTACAACACCGTCAGTCTCTGAACAGAGTGTAATCTTAAGGTCAATGGGCCCAGTTCTACTCCCAGATAGAGAGAGGCAACAGGAGTTGACTCAGAGGAGGTGCACCTTTGCACCTCAGTGGGTTCTGATGCCAGGATAAAATTGCACGTGAAGGATGTTGTGTCACAGTGAACTCTGAATTGTCCTGCTTCTATTGACTTCAAATAGAACTGACTTGCTGTTCTTATTCAGGCAAAATTCCTTCTGTAATCAATAAGAGTTTTGCCTAAGAAAAGACTTCAGGTTACTGTAAGATACAATAAAATTTAGAGCATTATCTGTAAGACCTTCCCTACTATTCAGTCTAGCTTTCCTGTTCAATTATAAATATAGCTCCCACATGATTGTACAGGTAACTGCAGGAGAAAACATATATATTTTCTGGCACAGGTGCATTGGAGCATATACAACACAATGTAAAAATATATCCTGTTTAAAAAATGACAGAACATACTCTGATCATTAGTTCCATGGCACAGTATAAAGAGATGACACGAGATGATATTGGGTTTCTAAACTGTAATTTTGGAGAAACTTACGTATTCTGTTTAGTTTCTAGCATTGGATGAAACCCACCACCGTTGTGTAATATCATTTGAGAGCCAGACAAAAACCAGGAGTGGTCAGTATTGAGAGGTTAGTTATCTGGATTAGAAAGCTCTGCCACAATTACTGGTACATTACCTGTTCTGGTAAGAGGATGGGTTACCAGCTGTCGAGTCAGATTGTTTTCTGATGACCGCAACAGCAGCACAATGTCAGCTGGCAAGGTATTTCTGTTTTTGGCTAAGAATCCACTTGCATTATAAAGAACCTGTTTAAAAAGTGCATTTATAGTTATGCAGCTTTTCTTTATGCATCAGATACTGCTTACTACTGTAGCTTCAGGACTTTCGGAACGGTAGCCTAGTTGTAAGTACTCTAAAATGTGGCCTGTAATATGTCAACAGACATAATAGCTTTTCAGTCATAAGGGGCAGTAATTCAGCCTTCTCTTTTGGCCACTGCTAGCTTTAATTTTTAATATGTAGAGACATTAAGATGATAATCATGAAAGAAAAATGTGAAGATGGTGACTAATCCCCGCAGGCGTCATTTGTTCTTCACAGTGTACAGGTATTTGCAGTACACTTAACATCTCTTCTTAGATGTTAATAGATTCTTAGAGATCTATTAACAGGGGAGATTTTCAAAGGCACCAGGGTCAGTTAAGTGCCCCGTTCTCATTGAAAAAAAATCAATGAGAGCTACGCATCTAACTCAGAGTTGTCTCTGAGAATCTCCCCCAACATTGATAAAACAACAACAAATACATTTACGTTCTCTTACCTTTCCTGCATAATGGTAAATCCCAAAGGTTAGGTCTACTCTTTTGGGTCTCCAAAAGTATTTTGACTTCAAGTTATCTTCAAATTTTTCTGTAAGCAGATACACAGTTTGTCTTACTGGAGTAATTGTACAAAAACAGCAATGAGTCCACAGCAGTTTGGATCAGGACTCAAGTAAGGAAACTAAACTGGCTTTTCAGGCAGATGCAGAAACAGACTCACATTTTTTAAAGAGAAGGAGAAAGAACCATCAGGATGGCTGTATGGCTAAGGCACTGGACAAGGACTCAGTGGTTCTTGTTTCAATTATTGGCTCTGCTACAGACTTTCTGTGTGACCTTGGACAAATCACTTAATCCCTCTTTGCTTTACTTCCCCATTTGTAAAATGAGGATAATAATCCTTTCTATTTTACAGGGATGTTGCGAGGATAAATTAATTGATGGTTTTGGAGGCACTCAGTGATAGGGATTATATAAGTACCAGGATAGACAAAGAGCTCATATTACAGCTGTTGTTTGGCTATAAAAAACACATGGCAGTATTTTTGGCTGTTTTGTTTTGTGGTGATCTGAGATCACACATAACCCTGATCCCACTCTTTATATTTGTGGGTAATGACTGAAGTAAGGGTTTGCCTACACTGAAACTAGAACAAAACTCACTAAATCAGTTGTAACTCACATCTTGAGTTATTTCAGTGCAAGTTTGTGTGCAGACATTCTTATTCCAAAATAAGAGGTGTAAATTACAACAGTTTAGGGATTTTGGTTCCAGTTTGTATGTAGACAAGCCCTGACACAGTATTTGCTTTGTTTTAACATGAGACAGTTTCTGTGCCTTTGTGCCAGATTCATAGCCATTACCTTATAGAGTTAGAACTTCTTGACAAGAGATGGGTCAGACCAAAGCCCCAGATCCAAACACCTCTTTAACCATAATAAAGGGGTATTTGCAATCTGATCCTAGATCTGGACCCAAATTGGTCCTTATCTCCAAAACCTTGGATCCGAACATTCCTGAATTGCGGAGTGTTCGAAATCTGGACCCATCTCTTGTGGCTCAGGCCCATCTCCTGCTTTTCATAAGAAGAAATATTAATTTCAGAGCTGGATCCAGTTCCCCTCTCCCTGAAATGTACGTGGGAAGCTGGAACATGTTCACACTGAAAACATAGCTAACGACCATAAAAATATACTTTAAACAGAACTTTAAAACTTATGCCTTCTAAGACCCTCTGAAGTATAACATACCTACCTACAAGTGTCCGATCAGTTGCTCGCGGGAATCGACTTTCCTCATCAAGGAGAGACAATAAACCCATTGGTTTCTGGAGGAACATATCTAAGAGAGGCCGGTTGTCCTCATACTCTATAACTCTTGCATCAACACCTTCATATAGGTATTCATTCTGTAACAGGTGATAATATGCATGTTTCACCCACAAACACAGAGACGTTTCAGAATATGATTCACAAACTGACAGCTGAGTGGAATCATAATCACATAGAATAAACAATACCCAAGGGGCGAATGCATCAGTGTTTTGTAAGAAAGAATGTCACTTTGAATGTTGCAACACACGGCAATGCTATAAGCTTTAATCTTGCGTGCCTCATGCTGTGTGTTTTGTAAAATCATATGCTTCCCATGTACACACAAGAACAAATAAACATAAACAAAGTCAAAGAGCTCAAGCTACCGCATTTGAGAGCAAGATAGAGACTTTATTGTCCTTCCACTGTTTACTCCACTAGTCTGTATTGTATTAAAATTGTTCTGAAGTCATTTGGGGGCTTCATTTATATTCCTACATTGCTTCATTATTCAGACCTATTGCCAGTACAATGGCCAAGATTTGTAAAAATGACTAGTCATCTTGAGACACCTTAAACGGACCTGATTTTGAGAAGGCTGGAGCTTAGCACTTTCTGAAAATCAAAGCCCTATAAGGTGTCTAATCACTTTTGATAATCTAGGCCAGTGTATTCAATATGGTAGAAAACAAATCTAGTTTCTATGCTCAGGAATACAGAGATCTCAGACTTCTCAAGGTGATGAGAAAATCTACTAAGCAAACTCTGCAAACGTATCATGCCCTCAGCATTTTTAGTGCCTTTTCTTTTGTTTTTAAAGGCTTTTTTATAAATCAGGGAAAAGTAGCCAGATTTTTCTTTAATTCTCTTGCAGTCTGTTCCCTAAATCCACAAAACAGTTAATTAAGCCTTTTGATTCTCTTCACAAATCATTTTTTTATTCTAAAGAACAAAATCCTTTTCAGTTACCTTTAGTTTTACCATGACAGTTTTGTCTTAATAAGTGATGTCACCAATCCAGTGTTGCCTGTTTTCATTGCAAATACATTATCCTAGGGACTACACTGATTCCTGACAGATGGATAACATCCAACAATTGAAGTCCCCTATAACTAAACTGGAAGGTCCCTCTATATATAATTCACCTCAGTCTGAAAGAGTTGGGGAATGGAGAAGGTAACACAGAGCATAGTTTGGAAAGCATTTTGGAAAGCACCACATATTGCATTACAACTAGAACAGCATGTCCTGAGACCTCTGATGACTTCACCTCTCAGTCAGATGGAACCAAAAGTATAATCAACAAAATCAGAAATGCTGATGTGACAAATAAGACCCAGATAAATATGATCTTCAAATACATCTGAAAGAGATTATAGAATGCCTGCTACAATCATACTTTTGGCCAGATTTACTTAATTTCTTCTGGCTTCCTAGACTTTTGGGCTTGATTGTGACTCTGACTACATGCCCGCACAAGGAAATAAGATGTGAACCCCTAATACAGCACTATGTGGGATAGTCATATCTTGGGGCCCACCACATGAGATTAAGCCCTTTTTACCCTGCCCAGGGGCAGGTGGGTGGGGAGCAGTGTGAATATACGGAGTCTTGGCTTCATCCTCTCACTCATTAGTCAGAGTCATGAGGCCAGTGCAGGAGAGGAGCATAATCAGATACCAGTGCAGACTAGCAGTAAATTACTATACCTTCAGGAGCAAGGAGGCTGCAGAGGAGGAATTGTGACTGAGAGGTATGTTTATGAGTCACAATGTCTCCCAAGGATAATCCTGGCATGGGGCAATTTACACACCAATAAAAATATAAGAAAGGTCATACTGGGTCAGATCAATGGTCCATCTACCCAGTACCCTATTGTCCGCCAGTGGCCAATGCCAGAAGCTTCAGAGGGCATGAACAGAACAGGGCAGTTATCGAGTGATCTGATGTCCAGTCCCAGCTTCTGGCAGTGAGAGGTTTAGGGATACCCAGACAATGGGGTTGCATCCCTGACCATCTTGACTAATAGCCATTAATGGACCTATCCTCCAGGAACTTATCTAATTCTTTTTTGGACCAAGTTATACTTTTGACCTTCATAACATCCCCTGGCAATGAGTTCCATGGGTTGACTGTGTGTTGTGCGAAGAATTACTTTCTTATGTTTGTTTTAAACCTGTTGCCTATTAATTTCATTGGGTGACCCCTGGATCTTGTGTTATGTGAGGGGTAAATAACACCTCCTTATTCACTTTCTCCACACCATTCATGATTTTATAGACGTCTATTATATCCCTCAGTCTTCTCTTTTCTAAGCTGAACAATCCCAGTCTTTTTAATGTCTCCTCATATGGAAGCTGTTCCATACCCCTAATCATTTTTGTTGCCCTTCTCTGTACTTTTCCCAAATCTAACGTATCTTTTGTGACCAGAACTGCACGCTGTGTTCAAGGTGTGGGCGTACCATGGATTTAAATAGTGGCATTATGCTATTTTCTGTCTTATTAGCTATCCCTTTCCTAATGGTTCCCAACATTCTGTTAGCTTTTCTGACTGCCACTGCATATTGAGCAGATGTTTCCAGAGAACTATCTACAATGACTACAAGATGTCTTCCTTGAATGGCAACAGCTAATTTAGACTCCATCATTTTGCATGGATAGTTGCGATTATGTTTTCCAATGTGCATTACTTTGCACTTATCAAATTTGAATTTCATTTGCCATTTTGTTGGCCAGTCACCCGGTTTTGTGAGATCCCTTTGTAACTCTTCCCAGTCAGCTTTGGACTTATCTATTTTGAGTAATTTTGTATTGTCGGCCAACTTTGCCACCTCACTGTTTACCTCTTTTTCCAGCTCATTTATGAATATGAACAGCACTGGCCCCAGTACAAATCCTGGGGAGACCTTGCTATTTACCATTCTGAACTGTGAAAACTGACTGTTTATTCCTACCCTTTGTTTCCTATCTTTTAACCAATTACTGATCCATGAGAGGACCTTCCCTCTTATCCCATGACTCCTTATTTTGCTGAAGTACCTTTGATGAGGGACCTTGTCAAGGGCTTTCTGAGAGTGAAAGTACACTATATCCACTGGATCACCCTTGTACACACATTTGTTGAAACACTCCAAGAATTCTAGTAGATTGGTGAAGCATGATTTCCATTTAGACAAGTCATGCTGACTCTTCCCCACCATATTGTGTTCATGAATATGTCTGATAATGCCGTTCTTTGCTATAGTTTCAACAAATTTGCCTGACAGTGAAGTTAGGTATACTGGCCTGTAATTGCCAGGATCACCTCTGGAGTCTTTTAAAAATCAGCATTACGTTAGCTATCCTCCAGTCATCTGGTACAGAGTATTATTTAAACAATAGGTTGCATACACAGTTAGTAGTTCTGGGGCGGAGGGATAGCTCAGTGGTTTGAACATTGGCCTGCTAAACCCAGGGTTGTGAGTTCAGCCCTTAAGGGGGCCACTTAGGGATCTGGGGCAAAATCAGTACTTGGTCCTACTAGTGAAGGCAGGGGGCTGGACTCGATGACCTTTCAAGGTCCCTTCCAGCTCTAGGAGATAGGATAATTTCATATTTGAGTTCCCTCAGAACTGTTGAGTAAATACCATCTGGTATTGGTGACTTATAACTGTTTAATATATCAATCTGTTCCAAAACCTCCTCTACTGAAACCTCAATCTGGGACAGTTCCCCAGATTTGTCACCTAAAAAGAATGGCTCACGTGTGGGAATCGCCCTCCCATCCTCTGCAGTGAAGACTGATGCAAAGAATTAATTTAGCTTTTCTGCAATGTCCCCATCTTCCTTAAGTTTGCTCCTGTAGCACCTCGATTGTCCAGTGGCCCCACCAACTGTTTGTCAGGCTTCCTGCTTCTGATGTACTAAGGAAAAATGTTGCTGTTAGTTTTGTGTCTTTTGCTATTGTGGCAAGGCACCCCCCTTTACTTTGTCAGCATCAGCGTTCCTCTCTTTGGCGGTGGGGGCCTGGAGTAAATCAGTCCAACTCTGAAGGTTTTTAATGATTTGCTCTGGTTTATTTTTTCAGTATTTACAAGGTGGGCCTCAGAGTAGGCCCAACTATTTCAATTAAGCAAAAAACCAAACTCACAACACAAAAGAAATATATTTCCCTGTCCCCTCTCCGGGGCGGAAGGAACAATCAGTTTCATACATACAGAATGGGAAAAGACTGTCTAGGAAGGAGTACGGCAGAAAGGGATCTAGGGGTTATAGTGGACCACAAGCTAAATATGAGTCAACAGTGTGATGCTGTTGCAAAAAAAGCAAACATGATTCTGGGATGCATTAACAGGTGTGTTGTGAGCAAGACACGAGAAGTCATTCTTCTGCTCTACTCTGCGCTGGTTAGGCCTCAACTGGAGTATTGTGTCCAGTTCTGGGCACCGCATTTCAAGAAAGATGTGGAGAAATTGGAGAGGGTCCAGAGAAGAGCAACAAGAATGATTAAAGGTCTTGAGAACAAGACCTATGAAGGAAGGCTGAAAGAATTGGGTTTGTTTAGTTTGGAAAAGAGAAGACTGAGAGGGGACATGATAGCAGTTTTCAGGTATCTAAAAGGGTGTCATAAGAAGGAGGGAGAAAACTTGGGGTACGTCTACACTTACCCGCTGGTTCGGCGGCCAGCAATCGATCTTCTGGGATCGATTTATCGCGTCTTGTCTAGACGCGATAAATCGATCCCGGAAGTGCTCGCCGTCGACACCGGTAATCCTGCTCTGCGAGAGGAGTAGGCGGAGTCGATGGGGGAGCCTACCTGCCGCGTGTGGACCCGCGGTAAGTACTTTTAAGTTCGAACTAAGGTACTTCGACTTCAGCTACGTTATTCACGTAGCTGAAGTTGCGTATCTTAGTTCGAACTGGGGGCTTAGTGTGGACCAGGCCTTGTTCACCTTAGCCTCTAAGGATAGAACAAGAAGCAATGGGCTTAAACTGCAGCAAGGGAGGTTTAGGTTGGACATTAGGAAAAAGTTCCTAACTGTCAGGGTGGTTAAACACTGGAATAAATTGCCTGGGTTGTGGAATCTTCATCTCTGGAGATATTTAAGAGTAGTTTAGATAAATGTCTATCAGGGATGGTCTAGACAGTATTTGGTCCTGCCATGAGGGCAAGGGACTGGACTCGATGACCTCTCAAGGTCCCTTCCAGTCCTAGAATCTATGAATTATGCTGGCTTCTGGTTGCCAGTCCTTCCCCAAACAGAAGTTAACTTGATGTTTCCTCTCAAGGGGGGAAAGCAGCCTTCCACCCAGGAGAAGCCTTTTCTCCCTGCTGCTCCTAACTCTGCTGCAGCTTGTTTCTCATCCCTCCCTCCTTCCTCTTTCTCTCTCTCTCTAGAAGAGAGGTTTTTAAAGGTCACTGGCAGCCTTTAATTGGCCACAGGTATCTCTAATTAACGTGAAGTAACCTCTTTTCAGTTCACCATTCTAGGGCTGATACACTTGCCTTCCACCAGTCTCTTACAGCTGTCACTTCTGACTTTGTCACGCTAGTTGCTCTTCACATTCTTTTTTGACCTGCCTAATTATACTTTTACACTTGACTTGCCAGAGCCTATGCTCTTTTCTGTTTTCCTCAGTAAGATTTTTAAAGGATGTCTTTTTGTCTCTAACCACCTTTTTTGCTCTGTTGTTTAGCCATGGTGGCATTTTTGGGTCCTCTTACTGTTTTGTTTTAATTTGGGGTTTACATTTAGTTTGAGCCTCTATGATGGTGTTTTTAAATAGTTTCCATGCAGCTTGCAGGCATTTCACTCTTGTGACTGTTCTTTTTAATTTCCATTTAACTAACTTCCTCATTTTATGTAGTTCCCCTTTTTAATGTTAAATTCTAGTGTGGTGGGTTTCTTTGGTATTTCCCCCCCTAAAAGATGGATAAATTTAATTACATTATGGTCATCATTAATGAGCGGTTCAGCTATATTCACTTCTTGGACCAGATCCACTATGCCACTTAGGACTAAATCAAGAATTGCTTCTCCCCTTGTGGCTTCCAGGAGTAGCTGCTCCAAGAAGCAGTCATTAATGGTGTCTAGAAATTTTATCTGTGTCCCATCCTAAGGGGATAGTTGAAATTCCTCATCGTTATTGGGTTTTCTGTTTTTGCAGCTTCTCTACTCTCCCATGGAATTTAACAACTACTCTCACCAGGTGGTCTGTAGTACATTCCTACTGCTATACTGTTGTTGTTCAAGCATGGAATTTCTATCCATAGGGACTCTATGGTGTAGTTTGATTAATTTACAATTTTTATTACATTTGACTGTATGCTTTCTTTTACACACAGTACCACTCCCCAACCAGCAGGACCTATTCCATCATTCCTATATATTTTGTATCTTGGTATTACTGTATTCCGCTGATTACCATCATTCCACCAAGGTTCTGTATTGATCAGGCCTGTAGTTGCCCCAAGATTGAGATGTTAGGTTCAAGCACGAGGTGTTATCACTAAGGACGCTTTTACTGTCAACAGTCTATACGTAAATAAATAATAATTATGATAATCTGCTTCTGTTGATTATGACAGTCAGAAAAAGGAGTAAATATTTCATGACACTGATGCATCCTTAGACGAGCATTCCTGGGCAACATCTCCAATTATTAGTTTTTCTAAAACTCTAATGCTCATTAAAGGAGACAGTTTAACAACACTGGAAACTGAACTCTGATTTAAGAGTAAATGGAAGGTCCATAGCTACACAGTATGAGAACAGCAGCACAAGCTTCCCTATACTGCCTTCATATGCCTCAATCCTGACCTGGAAGGACCACATGGGCAGTTTAAGCCTTCGTGATCATTCAGTGTTCTGCTTCTCTATTAAGACTGCCAAATGGAGTGTCAATAAGTGCCAATGGTTTTCGTGATGTCTACCAGGATATGGAACAAATCCATTAAATCACTTCACATAATGAATGATGTCAGGAAGCAAAAAACTTCCAGTCACCATGGAGCTGGGTTAGATTTAAGCCAGTGACCTAACAGTGAAAGACTCTATATTATCAGTCCCTCATGCAATATTGCTCCCTTCACCATATTATGATGAAATATGAGACAGGAGAAAAAACTAATATGACAAGTATTATAAAGCTATAATGAAAGAGATTTTATTTGTATTAATTTCTAACATGCCATAAACCAAGCACTGAGTCAGCTGCAAGCCCCAGTGATGTTTCACAGCATCTGAATTCCCTAAAATAGTTTCTACTCATTGAGAGGATATCACACAATTCACAAGACAATATTCACATAGATAGGATGTCACAAGGAATGACTGCACTATATTGGAGTATGTGGGCTCTTATTTTATGCTGTGTCTACTGTGATCAAACTAGGTAATATTACCCTGTGCAGATTTGCTGCACTTAAATCAACAGGGACAATATTATTAAATGCAGTTGTAATTTTGTTTTGTACTAATAGAAAACAACTGGGTCATGAAGTAATGCCACTTTGTTGATGTGATGATATGAAGTCCCCTTAGTTTAAAGATTAACTTTAGGAACTTATTCAGAACCTGCCTTTTACCATCTTACTAAAGCAAAAGATGCAATTGTAAAATTAAAAATAAATGTGAGCGACAAGGTGGGTGAGGTAGTATCTTTTACTGGACCAACTTCTGTTGGCGAAAGAGTCAAGCTTTCAAGCTACACAGAGCTCTGCAGACCTGAAGAAGAACTCTATGTAGCTTGAAAGCTTGGCTCTTTCGCCAACAGAAGTTGGTCCAATAAAAAAATATTACCTCATCCACCTTGTCTCTCCAATATCCTGGGACTAACACAGCTACAACACCACCTCAAACAAAAATGAATGTTGCACATGCCTTATCCAAAAGCACATTAGGTTAGGGTACTCCTGACCAATGCATTTATCATCTGTATTAGCGTGCATCAAATTCCACTGGCATGCTCATATAATGGGTCACAACGAGTAGGGCAGTCTTCTGAAATATACTGTGCCAAGCATCACAATTCATATCTTTGCTAACACAATACAACCAGGGCTGAAATAACCAGAATTTATGGAAAAACAGAAAAGCTGTCCATCTGGCCAATAACACCTAGATCCCCTCTATGAAGATTCCTATCATTCCTGCATGGAGAGGAAAGTCAGCTCCCTCCACTGTAGTGTCACTTCCCTGGACCACACAGACCCCTTTCTGCAGGGTCAAGTGAAAACATGCTTTGTCCTCCCACAGTCCCAAGGTCCATGGAAATGCTGGCAGCTTGGGCCCGTCTCCGGGCAGGAGAAATGCCCTCTTTAGGGCACTTCTCTAGGCTGCTGAGGCTGTATTTCGCTTCGCAAAGCACAATGGTTTGTGTTAAACAGTAAGTTCTTTTGTTGTCAACTTTACGTCTACCCAGAAGTACACAAACTAGCTGCAGCAGGCAACTCTCTGCTCTAACAGGCATTCTGAGCCCAATGCTGCTAGGTGAAGAGTGACCCTTCAGCCTCACTTACTACCCTTACACAACAAAACAAGCTACTCCACACACAGGCTGGGGGGAAGCTCTGGCAGCACAGTGCCTTCAGAATCATGAAGTTAGAGACCAAGATGTTGGGCCAGAGACACGGTGTTTCTGTGTGGATGGCCCTGCCTCCTGTCAATCCCCAGGACCTGCAGAGTTGAGGGGCAGTTCATTGCACATCTTGCAGGGTTTGTTCCCCTTGATTCAAGACAATTCTATGATTAGACCCTCACAAGGTTTCCCCCTACTTTTTCCCCCCAGCCTCTATCTACCTCAGACCCAAAGCTATATCCTGACTTAAACATAGTGGGATAAATTCATTCTTTATTGTTACCCCATTTATGTCAAAGAGATGGATTTCAATCCAGATTTCCTATTTCTCACCTGTAGATTAGACAAATTCCCCTCTCGCAGTTGCCATACAATTAGTCATGTGTAGAGATGGTGTGAACAGCTACTGTCAGATTGAGTACGTCCTCAGTCTTTGGATGTGCTGAACTAACATTCCCTGGGTCCTTGGCCACATCCCCTCTCTGGCCAGTGACTTCAGCTTTTGGGGCTTTACTAATTGGGTCCATGCTCCCCAGTAGAGTAGTTTTACACCTTACACTGCTGTGATCCTCTCACCCCTGGCTAGACTTTCTGCCAACAGGATGATGTGCATCTGGTGATCCATCGGCAGAATCCAGGAGTGAATCTGGCCCACTATTTGCAGAGAATTTAAAAAAAATGTTCCTCAAAATAAAGAGGCAGCACTTATCCCAATCTTCATTTCTTCCACTCAGAAAGCCTGGGAAAGAGACCAGCCTTACACTGTGCCTGTAGCGTTAACAAATGGAGTCTGTTAGACCGGTGGGAAAAGTGAAGCTCAGAATTGAAGACCTTCTCCCCTTGCTATCAGCCCCACATGGTTACATTTAGGGACTGTTAGCCCAAGTGCCTGTGCTGACCTCAATTTCCATGGCAGCTCATGGAAAGAGAATTGGGGTCTCATAGAAACAGGAATGAAACAAGCCACTTAAAGGAAGAATTAGATCTGTACCTTATTTACATACAGTGCCAAAGATGTGCAATAATATGTACAAAAATATAGGTGGATACTTCCCTGTTATGAGGAGCTTACAATGCACATGGAGGAGGCGCTGCTTTTCAAATGGAAGTATGTTTATATGTAATACCATTTTTCAGTTTTGAAATTTATTTCAGAGCTCATTAAATATGCCAGTGTGACAATGCTAAAAATGCTAAAAACCAAAGCCCAAGTCACTTCATCTTTCTGTGCATGCGTTTCCCTAGCTGGAAAATGGAGATGATACTTCCTTCCTTTGATGTCTAATGATGAAAAGCACTACGCATATAAGAGCTACGTATTATCATTATGATCATCAGCCCTAGTTATTATCCCTGGAATTGGTACAGCATAGGCAAAGGCAGCACAGACTACCCCAGAAATGTGCCACCTCCATCAGCGTAGGAATAATTTAGTCTTCCATGTTCATTCAGTTATTGGCTTCATTTCTCAGATTGCCAAAAAGCAAGCCACTTAAGTCAATTGTGGTGTTGGTTTTTGTTATGAAGATGCCCGTTCAGTGAGAACTGGACTAAGACCAACCCACTTGGCCACCAACCACACAGAGATATGTTCAATTTCAACCACTTTGACCTGGTGTGAAGATGATCAAATAATCTGGGGAAGAGGGAAGGACTCATATATTGACACGGCTGCGCTCCTTTCTTTAGAAGAATGAAGAGAGAAAAACTGTATTGTTTAATTTTGTACAACACGGTGATAAGTGCTATATAAAAGCCTACGATGAAGGGAAATACTCCCACAGATGTTTATAGACCCAACCACCATTCAGTCCCTTTGTATTTTTCATTTGCAAATTGATAAATGTATTCCATTAATTATCTAGGATTATAATTTTAAAAGAAACCACACACATGCACACATAACCACTAAGGATTCACAGTCAAAAAACAATGCTATTCACATTTTACAAAAGATATGGTGGCACATTGCTTTATGCCAAAATTCAGTTGGCTGTAAGCATTCTGGAGGCTCGGAACTCAAAGAGTTGGAGGATTCTAAATGGCCCATGATTACATTATTTATTTCTCCCCCTTTGAATATCTTAAATGAGAAATGAAAGTTGTAGAGCAGATGTGCCTATCATAGCTTAAATGTGTTTAGGAAATGTTACACAAATTATGGTAGTTCAATGTGCAAAACAAAGCACCACTATATACACAAAGGAAATCACAGACATTTAGAAAGATTTACACATCCACATAGCTTTTAGACTGAGGATTTTTTCATGACTTTTGAAATCTATACTTTTCACCACTTTTTTAGATTATTATAGAAGAGACTGAATTTGCATGATTTGTAATAGCATTGAAGGCCACAGTTGAAATCTATAAAGCTTTTAGCTTATGATACGTTCAACTGGAAATGAGAATAAAACACCTCACTTCCAACAAGAGAAGTCAATGCAATGCCCTCAGTTTCTGCTGGTAATAGTCTACTACTAAGCATAACTTCTACATATCAGTATTGAAATCACGTTACAAATTAAGACCTTTGACCATGCAAATCCTTACACATGTGTAAAGTCAGCTGTGTACATAAGTGTAGATTTGGTGTCATACTGACCTATTTGTACAAGTTATTGATTTGTACATGAACATAAACATTGAATTTCTGAACTTTTAATTTTATTCATTAATGAATTTTAAAATGGTATTTTGCTTCTTCCTATGTAGAGATATAAGCAACATAATATTTTATATACTTTTCTTTCTCCTTTTCGTATGCTGACTTCTGAAGAAAGGGATATCGTAAACTTCAGTTAACAATCAGAGCATATCATATCAGTGCTAAACTTAGCAGATCCCATACAATTAACATTTAAGATGCTGAACCACCTACTTTCTACATGATTGTTCTTGTGACATGGAGCTGAAGCAATGTGCATGTCCCAAGCAGGGGAGAAGGGGATGTGTTATAATGGCCATTAATTATATTGTGAACTGTCCTTGAGCAACAGCCTTGCAATCAGTGACAACCTTATACTGAGATCACACTAGTCACTTCCTGGTTTTAAAATGATAGGGTTTGATACTCAACTTTGCACTAATTTTTGTCTGTAGCGTTAGTTATGCATCACTTCAGCAGTAACCCCAGAGACTACTTTGAATACCCTGCAAGATAATGTAAGGAAGTTTGCTATAGTATCAGGCCTGTTCTGATCCCTTTTAAATGTGGAACACACAACACACACACAAGCTTATTAAACTAAGGGTATGTCTACACTACAAAATTAGGTCGATTTTATAGAAGTCGATTTTTAGAAATCGATTTTATACAGTCGATTGCATACATCAACACTAAGCGCATTTAGTCGGCAGAGTGCGTCCTCACTACCGTGGCTAGCATCGACTTACAGAGCGGTGCATTGTGGGTAGCTATCCCACAGTTCCCGCAGTCTCCGTTGCCCATTGGAATTCTGGGTTAAGCTCCCAATGCCTGATGGGGCAAAAACATTGTCGCGGGTGGTTTCGGGTACATGTCATCAGTCGCCCCTCCCTCCATGAAAGCAACAGCAGACAATTGTTTCACGCCTTTTTTCCTGGGTTACCTGTGCAGACGCCATAGCACGGCAAGCATGGAGCCTGCTCAGCTCACCATCACCACTGCTGTTGCAAACTGGAGGTTTCTGGCTCAGGCTGCTCTCCCAGCCGGTAGCACCGCGCGGTCGCACCTACCCCAGCCTACCCCTTACTCTCATGGCTCATGAAGCCTGGACAGTAGTAAGGAGCTTTTCAGCTATAGGCTGAGCAATTGCAGAATGGTGGTAGAATGTGCCTTTGGACGTTTAAAAGCTCGCTGGCGCTGTTGGTCAGACCTCAGCGCAACCAACATTCCCATTGTTATTGCTGCTTGCTGTGCTCTCCATATCTGTGAGAGTAAGGGGGAGATGTTTATGGTGGGGTGGGAGGTTGAGGCAAATTGCCTGGTGTCCAATTTTGAGCAGCCAGACACCAGGGCGATTAGAAGAGAACAGCAAGGTGCGCTGCCCATCAGAGAGCCTTTGAAAACCAGTTTCATGACTGGCCAGGCTTCGGTGTGACAGTTGTGTGTGTTTCTCCTTGATGCAAACCCGCCCCCTTTGTTGATTTTAATTCCCTGTAAGCCAACTACCCTCCCCCCTTCGAAATAAAGTAACTATTGTTTTGAAACCATGTATTCTTTCTTTATTAATAATAATATAAAAAAAGAGATAACAGACAAGGTAGCCGGGGTGGGGTGGGGGTGGAGGGAAGGACAAGGCCACATTGCTTATTGTAGCCACACTAAAAATCAAACTGTTTGAATTACAGCCTTCTGTTGCTTGGCCATCCTCTGGAGTGGAGTGGCTGGGTGCCGGAGCCTCCCCCCGCGTTCTTCGGCATCTGGGTGAGGAGGCTATGGAACATGGGGAGAAGGGTAGGCGGTTATACAGTGGATGCAGCGGGGGTCTGTGATCTTGTTGGCTTTTCTGCAGCTCCAAGAGTGCTTCATCATGTCCGTTTGCTCCCCAACAGACGCTTTATCATGTCCGTTTGCTCCCTCATTAGCCTCAGCATCGCATCCTGCCTCCGCTCTTCATGCTCACTTAATTCTTTCCTGGCCTCTGCCACTGAATGCTTCCATGCATTAAGCTGTGCCCTATCAGTGCGGGAGGACTGCATGAGCTCGGAAAACATGTCATTGCGAGTGCATTTTTTTTTCGCCTTCTAATCTGCGATAACCTCAGGGACGGAGATGATAGGGGGAGCGTAGAAACATTCTACGCTCTACGATTCTGGGGGGACTGTATGGTCACCTGTGCTGCTGAGTTTGCCACGCTGACCAAACAGGAAATTCAAAAGTTCCCAGGGCTTTTCCTGTGTACCTGGCTAGTGCATCGAAGTTCAAAGTGCTGTCCAGAGCGGTCACTATTGAGCACCCTGGGATAGCTCCCGGAGGTCAATACCGTTGATTTGTGTCCGCACTACCCCAAATTCGACCCAGCAAGGTCGATTTTAGCGCTATTCCCCTTGTTGGGGAGGAGTACAGAAGTCGATTTTAAGAGCCCTTTAGGTGGACGGAACAGGGTTGGTTGTGTGGACGCAGTCATTTTTAAATCAACCTAACGCGGCTAAATTCGACCTAACCCGATAGTGTAGACCAGGGCTAAGGGATAACACAAGAACATTTGAGTCAACTCATGCCTGGCCAGCAGTCTACATATAAAGATACCCAAAGGAAACTGAAGGCAGATTACACTTGAATAGAGTGGAGCCCAAGGCAAGGTAAGCACATTAAAGGTGGGTAGTAAAGAAGATGGAGAGAGAGACTGGGAACCTTTGTGTCTGAGCACACCCTAGAACATGGATGTCTGTCAACTGCAAAGCCCTTTGTCCTGCAGTGAACAGAATGATGGTTCAATGCTAATTACAGAAGCGTCTGTGTTAAATAGCTGAGGAGCATCTGCTGTGAAAATTCTGTGTTTGGTTACAAAATTTCTCTTCTCTTATGGCTTTTCTATACTTGATAGTTAACACAGATTAAGGTAGGATGTGAATTTAAAGTGCAGTAGTTTTTTCTGAATAACTCCACTGTGTGGACACTCTTATTCCAGAAAGAAGTGTAGCCTCGTTATCGTTTCCCCAGATGTTGGCTTTTTAATACAGAGAAGTGGCAGATAATGGTTGGCTCCTTTGGTGGACTGAGCTTTGTTGCCTGAGAGTATTACTATTGTGACTGATGCATGGAGATATTCCAGGGTGGGTGATAGAGCCTCCTTTCACAGGATTTTTAAACTGCTTATTCCAGAAAAAGAGTGTCTACACATGGCATTAATTAGGAACAGTTAATCAAGGACAAGCCCTTACATATGGTGGAATGTACTAGTAGTTGCACATTCTGCATGCTTTAATCTGCAGGGCAGGCAATGGCTTTAAGACTTCTTTAATAGTTAATTTTCACATTGCTTTCTAGCATACATTTTCTAGTTATACTTCTAGAAGTTTATTAACCAAGATCTTAAAAAAAACAACCTTTGAGTCAATATACAAAGAAGCAGCTGTTCTTTGTATATTGTTCCAATCTGCTGCTGTTCTCTCTTCACACTGTGGCCATTAAATCCTTTAAGACCCCAAAGGCAGCAGTAGCCAACTACTCAGACTTCTGTGATCTACATCTTGGGTGCATCTGGAGGCTTTGGCACCAAAACTGTTGAAGTGGTTGCCACAGACAAAGTCAAACCATCTTTGGCTTAGAGGAGTCCAAGACAAAAGATGATCCTTCTGGTGTAACTGGAAAATCTTCTTCATGAAGATATACAATCACTCCCAAAAGGCTACATCTAACTCCACATGATTATATTGCCTTTGAAATAATTGGAAACTATCAAATATGTTTGCCACAAAGTACTATTTTCCTTTTATTTATACACAAACACGAGAGAGAGAGAGAGAGAGAGAGAGAGAGAGAGAGAGAGAGAGAGACAGAGCGCGAGAGACAGAGCGCGAGAGAGACATTTTCCCAAACTTACATCTCTATTATCTACAAAACCAACAATGATTAACAATTGGGCAAAACCCTGCATTAGTATTAGTAATTAAAAATTATGAGGGTGGGTGACAAAATGCTTTTCAAAAATATATATCTGAAATTTCATCCAATAATGCAGAGAAAGCATCTTTTCACTCTCTAAACCTAAAATGTGAGGGTTGATTACCCAGGACATACAGTATTGGGCAGTACTTCTGTTTTTTGTTGAAACATGTTTTCTCAAATAAGAGAATTAATTGGCTAGCAATTTAAAACTGTTTAACTTAATTTTCATTTAATCCTTTTATAAACTCCTTATGGTCTTTTTACAGTTTTTCTACTGACCCTTTCAAGTTCATTAGCTTTCATAATTACAACACCTAATTTTTCCTCCATCGTTTAAATCAAATTATATAGTGTAATCAAAGTAAATCTTCCATCAGTTGGTTTAGGAGAACAAATTCCTAAATGAGATCCAAATAATTGCAATTATTCTGATTTTTATTATTGGAATTCAATGTTAAAAAGCTTATTAGCATGCTATTAGGAAAGTCATTCTTCAAAAAATATGTACTATATGGCATTTCTGCTTTTTGCTGTTGAACCATAAATTACATAGTACGTATTATTCCTCAACAAAACAACAATGCATTTGAATCAAACCCATTATTGCTGTGCTCTGTTGCCTAGAAACTGTAAATTTGAAGTTTAATGCATTTTAGATGGACATTTAAATTACAAATAGCAATCCAACAGTTCTTCACATAATGTATAGACAGAAAGCAGTCTGTTATAGACTACTATTCTGTGCTTCTTAAGAAGAAAGAAGAGTTTAGCTTTTTCGGGTCAGATATTTTATGTTCAGTGCTACTAAGCTTGATAAAATATTCCCAAACCTACCTGTTCCCAGGCAAATACATGTTGATTGAAGTAGAACTGAATCTGTTCATTGGCAATGTTGATACACAGTTGTTCGAAAGAATTTTTTTTGAAATTTTCAAAGCCAAAGATATCAAGAATCCCAATGTTCAACCCATCATCATTTTCGCTGAAAAAAGGATTTAAAAAGCTCTTCAGATTTTTATCTCCGTTATTTTACATAATACCTAACTTCATTATTGTTTCAAGAAAATAAATAATGGGCCAAATTGATCACTGACCCTGGGAGTTACATAAGGATGAATTTTGCCCAATCAGATGAATCTTAATAGAATGATCAATTCTAATATGAAATACAATAATACATATAAATCTAAGGATGACTGTATGTGTCAAACATGATTTATTTACTGTAAGGGTGGATAAACTCGGCTGGCAAAGACAAGCAGGATTTCCAATTTTAGGTTTAAACTAATATTAAATACATTTAAGCCTATCACGAAAAAAAAACAGACTATGGTTCACAAATGACACACAGTTGCTCTTTGTTTCTATGGTAATAAAATAGGCTTGTAATTAGATACTAGGTATTTCTTCCCTCAGATTATTTGCTCACAATGTTTAGAGCTGACTTTTCAAAATAGATTGTCTGCAGAGAGGCCCCTACATTCATTTTTATGCACCGATATACCTGTTTTAAATATTAAGATTAAGATAGGAGTTTAAATTTGCAATGAGGTGCATGCAACAGGTATTTAGAAGCCTAGCTTTAGGCACTGAAGTATGAAAATTTGACCTTACATGTTACTAGCAAAAAATCTGAAGAACATGTAATTACACAAATCATACATTTCATATTGCAAAGAGATAATTTTTCTACTGGAAAAATGTCCCTTTACCTTAAAAGTTTGTCTGGCTTGAGTAAAGTATTGATGCGATTGACTATCCAACTAAAGAGACGCCCATATAATGCTTTGGCCATGGCATCTCTGACATCAATAGCTTTTTCCACGGTGTTGGGACGGATAATGGTTTCCCCTCGAGTCACCACGCAGTAGGAAGTGAGAGCTTCTTGCAGTTCATCTGCCTGAATGCACAGCAAGGAAGCACCTAGGAAGTGAACAGATGTACTGTTACGACATACACATAATCCACAGGTATATTTTTGCAGGAAGGAGATATTTCTTAATTTCTAAGAGCTAGATTGTAACAGTACAATGTGTCCTGATTATGGGGCTGAGTGGAATTGTGCTGCCCTAAGAGCAGATGAGGGACTCAGTCATAATCTGTAGCTAATTCCCCTCTTGCTCCAGGGTGGGGAAGTCATGTGCACCAGCCCTTTCCCAGGTGCAGATTACTTTCCCTTAAGTGACAGCTCAGCCATGCTGGCCAATGTGTTGGGGACAACATCAAGGCTCCACCCTCTCTCCACCCATTAGAATCATAGATGATTTGGGTTGGAGGAGACCTCAGGAGGTCATCTAGTCCAACCCCCTGCTCCCCCTCATTCATTCAGGAGGGGGAGTAGCAGCTTCCCTGTGGATGCTTTTCCACTGTAAGCCCATTGTGACCCACAAGGCAGGTAGCCCAGCTCTACCTCCTCTAGATAAACACTGTAGGAGGTAGAGCTGGTAAAAAAATAAAATTCAAAATTTTGATGACTTTTTCACAAAAAGTTTAAATGGTGACAAAAATCATGAAAATTTCATTTTGCTTTGCACACATCCCCGGTAACAGTCACGCTATCTGAATAAACTATGTGGACGGACACAAAAAGTAAATAATTTGTACACACATAAATATGAAAGAAACCCTTCTTTTTACATTTTTATTAATGTGGATTAGGCATGAATTGAACTGTTGTATTTTAATTAGTCTTGCAAAATTTCCATCTGAATACAGTTTTTATAGATAAATCTAATGTGATAAAATCTCCTACCTGCTAAAACATTACAGAATTTCAATCTTAAATCAAAGGAAAGAGAACTCACAATTCTCAAGTGCGACTGGATTGGAAATATTGCTCTTGTCAATCATGTGCTCGGATACCACTGAAGAAAACTCAATGTTACCCACGTTTAAAATTGCAGCAAGAATACTGTACACACTGCCAAGTTCCTAAAAAGGAGATTAAAAATGTAGCCATTTATAGTCTTACATTTGGTACCTGAGGCTGCAATAACGGCCGGGTATTCTATACCCCGTTTCCATATCTTGAAGATAAGCATCTGTCCTGGGCCCTAACATGTTGCTATTGACTGCCTCCTCATTTATAGTGGAGCCTGGACTGTCCTGGCGCGCACACAGCTGAACAGGAGTCACTGGCTGACCAGATCAATGATCAAGGCAGCAGATACACATGAGATCTTATTTTAGTAAATTGATGCAATTGCCTGACAAGGTTGAGAACTCCTGCTCAGGACAAGTACAGTTAAATTAGCCGTAGTATTTTCATCATGCTCTCCTCTCTCCATCAGTAAGACCAAAGCACCCCTATCCTTGAACCACTTCAGAGGCTTCTTCTCTGACATCTAATTCAAGCTCTTTGTTCTCACTTTCAAGGTCCTTCACTATCTTTATCTCCATCTCTATTTTTGCTTTCATTGCCTCTTACTCTCCTCACTCTGTGTTCAGTCTTCTTTCTTTACTGCTCCCTTTCCTCACTCCATGCCTTCTAGCACTCTGCCTCCCAAGCCTGGAGCAGTCTCATTCTTCTTGTCCACCATACACTCTCTTCCAGGAATACATCTATCCCATTCTCCTCATACCATACTCTATTGCTAGTCCCCAGGGGATGCCTGGCACCAAATAGGGGGCAAGGAGGAGGTGGGAATGTGGCCTAACCCCACTTCTGCAATAGCTTAGAACTAGATTAGCATGCAGGGAGGAGCAGGCTGCATCCCATAAAGGGATGCCATAGTGGGTGTGTTTCTCCCTCTGTGCACAAGAGAGTTCAGGAGCAACTCCATACCACCCCTTGCTGTGCCTGAAGGCATGATCTAGCCCTAAGGCTGGAAGCTTCTTGGAACAAAGAATGAGTTTTACAACAGATCGAATCCTGTGCCCACTGAAGTCAATGGAAACAGTGCTTCAATAGGAGAAGAATCAGACCCTATATAGTCCTGATTCAGGGAAACACTTATTCAGGTCCTTAAGCTCATCCACATTCCGGATAACACTTTAAACACACACTTCATTTTAAGCATGTGCCTAAATCCCATTGTTTTCAAGTTAAGCATGTGCTTAAGTGCTGTCCTGAATGAGGATTTTTTCCTGATCTAGGGCCAGTGTTTGTAATCACAATGTAAATTTTAGGTGACATATATAGTAAGTGACCTTAAATAATAATGAATGATAAGTAAAACTGTAATAGTTATAGATAAAGTAATGCTTTCCTTGTGGTTTTGGCTTTGATCTAGCTGTAAACTTGAATACCCATCTCCATATTTGGTAATTTCTGGTCATTTTCTAAGCAGAGTCAGCCAGTTTTAGTTTCTGTAATGTAGACTAGGGTTAAAGTAGAATTTGGGGCTATTATTTTTCTTAAGGGTGCAGAGTATTGGACAAGCATTTTATCAGATGGGCTACTCATCACTCCACAGCATTTTATATCATAATATTTTGTAACATGCTGGCATCAATTATTCAGATAAAATCCTTAATTACCTTTAATTGCTCAAAAATATTTGATCTTATTTTCAACACTTTCAGAATTGAATCCAGCACAAATCCAATACTTAATGAAAATGAATTATTCCAGTTACTCCAAAGCCAACTAAAAAAGCTCACTCTAAAAATTACTCTTAGGATGATTGGCAAACAGTATGTATGTTTGTAAAGTGATTATTTTCATTTCAAGCCTAAGAATGTGGAGGAAATTCAAAGAAATGGATAACTTGACTTTTGCCATTATGTTGTATAATGGGTATAGCAACGGACATTTTTGTGCCCTTTTCCAGTAGGTGTTAAATCTGGTTGATCTGACTAGTACAGAATGATTATTGTGCACCCCAGGCAGTCCTTTCCTCTTACTTTTGTCATGCAGTCTTAAGTAAAACAGTGTGAGTTTAGGACAGAGAGCAAAGTATAGAGTATGTAGTTACCATTACAGCATGCTAGCCAGTTTAAAAGAGAGATTTCATAAAAAACATGTAGGCTGCATTTTAATCAGAATGCACAAGACTATGTTCGCAAAAAGAACAGAAGTACTTGTGGCACCTTAGGGACTAACAAATTTATTAGAGCATAAGCTTTCATGGGCTACAGCCCACTTCTTCGGATGCATCCGAAGAAGTGGGCTGTAGCCCACGAAAGCTTATGCTCTAATAAATTTGTTAGTCTCTAAGGTGCCACAAGTACTCCTGTTCTTTTTGCGGATACAGACTAACACGGCTGCTACTCTGAAGACTATGTTCAGGACTCCTGTTAATAGAACAAGAATTGTGGATATATAGAGAAACTCCTCTGTGCACCATGATGAAACGTCAAAGGTTAGGGGTACGTTATTGCACCTTTCCATGGAGGAGCCTCTTTCTGATGCAGCATCTTTCTCTAGACAAAAAGTAGCAGTCTCTGTGCATACAGAGCTTGATTCCTGGCATATAGCCACAGTTCTGCAAAGGGTATGGTGCGGAGACACACAGCCCCAGTGGCAGTGCTGGGAGACATTATGCCTGGATTAGGTACAAAGATTCCAGGAGCTCTGGGAACCACCACTGCTGTGTCACCCTTCAAAAGAGTGCAGTATCCACACCCCTCTGTACCCAGCCTTCTCTGCTAGCTGGGCTGGAAGTGGGTCAGACAAGAGCCCCACCCTCTTTTGAGAGGCTACCACTTCCACGAGGAATAGCCCCATGGAGTCCTTCATAGGAGGCTCAACAAGCAAGAAAGACTCTTTATGCCTCTCCTTCCCCATCCACTCAGAAACTAAGCGCACCCTGTCCCACAACCTTCTGCAAAGTGACCAGAAGATGCATGCTGGCACTGTACATAGTGTGGCCAATCACATTTCTCAGTGGACTTCCAAAATATCAGAAGTGACACCTCCTCTTTTGGGCCATATAGGGTCATTGCTATATGCAGGTGATGCTCTTATCAATTAAAATGAATGTTTAAGCACGGGGAACAGGAACAGGCTGGTGTAACTGCATAGTACACTTCATGCCCCACAAGGTCCTGTCATGAGGGTGGCTCTGCTGATGACAGTTCTGCAACCTTCACATTCATGTAGGCCAGTTCTGAAGATAGGGAAGTACTGCTGACAGGAGATTTTGGGGCCTTACCATCTGCTATACAGCGCCGGAGTTGTGAATAAGTATCAAAAGGAAAAAGAAGAGAATGGACTTGGGGAAAAAAGATGAAAATTCAGGTTCACTGCTAAAAGGTTTCATCTGCTTTCGCTACATAGTTTTGCAGCAAGGTAGGTAATGGGGCTGATTGAAAGTTTTCTGTCAAAAAAAATTTTCCAACAGAAAATGGATTTTTGAGTAAATGAATTTTTTGGCAAAAGTGTCCACTTCCCATTGAAAAAATTGATATTTTCTATCAAAAAATCAATGCCTAAAAATGAAATATTTGGATTCTGAAATGCCATTTCAGTGCCTCATGGGAGTTGTGTCATGCTCCCATTCTCCTTTATGTGCCAGGCTCTCCAGTCAGACTTCATCTCCCATGATTCCATATAACTGCCATGATGTATCACCTCCCTCAAGAGGGGAAACCACAGTGCATAATGGGAGATACACCTCTACCCCGATATAACGCTGTCCTCGGGAGCCAAAAAATCTTACCGCGTTATAGGTGAAACCGCGTTACATCGAACTTGCTTTGATCCGCCGGAGTGCGCAGCCCCGCCCTCCCCAGAGCACTGCTTTACCGCGTTATATCCGAATTCGTGTTATATCGGGTCGCGTTATATCGGGGTAGAGGTGTACTTTTGATACTTATTGACAACTCCAGTGTCATAAAACAGCAGGTAATGCTGTTTCTGATTTTAATTTTTTTGCAAACAATTCAAAATTTTCCATGGAAAAAAACCATGGAAAAAAAGCTGTAGTAAGTAATAAAGAAATACATCATTAATGGCAAAACAGCCAGGAAAGTATTATTAAAACACAGGGGAAAAGTTTCATACACATTTCTTCATAGCTAAAATATTACCCTTAATGATGGCATGGTGAATGTTAACACGTCATCAGCCATATATATCTTTCCCATCCAAACTAGACCTGTGAAAAGTCTCACACTTGGAATTTTAGAAAACTCTCAGATTTTCTTTTGTAAACTAGTATTCTATTTTTATAGATTTGCCTCTTTTTAGTACCTCCTTCCTGTTGGACTTGCTCCTCCAGAACTAGGCACCAACAGTGTCATGCACAGTATGCTGAGAAATATTAATAACCATGAATAGCAACATTATAATGCAGCTCCTCTACTAATGGCACATGAAATTCCTTGTTTCAAAGCAGCTGATGAAGGGAGACTTTAAAAAGAAACAGGCTGATATTTATTGTAATTATATCTGGTATAGGCTTACAAGAGAGAACCAGTGGCCTGCACATCCGTGAAAAGGGGTAATAAGAAAGAAGAATGGATTAAATTAGTGGTCATTGATAAGACTCACCCTGACATGACAGGTTCGATCCTCTCAATGCATTTCAACTATCCTTGCCAAAGACTCCTTATTTCAAACTCTAATTAAAAAAGTGAATAAAGCTTACACTAACTAGGCTAAAATTATAGGCTTATTAAAAGTTACAAGCATTATTTTCTATGCACTTATTTTGTAAATAACTTTTTTCAAATATTCAGCTGTGTTATGGCCACTGATTTTATAGTATTGTTGACTAATAATACTTTCTTAGTATATAGATGCATAAAAACTTTTAAAAGAATTAAAATATGTAACAATATAATGACAAACTGACCATGGAATATCCAAAAATGTCTAACAATCATAGCCAAAGTGAGCAATACAATGAAGGAAACTGGTTGTATTTTTAGCCAAAATGAGAAAAATAGTGAAGAAAATTAGTTATATTCTTTGTATGCATTTTCCCTTTATTACCTCTTGTCACAGAAAGAAGCATAGGAATGTTTCAGAAAAATGAAAAAGATTGAAATGTTATCAGCACTCACCTCCATTGTAAAACCTATGACTTTGAAGCACTGCTCAATTAATTCAAACTGAGACTTATAGAAATTATTGTTCATAAAATCTTGAGCTGTTCGGAGATGTTCATTTTGCAGATACCTGAAAGGGTTGAGGAACGAAGGGTTATAATCCGAATGAGGTTGAGCCAACTACACTGTATTCCTTAGAAATCAATTTATGTAAAAAGAAACTGTGTTACCTGGGTGGCTTATACTCTGGCAGTTTATAATGTGCCAGTTTTTTCTTTTCTGCTAAACCAGCATAGATGTAATAAAAAATATGGAAATTTCTCTCTCCCCTGAAACAACAAAAGCAATTATTTGTTTAAGTAACAAAGTTGTACTGCTAGATTTATTGATGGCATTGCTGCTATTGTTAAACATCATTAAAAAGAGTGAGCCAGATCTTCAGCTGCTGTAAATTGACATGGCTCCATTGAAGTCAATGGAGTTCCATCAGTTTATACCTGCTGAGTACTTGGTGCAGTGATTTTAAGGAGCTCCATCTTTTTCTGTGCAAGCTTTTCTTGTGTCATGTCTACCAATGCAGATGATGTAGAAGCAGCTAAATGCGGCACTGTGGTGTTTGATACAATAAGTAAATACTGGGTGAGATCTTGGAAATTGCCCACAACCTTAGTAAACTAACTGTGCCCAGAGGAACTCTGTTCAAACGTTCCCTCCCAGACACAGCTGCATTCTCACTATGGGTTTGATCCTGCAAGGTTCTGTGAGATTTGACTGATTCAGAAAAGGATTTAAGTACATGTGTAAATTTAAGCACATTCTACTGACATATCCTGTTTAAGTAATCTCACTGACCTCATCAGAAATCAGCAAGCCCAGGGAAAAAGTTCAATACAAGCCTTATTTTAGGGGAAAAGGCTGATTTTATTCTGAAAAATCCAAGATTCTATAACTGAAGTTCGATTGGGGAAAAAATTGTCAATAACAGCGTTTCCTAAAACTGTACCAAACTTTAAACTGTATTTGCTAAATCAGCTCAGAGGAAACAGAGATAATAAAATAAAATAAATAAATAAAATAAATTAATGGAGATATCCTATCTCCTAGAACTGGAAGGGACCTTGAAAAGTCATCGAGTCCAGCCCCCTGCCTTCACTAGCAGGACCAAGTACTGATTTTGCCCCAGATCCCTAAGTGGCATTTGTGTTACATAGGTACTTCAGGTAACAAGCTCTTACAGAATCAAAACACTTTTAGTTTTAGTCAGTGAGGGAAACATTAGAGTTGGGGGCAAGATTTCCCTGTGCCAAGTTCTAACCTTTTGCCATTAATTATTATTAATGACAAAAATATATCTACTAAAATATTTTTTTGTACTTTAATGTACTATATGTGAAAATAAACAGCTGATATTGTATAGGAATTTACTTTCATATGAATTTATTCTATGAAATGTTGTTTAATTTCTCTATCATTTGTTATTTTATTACACACACACACACACACACACACACACACACACACTTAACAAATATATATGTGTAGTTGGTTCATACTCCTGTATAAGCAAAATTATATTAGAATCTCCAGGATTTAACCAAATATTATGCATACAAGTTACATTACTAAGGGAAAATTAAAGGAAAAGTAATCCAACAATATACTTAACATAATATTAAGGGCTTAATTTAAACTAGGGCTGTCAAGTGATTAAAAAATAATTGTGATTAATCGTGCAATTAATCTGGCTGTTAATAATAAAATACTATTTATTTAAATATTTTTGGATGTTTTCTACATTTTCAAATATATTGATTTCAATTACAACACAGAATACAAAGTGTACAGTGCTCACATTATATTTGCATTGTAAAAAAATAAAATAGTATTCTTCAGTTCACATAATACAAGAACTGTAGTGCAATCTCTTTATCATGAAAGTTGAACTTACAAATGTAAAATTATGTACAAAAAACCTGCATTCAAAAATAAAAAAATGTAAAACTTTAGAGCCTGCAAGTCCACTCAGTCCTACTTCTTGTGCAGCCAATCGCTCAGAAAAGCAAGTTTGTTTACATTTGCAGGAGACAATGCTGCCCGCTTCTTGTTTACAATGTCACCTGAAAGTGAGAACAGGTGTTCTCATGGCACTGTTGTAGCAGGTGTTGCAAGATATTTACGTGCCAGATGCGCTAAAGATTCAGATGTCCCTTCATGCTTTACCCACCATTTCAGGGGGCATGCGTCCATGCTGATGACGGGTTCTGCTCAATAACAATCCAAAGCAGTGTGGACCGATGTATATTCATATTCATTATCTGAGTCAGAAGCCACCAGAAGAAGGTTGATTTTCTTTTTTGGTGGTTCGGGTTCTGTAGTTTCCACATCGGAATGTTGCTTTTTTAAGACTTCTGAAAACATGCTCCACACCTCATCCCTCTCAGATTTTAGAAGGCACTTCAGATTCTTAAACCTTGGGTCGAGTGCTGTAGCTATCTTTAGAACTCTCACATTGGTACCTTCTTTGCGTTTTGTCAAATCTGCTGTGAAGGTGTTCTTAAAATGCACAACATGTGCTGGGTCATCACTGAGACTGCTATAACAAGAAATATATGGCAGAATGCGGATTAAACAGAGCAGGGGACATACATTTCTCCCCCAAAGAATTCAGTCACAAATTTAATTAACACTTCTTTTTTAAACGAGCGTTATCAGCATGGAAGCATGTCCTCTGGAATGGTGGCCAAAGCATAAAGGGGAATACGAATGTTTAGCATATCTGACACGTAAATACCTTACAATGCTGCCTACAAAAGTGCCATGCAAACACCTGTTCTCACTTTCTGGTGACATTGTAAATAAGAAGCGGGCAGCATTATCTCCTGTAAATGTAAACAAACTTGTTTGTCTTAGCAATGGGCTGAACAAGAAGTAGGACTGAGTGGACCTGTAGACTCTGAAGTTTTACATGGTTTTGCTTTTGTGTAAGTTGAACTTTCACGACAAAGGGATTGCACTACAGTACTTGTATGAGGTGAATTGAAAACTACTATTTCTTTTGTTTATCATTTTTACTGTGCAAATATTTGTAATAAAAAAATACACTGATTTCAATTACAACACAGAATACAGTATATATGAAAATGTAGAAAAACATCCAAAGTATTTAATGAATTTCAATTGGTATTCTATTGTTTAACAGTGCGATTAAAACTTGGATTAATCGTGATAGATTTTTTTAATCATGATTAATTTTTTTGAGTTAATTGCATGATTTAACTGTGATAAATCAACAACCCTAAATTAAACCCAGACAAATAAGGAAATGTAGATTTAAAACTATTAGAATATCCTTAGTCCTGCCCACATATGCTTATCCTTTTTGCTATATAATATATGCAAGAATTTTTAAAAAACAGACCTGTTTAAATAAACCAGAATGTAATAAAATATACTGTAAGCTATTTTAATTTAAATTATACCTTTAGAACCTAGCAACCTCTTGTTTATTTGAAAGAAAAAAACCTAGCTAATCTTATACTTGAATATGATAAAAGATTTCCCACATTGCACACCTGCTTTGTTTACTTTTAAAATGGGTCGATTGTTCCTTTTTACTTACACAGCCTGATGGACAACTCTGGATTTTTCAAGGAGGTATTCTGAAATTTGAGCTCCTACTACAGTTCCTCCACAAGTGAATTTCATTTCTAAGTACTTTCCAAATCTGCTGGAGTTATCATTGATAATAGTGCCTGCATTTCCAAATGCCTCTACAAGATTGTTCACTTGGAGTATCTTCTCCTGGAGAGTCCTATTATTAGCCTAGATATAAATGCCAAAATACAGAAAAGTTATTGCTCAAGAATAATACCAAAATAACTTTTCAAATGGGTCTTTCCATTTACATCTGCTATTGAGAGTTATCGTTTGTTTATTCTGTGTACTTCTGGAATCTTTATTTAGGTATCACAATAAACATCAGATCTCTGTAATTTCTTCCTTCTTTTTTTCTCCTGCACCTATGGGCAAAGCCCTTTTCCTTGCCCATACAGGCCCCAATTCAGCAAGGTTCTTAAACACACACCAAGCTTTTAGCACATCAATACAGTACTTAGGTAATGGGACTGTGACGTGCTTAAAGCTAGGGACTTGCCTAAGTACCTTACTGTATTGGGGCCTTAACTTTTATCCATCCAACTATCCATCCCAGGTTTTTATACCTCACCCATCACCATGGTAAAGGAACACCTCAGACTGATTTACTGTATACTTGAAACAAGGGCTTAAGATGTAAAGTGAAATCCTGGATTCACTGATCTCAATGGGAGTCAATGGCATAATTCCCAATTACTTCAGTGGGGCCAAGAATTCACCCATGCACTCATTTTCAGCACAGTCTTCGTGTTTTCACTCTTCTCCTTAGAATAACAGTAGGAAAATGGGTATCTAATGGGGAAAATAATTGGCCCAATATTAAGAGGACACTCCTACAGGCTTAAGAAGACATCCTAGTGCAGTGACCTTTACTTGCTGAATGTGCCACTGCTCACTGCACCCTGCACCCAGTCTTTAATATGCAAAACTCTCAAGCTGTGACCCAAATTCAGACATACTTGTGATTTGCTTTAAGGAGCCAAACCATCAAGTCAGCCTTTCTGGTCTGAATCATATGGAAAGACAGTGACACTGACAACAATCCATTGCTTAAGTGAGGTGAGCATGTCAAAAGGTGAAACAGAATCCTACATGGTACATTTTGGGAAAATTTAGGACAGTCCCTAAGGCAGACGATTGCCCAAGAAGGGTAAAACTTTGACTGTGCTGTGTAATATTTTACAGCATTCCAATATTGTTTCCAAGTGGACTAAGGCAGGGTTGAGCTGGGGGAGGCACATCAGCCCCTCTCTGACACTGGAAAGGTTGTCTGGAGAAGGTAATATAGTCCTGGGCTACATCACCTTTTCCACATCTTATCCTCAACCCTCCACTGGCAGATTCCAATGCAGAATTAGGGTATTTGGGTCTGTAAAAAATACTGCAGGTTTGGGATTATGTTCCAGTCTGTTCAGGTTTCAGGCTTTAGAGAGACTTGTGGGAGCACACACTTTAAAAACATACCTTTCCCAAGACCGTGAGCTGCTGAACCAGGAGGTGGGCACTCTGCGTCTTGCCAGCTCCACTTTCTCCAGAAATGACAATACACTGAAGAAGAAGACAAGAGCAGAAGTCCATTTGTCCTCATTGCATCCCTCTCAGAAGAGAAAAGGGTATGACATATAAATCCGATTGTGTAAATAAATACCTTTACCTGATCCGAGTTGTATGTTACCATGGATTGGTATCCAATGTCAGCCACAGCAAAGATGTGGGGAGGATTGGCAGTCCGCTTTGCTCCAATATACAGTTTGGAATGCTGAGGGTCAGAACACTGCAAATGTTTTCTGAGATCCTTTAATATCTATTTTTGTATTATTTTATCATATTTTCATTATATTTCTTCATAAAGAATTATTAATTATTATTACTATACTGTGGACCAATGGATCCTTTGTATTATATTTTAAATACTATTAAAAAGGAACTGGTATATTTTGAAATCTCATCAGACCTTGATTATGTAAAATATGAAATCAAAATAATTAGATCAAAATTTCATGTTTTCAGGCACAAAGCATTGAATTACCATTTCATACCATTTTCTTTTCATATACCCATTTAGTATTTTGGTATGTTTTAAGGTGGCAACCCTTAGCAGATGTTCTTTTCTTTACTTGCCATAACCGATAACAAACAATAACAAACTTTTATTTGATCCAGACTGTCATATCTGTCACCCATTGCACAAGTAACACCAATTACACTGGTGTACAACTGAAGTAAATGGGAGAACCAGGCTCTTAGTGTGAAGCTCAATGAGGAGTAACATTGGGTGGTATAAGCCTCTATCAGAAAACAAGGTAAGTGGAATTTGGGGAACTTATTGTACACAGGGCTTCACTGTGTGTGTGTGTGCGTGTAAAAAAGAGAGAGAGAGAGAGAGAGGGTGCATGAGAGACAAACTGTCTCATTTATGCTCAGGAATTCAGCATATAGGATTGAAACCATTTATATCAATATATATGCCCATGTGCATGCTACGTGATGATTTATTGATAATTCTGATACTGAGATGCTGTATTAAACATCATGAGTGGTATTACTCAGTATTTAATATGAATTTTCAAATTTCACTGGAAATCACTACAAGCAAAACACAACTGAAACTCTTTCTTCACACCTGTGCAGAATAAAGGTCTAAGTTCCTAAATGGATTGACAGCGATGAGAATGTCTCCTACATATGTGTAGATCTGATCCCTGGCATAGCTCTTCTGCAACTGCTCCGTTACTGTATTCTGTTGTAAAAAAGAATAGGAAAGCCAAGGCACGTTCGAGTTAATGCTTAGAAACATGTTGGTACCTTCAAACATAGTGGCATTTAGAGGCCACAATATTTTTGTATCCCCATCCCCTACGAATCACATAAACACATATCTTCAGATCATTGTACAAATATTAACTAATTAATAACACAGTAACTCAATCAATTTTATTCATTTATGACTCCCTAATCTCTCTTTTTAAACTCTTCACCCCAAGGATTCACATCATTGTTCCATGCAAAGATCACTAGACTGAATTCAGACCTGCCATTCCAAGTTCTCAGATTGTTTCCTCAGTTCTGATCATATAGACATAGAAGTCCATCTGTTTGGATCTCTCTGAAACCTTTTACACTGCATGTTTAAATGTGCACTCCCTGGAGTAGACTAAGCATCTACAAATATAAATAAATAGATACTAGTTTGAACATATTTATATATTAACACGCTCTGGGATCAGCTCTTGATCTGGTCTGATGTCAGTTTTTTTACTGCCTCAGCAGTGAAAAGCAAACAGAAAGTTGCCATAAATTGGAAGCTGATTTCCCCAAGCACAGGAATGGCACAATGCTGGTAAGCCAACTCTTTGCCACTTGTCTCACCCCTATTTTCCACAGAGGAAGCCAAAAAGAGGCAGAAAAGGGTGCTCTGTCAAACCCCTAGCTGAGGCACCAGTTGGCTGTAGCCTGGGGTAACTTAGAGCAGTCCTTGAAGCTACTCTACGTTACACAGGGTGATGTTTCAATTACCTGCTGGACCAGCATCAGGAGTGAAAAGGTTTCTTAAGAGTCACCGTCCCCCTAAACTGTGCTGAGCGTAAATTTGATACAGTTGAGAATTGAACGGTCTGTATTTGAAAGAAGGAAAAATAGGGGGAAACTCCAGAAGCTGCAACAGAGATGGTAACATTTACTCCCACAGGAAAAACACGATGAAAGCATTTCACAGGCTTGGAAATCTATCCTTTTTCTTGATTTGAACCATACCTTTCAATATACTGAATATCATCTCCCTTTATGAGCATGACATGGCTTTCGCTGAATGGACTCCTTGGCAAACAATAGAAATCTTACTGTCAGCATATGGCTATTCTGAGGCCTGGTCCACACTAACCCCCCACTTCGAACTAAGATACGCAACTTCAGCTACGTTAATAACGTAGCTGAAGTCCAAGTACCTTAGTTCGAACTTACCGCGGGTCCAGACGCGGCAGGCAGGCTCCCCCGTCGACTCCGCGTACTCCTCTCGCAGAGCAGGAGTACCGGCGTCGACGGTGAGCACTTCCGGGATCGATCCCAGAAGATCGATTGCTTACCGCCGGACCCGGAGGTAAGTATAGATGTACCCTGAATGTAAAGAAATGTTTGGATGTGAGCTCTACCCATTGGATGAATAGCCTTGATTAGCTGAGCTACTGTCCTATTAATTAGCTAATGTTTGTACAGTGCTTTGAAGATGTACAGCACTCTATAAGTGCTGTTATCACTATGCAGTGCTCACAGTATGTCTACAGAAGAGCCAAGTTCAGGGCTCACTAATGGTTGATGTGTCAGTGAAGTTTAATTTGCAGATAGAGATTATGAATTTTATTCTCTTGTGTAGCAGTCTCTGAACCATTCAGCAGAGCAACATTGGCATTTCATCCACATCCACCCACTGCCTCTGAACTGCAGGTAAAACATTGTGGCCTGATTATTCTCTTTCCCATACACACTAGTATAAATCTGAGGTAACTCCGCTGATGAAAATGGAGTTGCACTATTGTCAAGTTAGAGAAAGAGGAGATTTAAGCCCTATGATTGCATTCCCTAGCAAAAAGGAGGTAAATGAAATGCGTGGAAATAACTGTTTGCACTAAGAATATTGCTAAGTAGCACCCCAGGAGGGAAAGCTTTAAAAGCAGAATTTTTGGTCACAGTGTTCTTTTCCTTTCATGTTGCTTGTCACAAAAGGGATCCACTTTTCAAACTTGGGCAAACAGCACTATTTTAAGTATTTAAAATGCTGCAAAAGTTGGTCTTATGTGGCCAGATCCTGAGCTGGTGTAAACTGGCATAGCACCATTGACTTCAATGACGCTACAGCAGTTTATGCCAGCTAAGAATCTGGCCCACGATGAAGTGTTAATATTAAGCTGGGACAACTCCAGAATAAGATGGAAATGGATATGTTGTATCTAAAGTTGCCCCATCTTAAAGTTAAATCATCATCATGGACCAGATCCTTGGCCGGAGTAAACTGGCCTGGCTCCTGTCAAGGTTCCTTCCCCACTCTGAAGTTTAGGGTACAGACGTGGGGGACCTGCATGAGAAGCTCTAAGCTCAATTAACAGCTTAGATCTGGTCTGGCTGCCACCACTCCCAAGCACTAATTCCCTTCCCTGGGTAGCCTTGAGAGACTCTTCACCAATTCCCTGGTGAACACTGATCCAAAACCCCTTGGATCTTAAAACAAGGAGAAATTAACCATCCCCCCTCCTTTCTCCCACCAACTCCTGGTGGATCCAGATCCAACCCCCTTGGATCTAAAAAACAAGGAAAAATCAATCAGGTATTAAGAAAAAGGCTTTTAATTAAAGAAAAGAAAAGAAAAAGAAAACCCTCTGGGAGAGATTAGCATATCAGCTACTTTCACAGACAACAGATTCCAAACACAGAGGATGTTCCCCTGGGCAAAAACTTAGTTACACAAAAAAAATACACAAATACCCAATTTGACTATTCCTCTAATTGCACAAGACAGGTTACAAAGAAATAAACATAAACCTATTTATTTCCTTCACTAATACTCACTACTTAATAAGAGGCTGAATTCTGGAGCTTTCCCACCCCGGTCCAAAGTGAAACTCAACAGACAAAGGGAACTTCCCTCCTTCCCTTTGAACCATCTTGTCCTCCCATTGGTTCCTCTGGTCAGGTGTCAGCTAGGCTAGGTGAACTTCTTAACCCTTTACAGGTAAAAGAGGCATTAACCCTTAACTATCTGTTTATGACAGCTCCATTGAAGTCAGTGGTGCTATGCCAATTTACACCAGCTCACAATCTTGCCCATGAGGCTGTTTTGGCATTAAGAGGGCACAACTCCAGACACAACTAATCTCATCTCTCGTTCAACAATCTAGCAGAAGTCTGTCAAATACCATGGACTACTATGTAATTAAAGTGTGAGAATGTAGGCTTATCTAAAAAATAAGGTAGGTTAATCTACAAATACAGCAGTATTTTTTGGCTCTTATCTGAACACCAGTTTCCAAGAAGACTTAAATAAATTAAATATCTTACCTCATCCAGTACCTCCAAGGTTGCTAAATCATCCACGTCCTCCTGGTCTGAGAGTAGAGACTTACTGTAGTCCCCTTTCTTAGTATGAATTCGCTCAAATCTACAAAAGAAGAGACGTACGCTTTTCTGATGTGAGAAAACGTTCTTTGCATCTTCAGGCTGTAGACACGTTGAGAGCAACTCCCTAAAGATGTTCAAACATTCTGATGGATTGAATTCAAACAGATGAATGACCAAAATAGCAGGAGAGAATATAACTTTTTACCTCAGTACCCCCGAGGTTCACTACTTAAAAATAAAGAGTTTGATCCTGCAATTGATAGCATGTGGAAAGACTGCTGGACCTGTGTGGAGCTTCATAGAGCTCAACATAAGCATAATAGTCCATTTGTGAATCATCAGTGGCAGGACTGGAGCCATGCTGTATAGAAAAGGTAATAAATTTATAATACCTATAGTAGCTGTGTCCTGGCAGCAGCCTGGAAAAAAGAAAAATTACTCAAATCAGTATTATGGATGGTACAAATCTGGGATTATATGATTGAATAGTATGGGAAGAATGACCACAGAGAGACTCCAGAAGGAAATATATTTTTTAAAAAAATGGTGACTTGTAATTATTTATTGTTCAGTTTATGGTAGTGCCCAGAGGGACTGATTGGGAGAGAGCCCACATTGAGTGAGGTGCTGTATAAACACGGAAGTACTAGACACAATCCTTTTCCCAAATGTGTACAGTCTAAACAGATTTTTTTGGACTATATGGGAAAAGATTGTACAAAGGACAGAATATTTCAAAACTTCCCTTTCTTATGAGCATGACTAAACTGTTAATTTAGTAATCCTAAGAGGTTATTTTTTATTTTTAAATTGAACAAACAAATGGAAATCTACACACCATTGCAGAAATAATGAAGAAAAGCCATAAATGAATGGATCTCATACATGGGAGAAATGGCACATTGAGGAAACTGGAATGGGACCCATCAACACATTAATGAGGGAGTCAACAGAGGATGCAAGGATCAGGATTCAGATTGGGTATACGAGCCAAAAGAGAGCAGGGAAGATCAATGAATGCGAATTCAGGAGCGTAATAGCAGAGGATTACAGACGGAACGGAGTTTAAATGACTAAGAGGGCAACAGCAGCAAAGGTCCATGAACTGGATCAGATCTCATCTCACTTTTTCATACACCTCGGAGAAAGGTAGAATAAAAATTGATTCTAGGGTGCGTCAGCTGCAAAGCAGAGATAAAATGGAGACTGTCCTCTGTGAGCTCGCATCGATAATCATCTCCATTCCAGAGAAGCGAGAGGAGGCCCTTTCATTCACTCTGATGCTGAGGTGCACACCAGGAGACAGGAACCTACTGGGCAGCTCACCCAAAGATGGAAGAGTGGGGCGTGGCCAGCCGGTGCAGTGAAGTATAGGGGGTTGCCTGGCCCCATGACAGAGGTGTGGGAAGTCAGGCACCCACTTAGCAATGATAATGTTAAAGGGGAGTCCCAATACCTGGGGGAAGCTTGGAGGAGATCCTGGGATGGAGGTAAGCAAATTGTGCTATGCTTGGTCTGTGCAACTTCATAGATCTGGGCTCAGGTTCTGACAAATCTTTTCACACAGCTTAGTTAGAAGCATTTGGGCAACCTGAACTCCTAACATGCACAGGCTTCAACCCAAACTCTTAACATGCCTAAGGCAGAAGGAACTGTTATATCCAGGAACCGGTCTAGCGTAGTGTCTAGCAGAGTGCATTGGTGCTTGTACACAGCTGCTTGTAAATCCCTGGAGATGGCACTTTATACAGTCTCTCCAGGCTATTCAGCATTCAAGTCACAAACTCACTCTGCATGCGTGTATACATTTCATTTAGCATTACACTGAAGTTCAATTGAGCATAATGACTATTTTCTGAGGGCGAGCGCGTGAGCAGCCCTGGTGCTGGCACAAGGGCTAGTGGAGAGGCAAGCAGCTTTTCCACCTTGTGCAGGAGCCAGCCACAACTACAGCATTTGCACGCTCTCCAGCACAAGGGCGGGAGGTGAATGCCCTCCACAGCTGAGAAATTCTGCCTGTTTCTTCACCAGCTAGTTTAGTGGCTTGTGAAATTAAGTCTATTAATTCTGAGATAATGGACACAAACTGAGCCATCAGTGAAAATCACCATATACTTAACTGAAACATA
Source organism: Emys orbicularis (assembly GCF_028017835.1). Taxonomy (NCBI): domain Eukaryota; kingdom Metazoa; phylum Chordata; order Testudines; family Emydidae; genus Emys; species Emys orbicularis. Next base: position 264,744,501 of record NC_088684.1, on the reverse strand, counting down.
CAGAGTACTCCATGCTTCGAGCCAGACTGCACCAGTAAAAGCACAGCCCTGCATTGAAGTCAGTGCTCTAGGGGGTAACTCCAGGAAACACGAGCATCCTGGGGAGCACAAGATTTATGCCACTCCTTTGGAGGCTGGGGTATAATAAAAGTCCAATCTGTTTTTCCTACTGATATTCAGAACCCTGTAGGCTATCATCAAACTGTCAATCAGCCGCATGGGAAAGCCATGAGTTTCCCGAGTCCTTTGTAACTGTCCTGAAGGTTTCACCACATCACGGTACAAAATGGCGCATGATTTTTTAGCTGCATTTAAAACACTCTGAAGCTGAAAACATGTAAGAATAACGGCATGCAGCACCCAGATGATCGATCTGAAGATGTAACTACACTTCTCATAGAACGGATATTTTCTGCAATACATTCCCCTTCTGCTTGGAGACTCTTGTGTAGTAATAATTGCCCTAGTCATACATGCTCTGCTATTATAATATTATGAAGACAGTTTTGGTTTTGTGTGTCATGTTATATTGAATATGATGTGAAAATATTAAACTTAATTATAATGCTCATCAATTCCAATGTCTGCTGATGCAGACTTTGTTTTCTTGACTATCTACACGATGTTATTGCATCCAGGGGCAAAATCTGTAATTAATAATAGTAATAACCACAATAATAATAATAAAATAAAAAAGGTTTCATGTAAATACCCTGTAATATACTACACTTGTGTTTATATACCTCCAACATTCTTTACAGATTCAAATACAGAAAGTGCTTTATTTTCAGCAAAACATAATTTGCCCTATTAAATCGGTACATTTGAAGCCGCGTACTTTGTGCAACTACATGAAGGTCATTTTGTTCTTTAGAATACATATCTGACATCACTGTGGTTTTGATGAAGACTGCAAATGCACACATGAAGAAAATATGGAGCAACTGACAGTATTTTATTAAACTACATAAAGTTCTATTTTTTTCCATTGCCCAAGGAGCACCCAAAGCAAAACCTTATGTCAATTCACATTTTCCATTTCTGGTGTAACTATTACTCACTGCATGTTGCTGGGGTTTTAAAAAAAATCTTACTGAATACTGGAAAGCGTGATGTGCCCCTGGATTTGTGTCCAGCACCGTATTTCATTCACCCTAGGAGGTTAGCAGATGAATTGCTGTAGGAAAGAGAAAAATCCCCCCACTCACAGAGAATTTTATGTCCCTCCCCCTCAACATTTTTATCTGACTTTCCTTTTGGAAAATTGGTCTTTATCCTTGCCGCTGTAATGGTGGTTAATTTATATAAAAAAGGAAGAGGGAAATCCACAGATTCCCATGTGATCCTGTTTGGCTGACATCCTGAGAATTGTATAGCTTGTTAAGCCACATTATACTATTCATTTCCTATGTATACCAGAGAGACAGATTTGCAGAACACAAAATATTTTCCTGCTTTGCTGCCAAAGGGCACAGACATCCCTCAAGGGCAGTTATACAGTTTCACTTCCCCAAACTCCAGCCGCCTCCCAGCCACATCAGCACTGAATTTTTGTTATCATCATGCACATAGACACAGGAACCTATAGTTATTTTGGTTCACAATGTTCAGTTCCGAATTCTTTGTTGTAGGCATTAAATCCCATAGCCATGTTCAACAAGCAACTGAAGAAACTAAAGGCCAGAAACATCAACCGAGTATGGAGAAGAAAAGGAGTCAAGGCAGCATTGTTGCTCTTCATTCCCCCACCCGTCTACAAGATTGAATGAAAATAAAATGAGGCCACTGGAGGCTTTTTTTAAAAAAAAAACCTGTCTGAATGTATTTAAGTGATTTCTGATGGTTCCAAAAACAGTGTAAAAATAGGGTGATTCTTTATGCCCTATTGAACTTCTCCACCATTTGTGAGGTAGTGAAACATAAACAAAATAAAATACCTTAGTTAGTGTGGAAAACTCAAACCCAAGCAAAGAATTTTAAAAGACTAAAAAAAGCCTGGCATTAACATAAGGTATGAAGAAGACATTAAAATAGTAAAAATACATTTTCCCAAAGGTATTAACACTTGTAGGCCTCTGAGCAACTAACAAATTATAACTAAAAGCAAAATGTAATAACAGGCAGCATAAACATTGAAACCACTGGGGCTTCTATTTTTCTGACTTAACACAGGGGGCCACATAATGCAAATGGAAAAAGACAACCATATAGGCAATATTAATGCACATTCCTCTTAATTTCCAGTCCTGCTCTGCAACACAGCACTACAAATGGCACAGTGGGTTCTTCTCTTTATTGTTCTCAGGACTTGGTCATGCTTTGTATGCACAGCCCCACATTAGGAGTGGTGGTGGAAAGCTCCAGGAGCTTGTGGTGCAAGGAGTGAGTGGAACCCAAGTGGAAGGAGTGGTGGGCATACTGATGATGCTACTGGTGAGGAGTGGTTGGAGTAGATTCCTCCCAGAGCTCCTTGACATGCAGGAGAAACATCTTTGTAGTTTAATAAACATCCTGCTTCTACTTGCCTTCCAGGCATGCACTATTCTCTCTCGCAGTGCCCTGGGTCTGTTCCACAGGCAGGGGTGGAAGGAGACAGGGACCACAGTCCTGCCTCCTATGGAGAAATGTGTGTCCTAGGAGTGCATGGAGGGAACCTAATGACGGCCATGCAGCGGGGGTGGGGAGGTTGAGAGACTCTTTGAGCTGTCCTGAAACCCACACAAAGGTCAGTCACAACCTGCAAGAACCCTGAGGTAACCAGTTTGGTAGCACAGTGAGACTGTAAAGCCATCCTGAGTAGCACAAAGGGTTGAGAATCTGGCCATGTGCGGTTTGGACATACAGATTCCTACAACAGCAGCATGACTGTCTTCATATTGAAGGCCAATATTATACAGGAAGAGAGTGCTGAAAACCCACCTATCCATTACAAAACTCCATACCCACTATCCAAGTGACCTGTAATAAACTTTGGTATTTTCCTATACTTCAAAGAGGACAGAGGAGAACCATATTGCTGCAGTTACTGGGAGCCATAATACTGTGTTGTTAATAACGCTTACCAGAGCAGTTCCTTTTATTTATTTCATAAAACACGCCCAGTAGAAAGTTTCTTGGGACATGAACAAATATAGAGCAAGGAAATAAACGCGCTATCCAATGTCAACTAAATCCAACCTCTTCAGCACCTGTTCACTCCACCTTTGGGAAAGGATTGAGTATACAGGTATACTTTCTATCAAAGGCTCCCATTACCACATTATCTCAGCGCAATCTTTAGTGCAGTTATCCTGACAACACTTCAGTGAGGTAGAGACAGGACCATCCCTGGGGGGTGCAGTGTGGTGCCCAGGACATTAGAAACTCAGGGCCTATCTGCTGGGGGGTGTGTGTGTGTGCTCCCCCTGGCTCTGCCCAGGTCCCACCCCAACTCCACCCCTTCCCCCAAGGCCCCACCCCACCCGACTTCTTCCCACCCCTGCCCCCTCCCTGCCTCTTCCCTGCTCCCAAGCACGCTGCACCCTTGCTCCTCTCCCCTCACTACAGGGCCCCCCCAAAGCGCAGGGCCTGGGGTGGTCTCCCCAATTTGCTGTACCCTAGGGAAGGTCCTGGGTAGAGAAGTACCATTTTCCCCATGGGGAACTGAGGCTCAGAGAGGCTACGTGACTTCCGAAGGAAACACAGATAGTCTGTAGCATAGCAAGGAATTGAGCATGGGTCTCTCAAATGCCAGGCTAGTTCCTGACCCGCTTGGTCATCCTCCCTCCCATACCCAGAAGCTCAACAAACAGGGGATTTGTTCAGCCAACAAGGGGTGTGAATGCCAGAGTTGAGGACCCTCCACACTCTAGGTTGCCAAAGGTCAAATCTAGGGGTTGTTAGCAGTTGTACCACAGCTGATCCCAACTGCCATGACAGCTATAATGTACTCTCTGTAGCTGCCACTGCTAAATAAATGGGCAGCCACATTCTGTACTAGCTGAAGCTTCTAAATGGTATGAAGGGCATCCCGTTAACAGCTTATCATTAGAGTTCAGTGCAATCCTTTTGTGTTCAGTGTGAATTTTGATTTTGACAGAAAAAATATGAGCAACAATGATGGGCCCAAGCCTGCTTTCCTTGCCCATCCAAAATGCTCAGGGAAGTCATTGTGAAGATCAAGAAAGGATCTAGTCAAAGAATAAATGATGACATTAGCTTCACTGCAAGTTCTGGGTGTGAAGGGAACCACTTATTGGACACCATGTATATAACTAACTCTGAAGTGAGTCACGATTTCCAAGCATTGCTTGTTGTACTAATTGTTGCACATTTCTGCAGAGATTAGAACAGTAAATGTGAAAGCAGTCAAGATTAAGACAGCTGAACAACCAAAGATAAAAGCATTACAAGCATGACAGGCAGACATAAAAGCTGCAGTTAGAAGGCCATTTCAAAGGCAGCAGCTTCTGCTTCACACTATAGCTACAAGCCCTTAAAACACACATTTTCTGTGAAAAACATATTTTTCTCATTTAGCCTTTCAGAAGTATTCTTTCAGAATAGCCATTGTGTACACCTTACAGTGTTGATTTCTAATATATTAAGTTGGGTAGTGATTTCATTTTTTACTCCTATTATGTGACTGCAGGAATGTAGCTATACAATTTAAAATGTGAGTTTATTCATTAAAATCATTGTAAAATTCCTTATGATTATATCTCGATCTGCTGCAGCAAACCAAAATAATCCACATCACAACACACTGTCTTGCTTCCTGGTATTGTACTGGAGCATGCAGCACCAGCAAAGAATTTTAATAATGTTTACTGTACCTGACAGGTCATGCTCAGGACAAAGACAATGCCTTTGAACCTGCTGAAGACCAAGGCCTTGATCCTGCAAGCTAGTCCACCCATATGGAACCCCAGTGACTTCTGACTGGACTCTGTGTGGGTGCAGGGTGCACCTGCATGGAGCTCCTTTGCAGGACTGGGGCCCAAATGTGTATTATTGTCCATTTAAAATAAGGGGGGAAAGTCTAAAATAAGAAAACCTCTCTTTGCTTTTAGTACTATAGCTTACAGAGTTCATTTACTAATTTGACATTTTTCACCTCTTTTGAGATTTAGATGGGCTGCAAGTGAAAAGGATGGCATTGTACTAAAGGGGTGACTGACAAACATCAAAAGCCTTCTTTAAGATGTTCCCATTTTTGTGACTGCAATGAGGAAATTTACATGAAAATGTGTGTATGTGTATGCAGGTATTCGTGTGCACCCCCTTGATAAATTCATAAATTGTAGAGCCAAATGATAAATAACAGTCATGTGATGAAGACTGTTAGCATGCAACTTTGACTGCCTAACCTGCCCTCTGCCTTCTAATCAGTCTCCCTATAACTCACACTAATACTCCAAACCCTGGACTGTCAAGCAGCTTCTAACAAGCTGCCATTCTGAAATATCAATCTGCTAGAGAAATGTTTCCTCATTCACTCACCAAATGTAGAATTTTACACTCAAATGGCCCCAGCCTGAGATCCAAGATGGGCCAAATTCAGTCATAGATCAGTGACAGATTTTCTAAATATAAAAATGTCATGGCTTTAAGGGAAGGTATCTTGCAGCATCAAAGGGCTAGAAACTTGAGCTTTCCATGATGGGGAGGTGTGATATAAAGGTGTAATTGGCACTTCACTGGGATAATCTGAAAAACATACTCATGGCTTCACAACTTGCAAGTAATGGGGACAACCCAATTTTATCCTGATAAAACCTATATACCGCAATATGCTACAGACCCGATCCAAAGCTTAACAAAATCAATGGAAAGACTCCTAGAGACTGCAGTGGGCTTTGAACTGAGCCCTCTAACTCTAACATATCCTATGATGCTTGCACCCATCAAAATACCTATATTAGATGCTACACAATATAGTTAATATTGCTAAAAATAGAAGCTTGCCAAGTCTGCATTCAGAATACACCTATATAAGCCCAACACAATACAATCAAACAGATTAGTCGTTCCAATTTCAGCCAGCTAAATACTCTCCTGTTCCATTAACACAATTGCACTGGTGCAAGTACAGTGCATGAACAAGACGTATGTCTACAAGCATGAGTCTAATTCAGCACTTACTGTATTTATTATTACTTCAGCTCTGGTTTACCATTTTGTCCTTTCATATTTAACATTTGCTGGAGGATTGCCTTCCTGTAGGAGTACACATATCATAAGATTTGCCTTCTATTAAATTTATTGAAAATCCCTTGTTTTAACATCTGCTATTATCGCTGTACAAGCAATAAAAGTAATGATTACTTTCCAATAATTGGAACTGTAACAAAAGATACTCATAAATTCAAGTATGTCACTAGAAGAAATTAGAATTCCAAAACTGAAAATAAAGTTAATGTAGGTCAGCGTTTATTATATTCTCATTGCCCTGTAACAAGATTGTGCAGGCCTCTTTTTAATTCCATAATGTATGCCTCTTAGTTAACATCTTCAGTGCCTTAGCACATAGGTCCCCATCCTGTAATCAGATCCACGTCTACTGACTTTTGACCTGAGGATCCTAAATGGTATCAATGGAATTCCACATGAGTGCGAGGTCCACCACATGGATCAGATTGCAAGATCAAGGTAATAGATTTTCATTCAATGAACAGTGTGTGTGTCTGTGCCATCATTACTTATTTTACACTGGATTTTGTAAATTAATACATTCTTTAAAATTAGCTCTCTCAGTTGGGCCGTTTTCCTTCAATTTTAATGGTAAGTACTGACACAAGTTAATTTATTTCAATTCCAAATCTTTCCTGGTTATCAGAATAGATGGCAGATCTGTGGCATTCAGATTGTATCAATCCGGCATATAATTGAAATGTGGACCAACTGCAATTGTTTTTTGTTTTTGTTTTTTTACTGAAAAGCCAGAAGAGAGAAACAACTAATCATCCACACACATTTCCGGATCATTTTTAGACAGCATTAGTCTAAGAACACTTAAAAGATTGCAAATGCTTTAGAAATATATTTATCGTCATCATCTTCGAAAGGTAAATGGCAAAGCAAAAAATTTCCCAAGATCTGAACTGAAGACTGCAATCTATATTAAGTTTGTGTAAATATAAATAGGAGGAAACGTGGCAGATTTTAATAAGATTTCTCTGTGCAGCTCATATGGGGAAAATGTGACACTGTGAATTGATAATGTCAAAAAAGTCTTTTAGATTTCATGTTCCATTAAAAAAAAAATCTATTATCCCTTACCTTGAAGCACAGGAGAAAAGCAAGAAAAATACATCAATACGAATCATATAGTGCCTTTCACAGCCAGTACATTACTTTGGTGAAGTTGTTGTTTAAAAAAATTGCAACACTGAGCCAAACCATCTTCAGAATTTTATATAAAAGCAGTAAGATCTTGGTGTTCGATGGTGCAGAATTTATATTACTAAATGCCATTAGAAGAAAGAAAATACCCTCCCTGCTCAGAAAGACAGAAAAAAGTCTTTTTAGCAATAAAATATTTTCTTTATTTGCAAGTTAAAGGCCTGATTCTGCCATCCTTACTCATGTTGAGTAGTACCTGACTCCACAAGTAACCGTATTAATTACAGTGTAAGTGCCAGTGTGAAAGAGGGTATGTCTACATTGCAATAGGGGAGAGGGTGTTGGCAGCACATGTAGACATACCCAAGCTAGCTTTACTCTAACTAGCTTGGGTGCCAATAGCAGAGAAACGATGGCAGCATGGGCTTTAGTGCAGACTGCACAAGCCTGCCTGGGACCCTGCATAATTACTCAGGGAGCTAGCCCACGCTAAAGCTTCACTGCTATCAGTACACAAGCTAGCTAGATTAAAGCTACCTCAAATATGACTATCTGTGCTGTAACTGACCCCCTCTCCCCAACTGCAGGGCAGACATTCCCTGAATGTTGCAGAATTGAACCTTCAGTGTTAACTGATTTTAAATGGTAAAAGTTTCAACGGCCTCCAAATTATTCTTTTATTCCATGCAGAAAAGGAAATAATTCAGGTACCTTGCCTTTTCAATGACTCCCATTTGTTGATGAACATCAATAAATTCCATAAGCTGCTTCTGTAATGCTTTCTCCTTGCCCTCAATTTGCTTAATGAAGTTATGCTGCAAAAGATCGAATATTGTTGGGCGCTTCTCGTAATCTTTAGTCAAGCACCTGCATTGGCAGAAAAAGCAGGTGATCGTACACAGAGCTGTACGTTGTTAAGCAGTAAAGTATAATTTTGAATTCATTCATGCCTAAATCACATACCTACAGGACTGTCTCATTAAAGTATGCACATCTTAATCACACCAGCCACAAACAGACATACAGAAGTTATGATAGAATTTGGGATCAAAAGATGTTAAATCGCTGTATTTTAAATCAGAAATATCAGGCAGCTTAAAGAAACTGCTGGAAAAACAGAAAGCCGTTAGTTCTAATTTCATTGTGGCTTCTCAATAGGACACTCAAATTGACACTAGGTATGTAAACTGAGAATGTATATGTTGGTTACCTCTGGGTTAAAAAAAAAAAAGCATGTGATTTTTAGGAACGTTTAGATCCCGACTGTGAGCTTGGGCCCATCGCTAGTGCTGACTTAAATGTCCAAATACAGGTTAAAGATGTAATTTTTAGGTGCCTATTCTTGAAAATTGGATTCCCCATACATTATAAATAGAATTTATGTTCTAAATAGCAGATTCTAAGGGAAAGAATATACTGTACTGTTCACCACTCTCTTTACAAAGCTTTCAAAAGTGACTTCAGATGCAACAGAACCAGTGTGGTTCCCCTAGGGAGAGGAGGGAACCATTTGTAAAGCTTCACAGTCCCGTTCTAGATATGCTCCCTGCACATCCTTATGTAGCAAGGCTAGGAGTTAGGGCCAGCTGGAAGAGAAATGGGAATGGCGTCAATGGGTCTGCTGCTATGCAGAGCCACCAGCTACTGTCCCTGCAAAGGAGGGCCACAGAGCGAGAGGGGCTACTCCCAGCTCAACAGAGCCACACGGCCACGTCCCAATGGGAGACTGTCATAGGTCAAAGGTTTTAGCCCTTAATGGATTCCTTTTCAGGGTCACTAGAACTTTGAGAAATATTTTACTTTAAAATTGTAGGCAACTGTCCATTTATGGGACAAACCCCGAAATCTTGAAACTGTATTTAAAACAATTATTATAGATAAGGGTCACAGGACCTTTCACACCTAAATCACTGGTTCAAAATCCTGACCCTATTGCCTTCAAGTCTCCCATTGATTTAAGTGGGGCCAGGATTTCACGCCAGGCCTTTTGTAGATGATAATTTATTACTGCATCACTCTTTGGTGGCCTATGTGAAATAAGTTTGTGGTCTGAGTCCAGTTACTTCAGGATATACCCCAAACCAGCATGTCAATTTGCACCTGTATTGGAGAGAGGGTGGGAGGAGAGAAAGCTTAAAAGAAATTTAAAAATCATTAGTTCGTACATATCAACTACAAAGTCATAAGAAAGGTTTACATTTATGGGATAGATCCTCAGCTGGTGAAAACTGGTGAAGCTCTGTTGACATCATTTGAACTGTGCCAATATGCTCTTCATAATCCTTTTATTTTTTAATTATTTGTTGTTGGTTTTTTTTTTTTACAGAAATTTGCTTAATAAAAAGTGTGTTAATATGGCATAGCGATCTGGCTAATTAAGAAGCGATATAAGCCCAGGATAGGCATTCCTTGCTAGATAGTTACATAAGTTCGGATCCTGCTCCATCAAAACTGGTCAGGAAATGGTTTTCCCATCCTGTGAAAATTTTTGAGATTTAAAAATTCTCCTACAGGTTTTTGTATATTGCCATTCCTAATATCTGACTTTAATATACAAAAACCCTGTAGGAGAACACTTCAACCTCCCTGGACACACAATAGCAGATTTAAAGGTAGCCATCCTGCAGCAAAAAAACTTCAGGACCAGACTCCAAAGAGAAACTGCTGAACTTCAGTTCATTTGCAAATTTGACACCATCAGCTCAGGATTAAACAAAGACTGTGAATGGCTAGCCAACTACAAAAGCAGTTTCTCCTCCCTTGGTTTTCACACCTCAACGGCTAGAAGAGGGCCTCATCCTCTTGAACTGACCTCGTTATCTCCAGACTGAATCTTGCCTGCATATTTATACCTGCCTCTGGAAATTTCCACCACATGCGTCTGACGAAGTGGGTATTCACCATGAAAGCTTATGCTCCAATACGTCTCTTAGTCTATAAGGTGCCATAGGACTCTTTGTTGGTTTTTACAGATCCAGACTAACACGGCTACCCCTCTGATACTTGACATTGATACCAAATTCACGCTGATTCGTGTTAATAACGTATTTTAGAAACAGTAGTCAGACTGATATTGGAATTGTCACCTGAAGCCTGAGTTTGCAGGAAGCTTAATATAAAACCATATTGCTTATATATTTACAAATAAAAAGAGGAATTTATACAAAGCAAGTTTACTATAATAAATAATGCGGGGGAACAAGGGAGAAATATATTTGTAGTGACAGATTTCCACACAGAATACAAAGATGTAATATTTCAACTACATTTATGCACACATCTTATGTACACATCTTATTTGGTCGAAAGGGTCTCAATTAATGGTCTCAATTCTTACTCACTTGTTAATAAAGTCATTGAACTGCGATGACCACAGCTCCGGTTGGCGTAATGTTGGAGGTGGATTTCTGCGAAGGTCAGTATTACGATAAGTTAATATGTACACACTTGACAAAAACAACAGAAGAAGGCAGGCTGAGTAATGAGTTTTAGGAGGGCTATTGAAAAAAATATTGATTTCCACTGGTTAAAGGAGCATTGTGTAGACAATATAATACTTCATTAACCTCCTATTTTACATAACTAACAAAGCATCACAAAAATCTACCAAATATAACCAAGAATTGCTGTCATTTTTCAAGCATATCGATAAAAGCAAATGAACCTAATGACCTATTATTCACTATTTGTATATCGTGACAGGACCCTTCTTTCTTTCAAAGCATAAGGCAATTGATTTTTTCTTTTAAAATCAGGAGTTCTTTAAGGAATTCTATCTTAAATTTCACAAAAAGGGTCATAGCCTCATTGCATTAACCAGCCCATTAACAAAGTATCAAAATTAATGAACACTCTTATTATCTATTTGTGATTCACTAAGGCATCAAATGACAGCAAAAGGATTACATTCAGACCTGGTATAAATGGGTACCATTGCTTTGCCTTCCATGGAATTGCATCTGCTTACTGTAGGTTTGAATTTGGCTCAAAATATTTTGAATCTGTCTTTTTCCTTTGAAATAAAGTGGACATTTTCCACTTGACATACCCAGTAATGCAAAAAGAAATCATTTAAAAATGAGGCTGTTTTTCAAAACAGTGCTACATCCACTAGGCAATGCTGCCTCTCTTTTGGTAGGAGGAACTTGTAGGCTTCACAAATCAAAGGGCAAATCTGGTAAACTTTGCTAACCCTAACAATGGCTCTCTTCTCTCAGCCGCGAAATTCTAAATCTGTGCAACTTTAATGGCGATGTCAAAGAAACAAGTGCCAACTAGCACGTCACTAAGAGGATGTACCACCCTCTTTTCCTTAGGCTCCCATCTCAACGTGTTGCTCCATGTCAGTATAACAAAAATAGAGTTTGAAGTGGGCTTGGATTTTACAGTCACTCAAGAGGAGGAGGAGGGAGGTTGCCCAGTATCTTTGGTTCTTTGAGATGGAAGTTCCTCAGAATACTGTGTGACGACAAAGCATTGTGGGTTCTTCAGTCTTAAAACTCAAAGAAAGCATTTCAGAAGGAGCGCTGGCTGCATGCAGCGTGTGTGGACAGCAGAGTTGAAACAGGCAGTAGGTGCGCTTGGGGGAGGGTGGGAAAATGTACGTTTGTGACCAGGGGAACATTATTCCACTGCAGGGGGTATGATGGAACCTCACAAGACATTTGATTAGAGAAGTTAACTACATGTTGTCCTGACCTGTTTGTAGGAATCAGACTTGACATTCCAAGCTCAGATCACTGTTTGTAGCAGCACACACAGGACTTGACTGAATTCTGCACCCCTTCAGCATAGGGCAGCAGAACTATCCCCGCAGATGAAATGCATGCTGAATTCTGTCCAAGATGGATGCAGTGCCCAGAATCAGCCCTGCACTTCTGGAAACTTGTATATGCTTGAGGCAGAGTGCAGGGCTGATTGTGGGACTGCATGCTTCTGCACTGCTCCCTGGGCAGAATTAGTTCTTAATATTCAGTTGTTAGATATAAAGGTGCCCAAGTTTGGTAGGAGGGAGTACGAGAAAGTGCTGGGGATTAGACTAATACTGTGAGAAATAAGGGTATGAAGACATTACCTTGGTATTTTGAAAAGTGCTCTCATAGGATGCAAGTCAGCAAGAGGTGGATCTCCATCTCCTAGCTCTATGGCAGTGATACCCAGTGACCATGCATCGCATCTGGCATCATATGAGCTGTCCAGCTGCTGCTCACATGCAATGACCTGTGAGAGGAATACAGTTTTTAGGTTCATATTGTTCATTTATGAAAATGTTCATAAGGATCTACACTGAAAAGCACAGCAATTTGAACAGCCATATGGTGAGAAGCTCACTGCGATAAACTAGAAATCTATTGAAAAGTAAGCATTTAAATTACATTTAGCATATTCAAGTCTCCTGCTGGTGCCTGTCATATTGCAGAAAAGCAGTGCTGAAATCAGAGAGAGCAAACTGGTGATTACATCCTACCCCTGCTTCTCAATTCTGCTATAGGAGTGTTGGGGAGGGGGGAGCTCCTACCGACCTATGTATACACCACACCACATTGTTGCCTGAGTATTAAAGGAGTGTACCAGCACATAACATGTAGTCCAATGCGGCTCTGCCTTCTGGCCCCACCATCCCCACGTGGAATGGCAGTGACAGGGACCTCCTCCCCACTAGAGACATAGGTGCAGTAGTATGCGGCCCTTTCTGCTGCCCTCTTTGCAGGATTCCCCTCTGGAGCAGCAGAGAGGACAGCCAGGGTCCCCTCTTCCCCTCACAGAGCCAAGGGCAGCAAGATTCCCTCAGAACCTATACTCTGGTTGCTGGGATACCTGCTTGGGTGGGTTGGTGGGTGGACTGGGTCCACTGTACTATTCTCTCCTTGTCGTGCACAGAGTCCTCTGCTCAGGTGATATTGGCAGAGCCACCCAAAGCAATGGATCTTGGAATTAACATCCCACTGAGAAGACAGTGGCAAGTCAGACCTTTCAGAACTCTTGTTTCAAACAGTCTGCAGACTCAGGCAGATAGTGCATTGGTTTTCTTCATAACTGTGAGGGCCAGAAATTTCCTTTAAAAAAAAAAGATAGCTGAAGTGACACCTGGAGCTGAGCTCCTAAGAATGGGCATATCTCATCTATGTCTTAGTCCAGGCTTTACTCCCTCCAATTTCTGTTCTGCAGAAAAAAGACATACTTTCAGTCTCTGGTGAGATGGCAGTCTAGTGAGGGAGGGTCTAAAGCAGCTTCCCTCTTTCTTTATTTATTGGATTTTTTTTAAAAAAGTGACTTTCATAACACCTATGGATGCATATACAATACATTTGACAAAAGAATATAAAATATGTTGCCCACATTCAATAGAACTTAAAGACTACCCCAGAATTTTGTAACAATACAGCCCCCACTACTCCTGTCTTGGGCATATTGGTTTATCAACAGAAGAACTGCACTGCATAAACACTATAAACATCTTGTTTAATATTAATAAACACGTAGTGCCCCATGCTTCCCTCTGCATCTGCACACAGAGCCTGAACCTGCAGAAGAGCAGAATTCTGCCTTTTGCAGCATTCATCTCCTTCACCCGACCCCATGGAAACCTCTCCACAGAATCCTGCTCTGTAGAGTTGGAGGAAACAGAGCAGAAGCCAGTCGGGCTCCTTCAGATTCTCCTGCCTGAAGCTCATGAGGGAAAGCGGTGGAAGCCAAAGGTTTATTAAAGTACACTGTTTTCCCTCTGCACTCTGGAACCTCTTTTTAAGGAGGGTCCTAGGCAGCTGCAATAAGGAGAATCCCTGGAAGCCATATTTGCTGCAGGAAGCATGCTTAAAATGGCAGAGCTGTGGCAAGGGGTGTCTGTATGGATGACTCTTGCCTCCTGAAAATGCCAAAATCCATGCAGATGTCAGGTGATCTGAGGGATAAGGGGGTGGAACCCCAGTCTTCTTCTGTAGAGGGGAAGCAAACCATGTCCTACACCAGAGAGAAGAACTTGGAGGAAACTCAGTAAGGTCAAACTTGTGAAGTTTCCGCTCCCTTGTGTGAGTTATTCCTGGGGGGAGGGGGGGGATAATGGCACTGTACAGTTCTTCCTCTGCTATGAAACCAGCATCAAAGAAGAAATTTGGTTTACAGTCTGTCCCACTGGACACCCATTCTGCCAGTTTCACAGAGAGAGAATTTCTCAACAAGATGGCCGCCATTAGCGGCACATTCAGAAATGCCACTTTTAATTAAAAACTTTATTTTCGAATTCATTTCAGCTAATTCACAATGACAGATGAGTCGGGAAATTTCAGCTAATTAGCTACTGGGCTGAACAAACAAAGTACAGTTTTTTCCCCTATAAATAGTACAATTGCATATATTATAAAACATTTTTATTTTCTTGCAAACAATGTATTGCTGCATATGCTTATTTAACAAACTTAATTTGTCCTATTGGAGTTTATAATATCTATTTGTATACTTACTCTAGATATAAAAAGCAATCAAAGTTACGACTAAGCTTCAAATATATATAATACATTTTTACTTATTCACACAAATCTTTTGTTGTTGTTGTCTACTCATGAAGAACATGCTGTATTAAAAGCCTCCTGAGCAGTGAGATACACAAATAAAATATATAAAATCAAGAAAGTAACCTCCTGTTTAGTTCCATTCTGCTGTGAAATCTACAATACTCAAACAGGATCACACTGTTCTCAGTCGCTGACTTTAAAAATAGTCTTGCTGGACTGTCATTTAAAATGAGAGGATTGAAGTCACAATATAACCGTGGGCTCTTTCTACCCCTAGAAAGAAACTGATTTCAAAACATACTTTCTCCTCCAAAGAATTTCAACAAGTGATCTATGCAGCTCCTCTTGCTCTAACCACACAGTATTCAATTAAATACATTTGAATTAACATTGCATAAAAGTAAAACAGCTAAAAGAAAATACAAGCATTTTAAGACTACAGGGTAAAAAGCTTTTACAATTGACATTTCCATTCAGTTTGCTAAAACTACTAAAATAAAAGGGAAGAGACACAGAAGCAGAGAGACAGACAAAAGCAATCTGGAATAAATGTATATTTTCAAATGTAATCTAACCTCTGGAGCCATCCAAAAAGGGGTGCCCACAGACGTGTTCCGACGGAGATGAGTGCTGGTCAGCTGAGCAGACACACCTAAAGGAATAAAGGGAAGCTATATTCAGAGTGGTGGTTACTTTTGTTTAAAGTCCATCTGGACTGTGCCATAATCATCTCATCCTGGGAATAAGGATGTTAAGGCTTTTTCCTTTCAAAAGCTCAATCATATCTTTCCAGTTGCCTTTAAAAGAGTACTAAAGTCTCAGTCCTTCTGCGAAGTGTTGAACATCCTCAACTTCCAGTTATTTCAATGGGAGCAGCATTTAGCCCTAAATGAGGCTTTTATGAGTAATCTGACATCATTTTAATGACTAATTATAGTATTTTGATGTTCTTTTTAGGAGGAAGAAACCACAAGTATTACTTGGAGAAGTAGAACTTTTTTAAAAATATGCTGTACCCTTTAATGCATGTTATTTCTTTTAGAGCTACAATACTGACACTGGTACATCTTTGTTTTATGATTTATTTATTTATTTCAATTTCAATATCAATTTCATAAAAGAGATATATCCCGGGGTTCTGAACTGCCCCACCATCATTGAAAATGTAAACCCTAACCATAGAAACAACAACAACAAGTAAGCAGTCGTAGGATAAGAGGGAAGTCCTTTCATGGATCAGTAACAGGTTAAAAGATAGGAAACAAAGGGCAGGAATAAACAGTCAGTTTACACAGTGCAGAGAGGTAAATTTCAGGGTACCCCAAAATTTGTCCTGGGACCAGCGCTGTTCAACATATTCATAAATGAGCTGGATACAGAGGTAAACAGCGAGGTGGCAAAGTTGGCCGACAATACAAAATTACTCAAAATAGGTAAGCTCAAAACTGACTGTGACGAGTTAGAAAGGAATCTCACAAAACTGGGTTGTTGCCCTGGGTGACTCGGCAACAAAATGGCAGATGAAATTCAAAGTTGATAAGTGCAAAGTATTGAACATTGGAAAACATAATCCCAACTATAAAAATGATGGGGTCTAAATTAGTTGTTACTACTCAAGAAAGATCTTGGAGTCAATGTGAATAGTTCTCTGAAAACATCTGCTCAATGTGCAGCAGCAGTCAAAAAGCTAACAGAATGCTGGGAACCATAAGGAAAGGGATATATAAGAAGTCAGAAAATATCATAATTCAACTATATAAATCCATGGTTTGCTTATACCTTGAATACTGCAGTTCTGGTCACCCCTTCTCACAAAAGATATATTAGATTTGAAAAAAGTAAAGAGAAGGGCAGCAAAAATGACTAGGGGTATGGAACAACTTCCATATGAGGAGAGATTAAAAGACTGGGATTGTTTTGCTTAGAACTAAGTGGGGTCTATAAAATCATGAATGGTGTGGAGAAAGTAAATAAGGAAGGGTTATTTACTCCTTCACATACCACAATAACCAGGACTCAACCAATTAGATTAATAGGCAGCAAGTTTAAAACAAACAAAAGGAAGTACTTCTTCATACACTGCACAGTCAACTTGACGGAATCTGTTGCTAGGGTATGTTGCGAAGGTCAAAAGTATATTTGGGTTCAAAAAGGAATTAGACAAGTTCCTGGATGATAGGTAGGCTATTAGCCAAGATGGTCTGGAATGCATTCCATGCTCTGGGTGTACCTAAAACTCTGACTGCCAAAAGATGGGAAGGATGACAGGAGATGGCTCACTCGATAACTGCCCTGTTCTGTTCATTCCCTCTAAAACATCTGGCACTGGCCACTGTATGAAGACAGTTACTGGGCAAGATGGACCATTGGCCATTCTTAATAATAATAATTATAATAATTTAATAATTTATGGAGATATCCTATCTCCTAGAACTGAAAGGGACCCTGAAAGGTCATCGAGTCCAGCCCCCTGCCTTCACTAGCAGGACCAAGTACTGATTTTTGCCCCAGATCCCTAAGTGGCCCCCTCAAGGACTGAACTCACAACCCTGGGTTTAGTAGGCCAATGCTCAAACCACTGAGCTATCCTCCCCTTAAGCTCTTAACAAAACAAAAACAGTTAATCAGTAAGACATTTTTACAAAACCTAAATCTCCACATGCTGTGTCCAGCCCCAAATCTCCCCCTCCCAAATGCCTGTTAAAAATGGACTTGCAGCATGAACTGAAGATCAGCAAATCCAGGCTACTTCACACCAAAGTATGGGGAGTGAATTGCAAAGTCACAGACCCTTCACGGGGTCTGATCAAGAGTCCATTGAAGTCAAGTATCTTCCAGTTGACTACAATGGATTTTGCATCAGGACCATGGAGAATGTCCTGTCATAGATCATAGAATCATAGAAGATTAGGGTTGGAAGAGCAGCTTCCTCTCATACAAAAGAAGGGAACTCTAGATTGAGTGCCTCCACTAATCACAACAGAAGCAATATCACCTAGCGGGGAGAGGTAGTCTATAAGGTAGGCAGATCCAAAGCCATTTAGGGCTTTAGAAGTCAAAACCAATACCTTAAGTTCCACCCAGAAACCAATAGGTGCAGATCCTGAAGTGTTGGTGTCATGTCTGGTGATTGTGCACTTAACAAGCGGGCTGCCACATTTTGCACTTGCTTCAGCTTCTGAACATATTTAAAGGACACTATTCTCCAGACTACAGGTGACAAAGGCATGGTAACAAGGTCCACATTCAGGAGCAGAGTCTGCAAATTCCTGGACAGACAGAGCTGGAAAAATCTGACCAGGTGACTGATAATCAATGTCTAATAGTAGTATGGAACCTAACCAGAACTCCCACATTGTGAACTTTGATAATAAATGATTAATGCTTATCCTCAGTCAGAAGGGGACAGACCCTCTGGTTACTTCCTTCAACCAGCCATAATCCCCTGAGGCTCAGCTAGATTGAACGGCAACCAAACTCATTTTCATCCAGGGCCCAATCTTGCCTAGCCACCAAGAAAGACGCTTAATCACATGCACTGGGCTGGAAAAGATGTAGCGATAAAGATGGATATCCTCAGCGCATCTCTCTTCATGAACTCTCCTAAAGGCCTCAGATACACATTGAATAAAAGGGGTGACAGCACAGAACCTTGGTAGTAACCCCTGAGAGCATTCTCGGGGCACAGGAGCAAGAATGCCATTGTGTGTGTACCCAGGACAGAACCCCAACTGGCAAGGGTAAATTAAGTCAGAAGCATCAAGATATTGTGAGAGTTCTCTCACCACAATTGTTTCCATAATCTTAACCCAAACTGGAATATCAGATACTGGTCAATCAATAATGGATAGACTGTCAGTGTCTGGGGATGGCTCTTTGAACAGAGGCTGAACACGTTTCTTTTCAACTATTAGCATCCCACCATCCCCAGTGAAGGCATCGGCAATCTCCATCAGCAACGAACTCAGTATTTCCCAATGGCCTTAACTGACCATGAAGGAAAATGGATCCAAAGCGCAGGTCATGGTATTAAATTCTCCTGAAACATCCAGAACTTCAGTGAATAAGACTGACCAAAGCAAGCAGAGATAACGTAGCTTTTGTTCTTTCCAGATATTGCCTGTTCTGAATCCACTTCATTTTATCCACAAGAAAACATGCAGTTTTCTCATAATGGGAGCAATTCACATCAGCAAGTGAGTGGAAATAGGCTGGATTAATCAGGCTGTCCATTACCCAGCGCAAATCCTCAGGTTGAGACTTTGAAGATGCTATGGTGGAGGGAAAGACACTTGAGAGGAGATTATCTGGTTTTTACTTTGAATGCATGTATTCAACTCTGATTCACAGCACAACTATACTTGTCCATCATCTAAAAGTCACTTTGCATAGCTACTAAAAATAAGGTCGCATTAAAGCTCCTGTTTGGCAAATCAGCCTGTTATTTAAAAAGAAACATTCAAAATCATACATTTGTAGTTGCCTCTCTCTGTATTTTGCTATGTGAGATAACGAGTGAAATCTGCCCTTTCTCCATAGCTGTAGAGGCCCAATAAGGAGCAGAGCCATTATGGTTCATTTGCCTAGTGGTGAGCAGGATGTGGGGAGCCTTAACATGGCCTCCACATCCTTTGCACACCGTGGAGATCTGCTGCACAGTGGCTTCATTCCTGCTGCTACTGAAGGGAGTCCGGGAGCCAGGCTCTGGCCCATAGATCTATGGCTACATGAAGCCTCCAGCAAAACACACTGCAGAGAGGTTGTGCAGCAACCACAGATGCTACTACAGCCCTAAAGCTGTTTTAGTGCCCATACAGCGACTGTGCTGCCTTAGGATTAGGGAGGAGGAGGAGGTTTCTGTCCCTTTGCTAACCACCATGGAACCCCCCCGTGCCAAGCTCTTTTACTCAGGCTTGGCACAGGGACCAGGATTTGGACCTAAATGCAAAAGAAAGGCAGTAACTGAGATTTGACATTATGCCAGTGTCAGATTTTATAAATAATCGTAACTTTCTGCACAGATAAGGAGCTAACATAAAAGAAATGTTAAATATGCAAAACTGCTCAGTCTAAGTCTAGTTTCTTCTCACTGAAGTGTAATAATTAAGCAAATCCTAGTTATTTATTCTTAACTTCCATAAAAAGCTGATTTAATTTGAATTGTTCATCACTATTTTCTTTAGGCTGATTTTTTTAGACCCTTTTGCTCTTGGCACTAACCTGGCATTTCAGATTACAGAGTGTACGGCTTATGACAAATGAGATTTCTTTGGGCTCTTTCTGAATGTAGGGGAAAGATGATGTCATGCCACACTTGGCAACATTTCTTCCAGCACTTCAGCAACTAATCAAGCATAAACCCAGCCAGCTCTTTTTAACTTGTACATTTTCTAACAATAACATTTTAGGGTTTTTTCTTTACTACTGCTGTAATGAAAAAAATGGACCAAGTATCTTCCGAAGGAAATCTAAAAATCCACTGCCAACACATTTTTCATACAATGCAAAAGTGAAAAATCTTATGAAGATGAACAATTTGATAAATAAATGCACGAGTTATGCAAATACACGGACTCTCTCTCACACACACATATATAGAAAGGAAGGCACTACACTTAGTGATAAGAAAAATAGATATTATGGGTGTGTTCAGAAAAAGATCAGGCATGTTTCTTGCCTATTATGTCTGGTAACTCTAGGCACTGGCTTACTCATGAAAAGTGGATATTTTTGCATAGTACCCTCAGACAGCAGGTATCATACAAGCTGCACATTGCAAGCATTAGCAGAGAAGAAGTACCTGAGAACTAGAGCTACTCAGTTATGATCTTGGACTTAAATTAAGTAAGAAAATAGTAGTGCAACAATGAGTCCTTTATTAATTATTATTATTAAATATTTATATACTGTGATAGCCCCCCAGCCCTGAGTCAGAGATTGGAGGTACATTACGATAGGCACTTCACACATAACAAAAATGTGGTCCTTGCACCAAAGAGCTTACAATCTAAATATATGACAATGGGCAAGTGTAGTGAGGCGGTGTGGTTCCACGCCACCCTGGAGAGAGACGAGTTCCTCTGGACACCAGAGTGGGCGGAGCCAGGGAGCTCTGAGCCCAGGGCCGGCCCACAACATTTTGGCACCTGAGGCGGGGAGCTCAAAAGACGCCCCCATGCCTCTTCGCTTGGGCCAAAACTTTGAAAGGTCTCAATTCTGCCTTCTTCCTGTTTTACTCCTCTCATGGTACTGCTCTGCTACCTACCCCAATAAAGGAGAACTAACAACTTAAAATGCCTTGTTCAAAAATTTTAAGTAATACTTAACTTTCAGATGCCTGAACAGCAAATGTAACTTTTCTTGTCTGCATAGTAAACACTGGCATTTTTATCAGTTTGAATAATCAAAGTGGTGCTTTCCGTGCCTTCTTGGTTGCAAAGACTTAAACTGCTTCCTGCTGAAGGTCCACAGTCTGGGCCAGCTTATGCTCTATTGAGATGGTTGCAAGGCCGACCAGCCTCTCCTGTGTCATTGTGGAGCGTAGATGTGTTTTTATTAACTTCAGCTTGGAGAAGCTGCATTCTCCACTGGCAACTGTTACAGGAAGTGTTAGAAGTATGCACAGAGCAACAAAAGCATTTGGAAAGAGGGTGGTCATCTTATTTGTGCACATATGTTCCAGAACAGCCTTTGGAGTTGATCCTGCTGAAATATATCTTGAAAGGGCTTTCAGTTCATCACCTAAATCACTCGCATCAATATCACGCATGTCATCATGTGTCAACACTGTCTCTAGTGCCCTGCATTGCTGGTGTAGGTCTTCTTCGGGTATAGTGAGGAGTTTTGGAATATCATACAACATCCCAAATATACTGCTGTGCTCCTTGAACTGCATGAAATGTTCTTCAACTGACTGTATTGCACAATCTAGCACCTGGTTAAAGAATTCAACTTTGAATTGTTGTTTGGGGTCTCTTATGGGATTATCCCGTGCCTCGTAATCAAAATGTCTTCTTCTTCAGTGACTCTTGTATTCTTGAATGGATGGGAAAATATCTTCAGTGTGATGTTCCTCTGCCAACTTCTGTGCACTCTTCAGAATGTTTTGAAATCTCACATCTGACTGGTAAGACTGTAGGTATGACTTTGCTTTGACCAGTTGTTCCATTGCTCCAGATATATCAAGGTCAACACCTTGAAGTCTCTTGCTTACAACATTTATGTCAAACAGTATGTCATGCCACAACACTAAGCCACACAGAAATTTGAAGTTATGTATGTTTCTGGTGATTCCATTTCCCTCTGCCACTGTTCTCCCATGAACAGTTCCTGTCATAGCATTATCCTCCATAATGGCAACTATGGCATCATCTATCTTCCCAATTTGGTGTTTGATAGGCTTTATCGCCTCCACTCGACTTTCCCATCGTGTGGCACTCAGTGGTTTCAGTGTCAGAAAGGATGTTCCCAGATGTTGCTTCAAAATTTGCCATCGATGATTTGATGCAGAGAAAAATACATAGATGCTTTGAATTACATGTCAGCTATCGCAATTCCCGTATCTTCCAGCTTTTTAAGAAGCACATTTGTCATACCAGCTCCTGTAGTATCATCAATGTCAATAAATTCTAGAAAATGCTCTCTGACAGTCACCATTGCAGGGACATTTTCACTAGGTTCTGTTGTTGTTAGAAAACGCACCATTAAGCTCATTTGTTCAGTCTGGCTGATGTCAGGTGTGCGGTCCAGAATAACAGAGTAATATCTTGCTGACTTCAGATCTGCCACAATCTTCTGTTTGACTTTTGTTGCCAATAACTGTATGATCTCATTTTGAATTGTTTTTCCAAGGTAGTGGTGTGTGTACATTTCTTGGGTGGTGACTCTTCTTAGATGCTCCTGGAGTACAGCATCAAACTCAGCCATCAGCTCCACAATTTTAAGGAAGTTTCCATTGTTTGGCACATACAGCTGATCTGAAGTGCCACGCAGTGCTAGGTTTTGGGTGGGTAGCAAGCATTCTCACAATGCCAATCAGCCTTCTCAGAACATTTTACCAGTAAAGAGACTCTGATGCAATCTTCTCTTGATGCTGTTCATCTATGGTGGACTTTAACCTTAGTCTCATCTCAAGCTCTTTCCACCTATGGAATGCTCTCTGGTGATTTGCTGCCTTCTCATGGCATGCCAGATTTATAGCCAGATTTTTCCAGTCTTTTGTTCCTGTAGAACTCAATGTGGCTGGAACATTGGACTGGAAGAGTCTGCAACAAAAACAGTATGCAGCATTCTGGGTTTTTGAGTACATAAGCCATGGCCTCTCCACTTTGTCACCATTGGGGATTTCACGCCAGTAATGCGTTGGATGGAAACTTCTATTTTCATTGTCTTTGGGGAACATGAAGTTTTTCACTTGTTGTGTCCCATGCAGTACAAGGAAGTCCCTCAGGCTATTGCTCAAGTGGGTCCACAGTCCTGGATCATCTAGACTTAAGGAACTAAACTCAGCAGCAGCTGTTTCTTGTGCCTCCACCACATTCTTCTCTGGTCTACACTTTTCTTCAGGAATATGCATGGTTACAGCCATTTGAGAT
This sequence comes from Emys orbicularis, assembly GCF_028017835.1. NCBI lineage: Eukaryota > Metazoa > Chordata > Testudines > Emydidae > Emys > Emys orbicularis. The sequence goes on along the minus strand of NC_088684.1, from coordinate 264,721,073 downwards.
GCAGATATGGATGCTGCAGTACTGCCAGGTCACCTGCACTCTGACTAACTGGAAGATCAGGCACCTCCTCACCACTCACACCCTCACTGGGGCCGGAAGGCTCACTGTGAACATTTGTGTCTATGTATCTCAGGAGAGCTCCTTCCTGCTTAGATAGAAAAGCTTCCTTTGCTTTCTTGCTTTTTCTGAATGCTGCCCCAGAGGGGCATTTTCTTCTTTCACTGCTGTTCTGTGCCAGATATAGTGGCTCTCAACACTCAGCTGAAGGGGACAAATAACCAGGCTGGTAGCAGGGCCTGAGTGAGGGAAGATATCAGTGTCTTAAGGGCCTAACTGGCTCCTACTACTTCAGTTGACTGCCTGTTCTCCTCAAGTGGGTTCAGGGAAGCAGCAGGAAACAGGAAGCTCCCTGAGAAGCTGGTGTTAATCAGTCCAGGCTCCTGGAGGTGCTAGAGAGGTACATAAGAGGCTGCTCCTCCTCCTCTCTCTCCCTGCAGCTCCTGCTGCTTTCTGTTATTCCCTCTCACCTTTTCTCTTGCCTGCCTGTTATGTCTCTTGTGCCCTCCTTCCTCCAGCACAGCACTCCACCATCTCTGTGCATCTAGAGCAGAGAGAATACATATGCACCAGCAGCAGACACAATTTTCTACACTCTTGGTCCTAGTGGCGCCCCCCCCCCCCCCACAGTCTGGCACCTGAGGTGGCCGCCTCAGTTTGCCTCATGGTAAGGCCAGCCCTCTCTGAGCTCGCCCCCCAGAGGGTCAGGCGTTGCCCCGGAAGTACAAAGGCCCGACCTCAGAGCTCACTGAGAGAGCAGCTGCCAAGGAGGCCAGATGCCTCTGGCCTAGCTAGTGATTGGGAAACCCAGCGGCCTGCAGTAAACCCGAGGACTGGCCCGACCTGCCCCGTGCCAGCTACCCGGAGGAGATGCCAAGCCTGCCCCGCGCCAGCTACCCGGAGGAGATGCCAAGCCTGCCCCGCGCCAGCTACCCGGAGGAGATGCCAAGCCTGCCCCGCGCCAGCTACCCGGAGGAGATGCCGAGCTTGCCCCGCGCCAGCTACCCGGAGGAGTTGCCGAGCCTGCCTCGCGCCAGCTACCCGGAGGAGTTGCCGAGCCTGCCCTGCGCCAGCTATCCCGAGGAACCCATGGTGCTGGACCCACCTGAGGACACCACCCCAACCCAGGTACCTCAAGAGGGGGAGTTTGGAAGTAGCCCGGGGGCATACAACCCTAGTCTGGCTGCAGCACTGCCAGAGCCTATGTCAGTGTGTTGCGGCCAAGATCCCCACTAATGCAGCAGCGGGTCTTCTGCCACTTCTAGGGCCCCGGGCTGGGACGCAGTGGAGTGGGAGGGCCTGCGTCCCCCCTGCCACCCACCTCGCGGCTGGCAGTCTCCCCCTCTCCCAGGCTCTTTGGAACCTAGGGCCTGGGCCTACTCTTATATACTGTTACTGCTCAGCCCCTGCCTGAGGGCCTGAGCACCTGACTCACCAGTGCCCTGCCCTGACCTAGGGCCTGGGCTTACTGTGTCATTTCTACCTTCACAAAGGCCGCAGAGGAGGACTCCCACGGCCGGACTAATTCCCCGCAAGAACTATTCCCAAGTTTAGTGAGTCGGTGTGGTTCCCCACTGCCCCGGAGAGAGAGGAGCCTCGGCTAAGCTCTCTACAGCAAGGGAATACAACAAACAGATGGAGGGAGCACAAGGTGACAGTGAGACAATTACTATTAGCATAATAAGCACCAGTCAGAGCACAGCAGCTGCATAACCATTGTCAAGTGTTTTGTAATCATCACAGCATAGGTGGGTATTAAGGAGACATTTAAAGGAGAATAATAACAATAACATAGTTGCTTTGCAGATCTTTGCACAGAACTCCTCCCATGCATAAGGGATGGGTGAAAGAGTGAAGGTGCTTCTTGGGAAGTTTTACTAATTGGCTATAAAGGCTGGCATCACTATGACAGGGTTGATGGCTCTATACCATGTAAAAGATGACAAGAGGGTGGGGTTAAGTCATAAGAGTCTTAAAAGCAGTTTGTGCTTGATGTGATGGAAAAGGGGGAGCCAGGGGAAGAGGGAAAAGGCGCAATGCAGTTGAAATGATGAGCCAGGAAGATGATTTTTGCAGCAGCATTTTGACTCTTTTTTAAAAAAAACTAAAACAGTTTTATGGTTCAGGATTCTAGATCTAGGTATGCTGGAGAAAAGGGATCATGAGGAATGTGGGAATAGGAGGAGAAAGCTGTAGGGAGAGCATCCATGCTCATTTTAAAACAATCTATGATAGAGCTGCAACATTTCAGCTGTCTGATGGTGCAACAGAAGGCAAGCCCCCCCCCCCCCCCCCCCAACCCAGCATAAGAGCCAGAATTAGAACCCAGGAGCTCCAGAATACTAGTCCTGTATAATGAACACACACAGGAGGGTCTCATAAAACTATTATGAATGTAACCACCTGTAAACCAAGAGCTGAGAAAGGACCCGGCCTGAAAGGGGTTTAAAAAAAATCTCATTACACAAAAGTTAATTAATGTATGGAACAGATTGTCAGAGGCAGAAACAGTGAGGGAACATAGGGAAACCTGAGTTACAAAGCTCTTCCAGGAAGAACATGCTTTCCAGGGTACAAATACTGAACATAAAGCTGGAGGGTCCTACGCAGGTTGTATGACTCCAAATCACTCCAAAAATGAAAGGTTAGTATTTAAAAAGGATGAATATAGGAATTATAGGGCTTAGATGGATCTCACTGGAAAAGATCAAGGCATGTTTCATAAAATGTATAGGCCAGATTGAAGATACAGGCAGATTTGCCACCATAGAAATAATTCTAGAACTGTAAGAAGACCCCTGGTGAGCAGAAACAATGACCCCCCCAAAAAATAAAAACAAAACAAAAAAAACCCCACCTAAAAACCAAAACCACAAGCTAAACAAGTCTTACACATTTTAAAACCATTCATAAAGGGGCACCCAGGTGCTTTTGCTACATAGTTCTTGTGTTGATTTACTTCGGAGTACTGAAGGTGACAGAGACATTTTAGATGACTCTTTGTAATTCTGTTTTAATAGGCAACAAATTCTTTTTACATAAGCCCAGAGAAGTAAAGTTATTCAAAGTTCAGACTGAAAATCCTTTGGGCTAAATTCAGACATGAATCTAAACTGGACCAATCTAACCTATGGGGGCTGCTCTAACTTATGCTAGCTGGCTATGATCCCTAAATGATCATATGCCGGTGAGCATAGCTAGTGTGCAGCATGTGGTGGCCGGCCCCTGTCCCTGCCCTCATATGTCCCCTGCTCCAGGGCTGAATGGATGAGTGGCACAGGAACTAACAATGCCCACTCTGTGCCCTGCCAGGTGCCTGAGCACCCCCATATTGGGGAATTCTTTTGCTGGCCAGATCCAGCTACTTTCCAGCCTATTTTGTCTAACATACTTTACAGTACATGACATTAGATTACTGCACTACGCATTATATAACATTTATGGTACCCCATGGCATCTAAATGTGAATTAATAGGGAAAGGTTGTTCAATGATTGTGACTGGACTAGGACAGTAACTATGATCCTGGTCTATAAAAAGGGTTCTCCCCTTTGGAAACTGCAGATGCTTTTATGGGGCTTATATTCAAAGCAGCTTGACAAGCTCTTTACTGAGGAAGCTTTAACTTTGAAGTTCTTTGCTTTTATTGGCTTCTGTTAGAACCTCTCTATTAAATGTCATTTAAAAGTAACACATGAATGTCATGTTATCTGGAATGGAGAAATGACAACACAATTATACCCTGTTCTTGATCTGAATCAGTGAAGCAGACAACTTTATTATGGATGCATGCTAGAATGACTAACGCAAATACTAAGCCTTACTATGACTCACTGCTGAGAATAAGCTGAGGGCAGAGGGATAATTCTTTTTATTTTTGAATACTTTAAAATGAAATCATTTTAATTAATGATTACATTTTGTAGAACGATTCAGACAGAGTTTACAGCTAATGTAGGACAATAAAATTTGAGAATGCAATAGGGTAAAATGGCTTCAGAATAATATGTTTTCTACTACTGTTTGGAAAACTTCTGGAGATCATTTTTGGCTAGATTTTCAGTGTCAATGAGACATGTAAATCAGAAACAACATATCAATGATCAGATTGTCTTTTCCCAAAGCGACTTTGGTCCTGAACCTGAAATCCTCACTAAGGCAAATGGAGATTTATCCAAGGACTGAAAAATGACTTCAGGGTTGGCCTTATTAAGAACATAAGAATGGCCATACTGGGTCAGACAATTGGTCCATCTAGCCCAGTATCCTGTCTTCCGACAGTGGCCAATGCCAGATGATTCAGACAGAATGGACAGAATAGGGCAATTATCAAGTGATCTCTCCTGTCTTGCAGTCCCAGCTTCTGGCAGTCAGAGGTTTAAGGACACCCATGGGGTTGTGTTCCTGACCATCTTGGCTAATAGCTATTGATGGATCTATCTTCCATGAATGATCTAATTCTTTTTTAAGCCCAGTTATACTTTTGGCCTTCACAACATCCCCTGGCAATATGTTCCACAGGTTGACTGTGAGGTGTGTGAAGAAGTACTTCCTTACGCTTTTTAAAATATTCTGCCTATTAATTTCATTGGATGATCCTTAGTTATTGTGTTAGAAAAAGGTTATTTACCCCTATACCTATTCACTTGCTCCAAGCCATTAATGATTTTATAGACCTCTTTCATATCCCCTCTTAGTCATCTCTTTTCTAAGATGAACAGTCCCAATCTTTTTAATCCCTCTTCATATGGAAGTTGTTCCATAGCACTAATAATTTTTGTTGTCCTTCTCTGTACTTTTCCCAATCCTACTATATCTTTTTTTAAGATGGAGTGTCAGAACTGCACACAGTACTTAAGGTGTAGTCATGCCATGGATTTTTGTAGTGGTATTATGATATTTTCTGCCTTATTGTCTATCCTTTTCCTAACATTGTTAGCTTATTTGACTGCCACTGCACATTGAACAGATGTTTTCAGAGAACTATCCACAATCTGCTCCAAGATCTCTTTCTTGAGTGGTAACAGCTGACTTAAATCCCATCATTTACTCTGTATAGTTGAGATTATGTTTTCCAATGTTCATTACTCTGCATTTATCAACTTTGAATTTCATTTGCCATTTTGTTGCCCAGTCAGTCAGTTTTGTGAGTTCCCTTTGTAACTCTTCACAGTCAGCTTTGGAGGCAACTATCTTGAATAATTTTCTATTGTCTGCAAACTTTGCCTTCTCACTGTCTATCCCCTTTTCCAGACCATTTGTGGATATGTTGAACAGCACTGGTCCCAGTTCACATCTTTTGGGAACCCCACCATTTACCTCTCTGCACTGTGAAAACTGGCCATTTATTCCTACCCTTTGTTTCCTATATTTTAACCATTTACCAGTCCATGAGAGGACCTTCCCTCTTATCCCATGACTGTTGACTTTGCTTAAAAGCCTTTGGTGAGGAACCTGGTCAAAGGCTTTCTGAACATCCAAGTACACTATATCCACTAGATCACTCTTGTTCACATGCTTGTTGTCACCCTCCAAGAATTCTAATATATTGATGAAGCATGATTTCCCTTTAGAAAAGTCATGTTGACTCTTCCCCAAGATATTCTGTTCATCTGTTTGATAATTCTGTTCTTTACTATAGTTTCAACCAATTTGTGTGGTTCTGAAGTTAGGCTTATGGGCCTGTATTTGCCAGGATCGCCTCTGGAGCCTTTAAAAAAAATTGGTTTTATTTTATCTACCCTCCAGTCACCTGGTACAGAGGCTGATTTAAATGATAGGTTACATGCCACAGTTAGTTGTTCTGCAATTTCATATTTGAGTTCCTTCAGAAATCTTGGGTGAATATTATCAGGTCCTGGTGACTTATTACTGTTTAATTTATCAATTTGTTCCAAAACCTCCTCTAATGACACCTCAATCTGGGACAGTTCCTCAGATTTGTCACCTAAAAAGAATGGCTCAGGTGTGGAAGTCTCCCTCAATCCTCTGCAGTGAAGACCGATGCAAACAGTACATCTAGCTTCTCTGCGATGGCCATGTCTTCCCTGAGTGCTCCTTTATCCCTTCCATCATCCCGTGGCCCCACTGATTGTTTGGCTGGCTTCCTGCTCCTTATGTACTTAAAAACTAACAGCAAAAATATTTTTGTATCTTTTAATAGTTACTCTTCAAATTCTTTTTGGCCTGCCTCATTATACTTTAACACTTGACTTGTCAGAGTTTATGCTGCTTCCTATTTTTCTCAGTAGGATTTGACATCCAATTTTTAAAGGATGCATTTTTGTCTCTAACAGCCTCTTTTACTCTGTTTAGAAATGGTGGCATTGTTATTGGTCCTCATGGGGTGTGTGTTTTATTTGGGATATACATTTACTTTGCACCTCTGTTGTGGTGTTTTTAAAAGTTTCCATGCAGCTTACAGACATTTCACTCTTGTGACTATTCCTTTTCATTTCCATTTAACTAGCTTCCTCATTTTTATATAGTTCCCCCTATTCACATTAAATAGTATTGGCAGAGGAACAAGCTGAAGTGTTTAGTCCAGTCTTATCATTCTGGTCTTATTATAAGGGGACTAGTGGGGGATCAGCATATTGGAAGTCAGTCTACTTCTTTTAGGTGCCTAAACATGGATTAATTTTAAGCACTCAGTTTTTAAAATTTGGCCTGTATTTCTGGATACAAAAGAGGTGTGAATATCACCCAACAAACTATGACAACTAGCACATCCATATATCCCTAGCTTTCGTAAAACTATGCTAATAGTTTACTACTTCTGATAAAAATGTTAATAAAGCTCAAGCCTTTAATGCAAGAAGCAGTATAGTGTCAATGAGTTACAAACGTCAAAGGAATTACTATGTACCCTTCCTACAAACAAAAAAAGCCAGTCCAGTCAATGTATACGTTAATTTAGTACTACCTAAAATGTCTTCAATCTCACTGATGGTAAAAAGAGATTAAATCTAACAATGCATTACCAAAGAAAGATATTCTCTCACACAACATTCTATATAAAGAAACATATTTTTACCAGGTTAGAGATAGGTTGCAAGACTACTAATTTACAATTCAAAGTAATAAAAGACAATTTTGAAGTATCAACAAAGTTTAGATATGCATGGCTCTTTACTTTGGTTGTTTCAGTCATTTGAAGAATAGAATAATTACTTTCTTATTTTGAAAAAAAATCATTGTCTTATTACATTTTTAAAATTAGAGTTGAGCTAGCTAAGGATATCTGCAACTTCTAATTCTGCTAGGAAGAAAGGTTCACATATTAATCAAAGTAATGCCAATTTCAAATATCTCCCCTCAATTTCTCACTGATGAGTCACAGTCAGGATAAGTCTTTGGTTTAGTCATGCTAACGTGCATCCATCATAAACCTATCTGCTTCCTATATTCTAAATCAAACACAGGGTATTATTGTAATCATTCTGAATGCAAGCCCAGATGACATTCTCATGAAACTTTTAACTATAAAGTTACTAAAAGGTCTGTCGCATCTTACGCGCATTTAACATGCGCGATTTCAACTTTACGCGGTCGGCAAAAAAAAAAAAAAAAAAAAAAAAAAAGAGAAAAACAACAGTTTTAATACTATACCTGTAGTGCGGGCGATTTCGCCCGCCATTGAACTCAATGGGGTTTTGGCTATACGCGGTTTTTGCTTTACGCGCTAACCGCGGAACGGAACCCCTGCGTAAGATGAGACAGACCTGTACTTTGGAATTGCTTTTAAAAAAATTTCATCAGGAAAATACCTTTCTTTTTTCTTTTTTTTTTTTTAAGTGCAATGTACAAAATTAAGACAAATGTTTTACCTTTACAGTTAACACGTGCCATTTGCATTGAAATACAAAGCTATTTCAGGAATACGCAGGTCATAACTCAGCCACTAGTCAGTGCTACCCATGTCCCACTGCTCTGAGGCAAACCTTTCTTGCAATAAATATTATATATTAGACTCAGAACAGTTTTATAAGTTTCCCTCCATCTATTTGCTATGGAGATGTACAATAGTTGGACTGTATTGCCTTCTCTCCATATCTTCCACTTGGAACCCACTTTGTCCACAGCAGAGGTTTAAGAGAATTTCCACTATGCGATTATGTGTCCTCAGGCATATCTAGATATTACGGTGATTAGACATTTTTGATACTTGGGCTGAGAGAACTGAGAGGTTTAGGAACATAGCAATTGCCATAGTATATCAGATCTGAGATATATAGTCCAGTATCAGCTACTTCATAGTCTAATTACACATTGTGTAAAAATTTGCCTCCACCTGATGGCATGGGGGCATGTCCTTCAATAAGAAACAGTGTTATAACAAGGTTGATTAATGTACCTTCCTAGACAATGGAATACTACATATTTTTTCATGGATGTGCACAGTTTGTTTTTCTGGAAACAGCAGCTCATACTAAGAAATATCTAGTCTATAAGCAGCAGGTTTTGGCAACCCTGGGGAAGTGTAGGCCCTTGTGCCCCTGTTAAATTCAGATTAACAACCCAATTGTCCAATCTTTAGCATATTGGTGAAACAACCTTATTTTCACCAAAAAATTAAATTGAATCCAGTAGGACTATTCACAAGTGCTTGTCAATGTCAGTAGGTGCTCCACAAAAACCAGGTGTAAGTAAAATTATACTATATGGATGAATGTGGGGATTTTTGTTGCACATGGAGGTGTAACAATGTATTGTCAGTTCTTCTAGACAGATTTTAATGACAAAGAGCCAGTTTTTTTAAAAGGTATTTAGGCACCTAAAGATGAAGATAGGTGCCTGCTGGAATTGACAGATTTCAATGAGAGTTTGGCATCTCATCGCTTTAGAAAATCCCATTATACATGTTGCTGTGATAATATTCTGAGATTATGTACATATTAACTTGCCTTGCTATAAGCAATATGTTAAGCAAAAATAACAAAATATTTAACCAATTCTAGAAAAGATCACAGTCTAGCAATCTGATTAGTTGGATATCCCTAATATATTCACTAGAAAATATACTCATCTCATAAGATATACCTATTCGTAGCTATGCAAAAAGAGGAAGGCTGGTCCAGTGGTTAGGGTGCTAGCCTGGATCTCAGGAAAGCCAGGTTCAATCCTCTACTCTTCCACAGACTTCCTATGCAACTCATTTAGTCTGTCTCAGACTCAAAGGTCAGAAGGGACTATCGTGTTCATCTAGTCTGACCTCTGGCATATTGCAGGCCACAGAACCTCATCCACCCACTCCTGTAACAGACCCCTAACTCTGGCTGAGTTACTGAAGACCTCAAATCTTGATTTAAAGACTTCAAGTTACAGAGAATCCATCATTTACACTAGTTTAAACCTACAAGTGACTCATGCCCCATGCTTCAGAGGAAGGCGAAACCCCCCCAAAGTCTCTGCCATTCTGACCTGGGGGGAAAACTCCTTCCCGACCCCAAATATGGCATCAGTTAGACTCTGAGCCTGTGGGCAAGACCCACCAGGCAGATACCTGGGAAAGAATTCTCTGTAGTAACTCAGAGCCCTCCCCATCTAGTGTCCCATCTCCAGCAGTTGGGGATTTTTGCTACTGGCAGTTGCCAATGGGCAGGGCCGGCTCCAAGCACCAGCGCAGCAAGCAGGTGCTTGGGGCAGCCAACGGAAAGGGGCGGCATGTCCGGCTCTTCGGCGGCGGGTCCCTCAGTCCCTCTCGGAGGGAAGGACCTGCCGCCGAATTGCCGCTGAAGAATGAAGCGGCGGCGGTAGAGCTGCCGCCGAAGTGCAGCCAATCGCGGCTGCTTTTTTTTTTTTTTTTTTTCCCGCTTGGGGCAGCAAAAACGCTGGAGCCGGCCCTGCCAATGAGTCACATGCCATCGTAGGCAGTCCCATCATACCATCCCCTCCATAAACTTATCAAGTTCAGTCTTGAAGCCAGTTAGGTTTTTTGCCCCCCATTGCTCCCCTTGGAAGGTTGTTCCAGAACTTCACGCCTCTGATGGTCTGTGCTTGAGTCTCCCATCTTTAATACTGGATTAATAGTACATTCCTACCAGACAGGGTTATTGCTAGTGTAAATACATCATAGATTGTGAGGTGCTCAGATGCTAGGGTAACAGGTGCCAGAAAAGTATCCATGTACACAAATTGCATATGCAAATTACAATATACACCAGAATAAGTGATGCTTCTCGAAAGGCAGCACTAATGCTCAAAAGAACAAATTTCGGATGACAGTACAGCATTATGTACTACAAATTTCAGGAGTACAAAAGGCACAAAGTAAAGAAAAGCCACTTCTGCTATTAAAGACCAATTAACTTGTTAATGTTTAGCAGTTATTGTTTGTGACGCCTACTAACACAGAGCTATTTAAGAAAAAAACTATGTTCTAACTCGAAGAAAGGGTAACTTAGGCTATTATATAATCATATAAGTAATTCAGAATGATAATGTGCTCTTCTTTGGAATTATGTTCCATAGTGTCTTTCAGAGGCTCATCTCTCAATCACTGGTTTTCTCTGCCTGTTTACGTAACCAGACAAAGAGCCTCATGAAAGCTCATGGAGAGATTGTTCCCTCACCAACCTGGTGCACCAGGGGACTGCAGAGTCTGCACCATCCTTCAGGAAAGTCATTTGCTTCTCTCCCTCCTTCCCCCCTCTCCTTACCTGCCCATGTGGCCTGCATCAATCTGCAGGCTGATGCAGAGAGGCAACTGGGCCCCGGATCCCCTTTCTCCCTACTCCTCCATGCCTTGGGCAGAGGGTGCAGTTCCTATGTTCCCTTGAGCACAAGGACTTCAATTGTGACAGGCTCTGACACAGGCCTAACAAGGGGTGGGAAGATTCCTTGCTTTTTGATTTAATTCTTTGCAGCCAGACAGGATAATATCACACAGGTAAGCTGAGATCACAGGTTATTATATACACATATATACACACATACAGAACTCCCTCATTGTCCACACTGATAAATTTCATTCACTAGAAGTGGGATAAATGTTGACTACCATAAATCTAATTCTGCATTCTGTTCAAATGAAATGAACCTTTCATTAAGAAATGGGAGAATGTCATTCAAGGCTTCATCCAGCTCCTATTGAAATCAATGGCTAAACTCATTGGGCTGGATTCTCTGGGAGAAACTCCCTTATTCTCCACAATATCCTTTAGTTTTACACCCCATGACATACAGCATTAAAGTTGTGTATCCCTTACTTCTTTGAACTAGCATGAGGTCATTCCAGACCCCATGTACTAACTACAATCTAAATCATACTAACTGGCTTTGTCCCACCTGCCATGAAGGCATCTGGGGTCCATGAGCAACAGACTAACTCCTAATGCTTAGATAATCTAAACACTGTTAGTAAAATAGTTGCCAAGACCATAGTTAGGGATATTCTCTATCCATGAATAATTTGTTTACCTTTATATTATCTCATTTCAAACCAGTTAAGTTGATTTTTTTTAAACAAAGTAGTCCAAATCTAAATCAAAACATTGTCAGCTGTTCTTAACTGTTAACTTTTACACCTCTCCCCCCTCATGTTTTAAAGTTACAACTTTGTCTGTAAAAACATCACATACCAAAATCCACAAGTTTAACTCCTCCTTCAGTGGTCAATAGGATATTATTTCCTTTTACATCACGGTGGATGGTTTTGTTTTCATGCAAATGCTGAAGCCCCTGAAAAATAAGTTATAAATCCATTAACATTATGAGTATTTCATTTGCAGATAGAAAATTGAAATTATTCTATATATTAACTTTACTGATATTTTTGTGGTATGCTTTTTCTATCTTTCTAAACTTAGTTTCAAAATGAGAATAGCCGCCAAGTTCAAGAATGAACTACCATTTGTTTGCCAATAGATGGGCACTTACAAAGTCAGTGTATTTTGATTTTGATTTCTACTTCTCATAGCATTTTTGGTACAGCCCCCCTAGAAATTCTATTCTTATTCAAAGAAAACTGAGTCAACTATCAACCAACTATGTGGGATAAATGGACTTTTTAGTGACTTTTTTTTCTGGTAGACAAGTTGTATGATGACAGAAGTAAAGAAGCATTATTAATCTTGGTTATATATTGGACCATTAAAACAGAAAGACAAAGAAAAGTTCTAAGCTGTAATAATAGTTCCAGTGGAGAAACTCAAACTCTAATTAAATAGCAAGAATAAAGAAAGATACTTTGTCTTGATTAGCTATAGTGATTTTTCTTTTGAGAGAGATTTCAATTTGTTGTAAATTATTTTATTACAAAGTAGATGCTATCCCACAACATGAGTCACAGAACAGTATTTTTGGTATGTTGCACTAGAATCAGGTCAGAAATGGTTTCCCCATCCCATGAACATTTTTGAGATATCAACAACAACAACAAAATCTCTCCCCCCAGTTTGGGGGGAAAGTCAATCTAGAAAATTTTGGCAAACTGAAAATCTGACCTGAACAAAAAAAGAAAACATTTTGTTTTGATGATTTTGAAATGCTTTGTTTCAATTTCAATCATTTTTCCTTTTTTATTACATATTTTTACTATAATTAAGTTAAATTTCAAAATAAGTCATTTCAAACTGGAAATCCAAACTTCTTTGTTTGAAAAATGTTGAAATAAAACGTTTTGACAATTTCAAAGTATTTTTCTCCCAAGATTTTTTTTTAAGTTGAAAAATTTGTGAAAACCAACCCTTTCCGATAAAGAAATTCATTTTCAACAAATCAGCATTTTCCAGTGGAAAAAATGTTTCATTAAAATAATCCCTGACCTGTTGTACATTGCAGTCATGTCTCCAAAAGAAAAACAATTTAGATGCAAAGCTGTATTTATTTAATGCAACGAGGGAGAAGTAATCAATGCCTGAAATAAATGTTCGCCCTTTTGATACCGATGAACTGAACTGCTACTTTACCTGGTAGTATTCAAAAACAAGTTTACAACTTAATCTTAACTTTATTTCATTAAACACTAGTGTAATATAGGAAGAAACATCATGCTTCTAAAATGGAATATATATTCACTGGTTGAAAAAAAATTAAGGACTTGTCTGCATTGCCCCACAGTTTGGACTACAGGGACATGAATAGTAGCGCCCACCAAAGTGCAGTGCAGTAACACCCCGCTTGTGCATGCTGAGGGTACAAACTCAAAGGTTCCTAGTTCGTGTTAAATAGCACTCTTCAAACAGGATTTACCGAAATGTGAACTAGGAACCTTTAAGTTTGCACCCTCAGCTTCCACACAGGTGAATTACAGCACAGCTGTAATTTGATGCACACTGCTATCTGAACCCCTGCAGAATCCAAACTGTGGGACAGTGTAGACATAGCCTGAGATACTCTTTGAATAAACTATCAATTGGACTGTCCATTCATTGACTGTTTTTATCTTACCATAAGCGCTTCATGTAAAATATAAGCAATTACAAGTTCGTCCATCCTTTCACCTCTCTTCAAAAATCCTTTCACCAGATCAGTCACAGATCCTCCATTGCATAGCTATAAAAGATCAAATTGCATTAAGATACACAATGGAAATTAAAGGAGAGAAGTAATCATATCGGTTCTAGTTTTCAGTAGATTCCATTTTCATACCTACACATGATCCCATTAAGCTGATAACCTAGCAATGAAAATTATTTAGTGCTCATAATATCTACTCAAACAATTGATTTTACATTTTATACCCAACATTGTTCCCCTCTTTCTACATCTGTCTCCTCTCTTCCTACAAATACACGTACAACATCTTCTCTCTCTAATTTTTTATGCAGATGTCAACTTTCTTCTGAAGCTAAAATTACTGTCATGCTTTTAAAGAGATATTTTGTGGAGACATTTTGATAGCTCCTAATGCTCATCAAATGCAAGTGTATCAGTGCTACAGATAATTATGGCTTGGATTCTCATGTCTCCTTCAGTACACTTGGCACCACATACACTGCAAAATGGACTTAAGACAGCTGGAGACAGCCAGTGGAGAATTTCCCCTGTACAGAGAAATTTACTGTTGTAGCTGCCATCTACATCAGCTGTCTCCCCAGATACTGATATAGGAAGGGGAAGCAGCATGTCCGGGGCATACTGGGGGGATTATTGGGGCACAGTGGAATGCAGCTCTTCAATGCCTGAACTTCCACTGACATAAGATTCCTCAGGGACATTACCAAGTAACATATGCCTTAGAGATGCAGGGGAGCTGCTACCTTGCACCAGGACCAAGTGGCTCTGGTTTAGGGCGCCATAACTAGCTCCCAACAGCCCCTCTACTATACTGTATCTAAAGTGCCATTTGGACATCAACAATCTGTCTTTATATTTCTCAGACCCTGGAACTAGAAGACTTAATCTACTTTTCAAAATGTAGGTCTTCTAGTGACTTAGTGTAATGCACAATACGAGCTGATTGATTGAGGCTACAATATTTCACATGTTCACTTTAGTCACTTAAAACTCTTCATTAGGATAAATCCATGATGTAATTTTCATAATCCAGTCTGCCTGCAGCTATTATGTACATGGGAAGATTGAGTCAGTACTGTAAGCACTTTTAAAACATTCACAATGATGTCAAACTTGCATGTACATTATCTCTTCCAAAAAGTAGAATACTCTGATAAAACAATGAACTATGTTGTAGGCATTATGCAGTATAGGCTCAGTAGTTTCCCATAATAAAGTGTAAAACTGTAAGATTACATGAACATAACATACAGTAGTAATTCCATTTGACTATAGATCCTGTAGCCTATTCAAATCAAGTACATTGGTTTTCAATAAAACCTTTCGACTCAAGAATTGCAGATGTCAGATACAAAAAGAACAGGAGTACTTGTGGCACCTTAGAGACTAACAAATTTATTTGAGCGTAAGCTTTCGTGGGCTACAGCCCACTTCATCAGATGCATAGAATGGAACACACAGAAAGAAGATATTTATACATACAGAGAACATGAAAAGGTGGAAGTAGCCATACCAACTGTAAGAGGCCAATCAATTGAGATGAACTATCATCAGCAGGAGAAAAAAATTTTTTTGAAGTGATAATCGAGATGACCCATAGAAGGTGTGAGGATACTTAATATGGGGAAATAGATTCAATTAGTGTAATGACCCAACCATTCCCAGTCTCTGTTTAAACCTAAGTTAATTGTATCTAATTTGCATATTAATTCAAGTTCAGCAGTCTCTCTTTGGAGTCGGTTTTTGAAGTTTTTTGGTTGCAAAATTGCCACCTTCAAGTCTGTCACTGAGTAGTTAGAGAGGTTGAAGTGTTCTCCCACTGGTTTTTGAATGTTATGATTCCTGATGTCAGATTTGTGTCCATTTATTCTTTTGTTCCATTCTATGCATCTGATGAAGTGGGCTGTAGCCCACGAAAGCTTATGCTCAAATAAATTTGTTAGTCTCTAATGTGCCACAAGTACTCCTGTTCTTTTTGCGGATACAGACTAACACGGCTGCTACTCTAATATATCTTTTTTGAGATGGGGTGACCACATCGGCACACAGTATTCGAGATGTGGGCGTACCATGGATTTATATAGAGGCAATATGATATTTCAAAAGGTTCTTTTCTAAAGCATATTTTTTCTTCTGCTTAACACAACTGTGACCTCGTACCCCCATGTTCTTTCCACCCTGATCTTCTATTCCTTGCTCATCATTTTATCTATCTCTATATCCTCTATGCCAGGGGTCCCCAACGTGGTGCCCGTGGGTGCCAGGGCGCCCGCCGGGGCGTCTAAGTGCGCCCGCGTACTGGCCGGCGGACGAGCATCTGCTGAAATGCCGCCGAATTTCAGCGGCGATGCCTCTGGATGATGCCGCTTGTCGGCAGCATTTCAGCAGATGCTTGTCCGCCGCCATGGTCCTCCGTGGCTCATCGTCTGGTGCTCGCCAGATGAAAAGGTGGGGACCACTGCTCTATGCACTGAATTCCCTCCCACTCCCCAGATACCAGGGCAACAACCCTTTCCTCAAATCCCTCTGAGAGACCTACTTTTGTTAGGAATCAGCCCCCAAAACAAATGAACAGAATTGAAAGTTTGAGGAAAGTTACCTAAGCAACTCTTCCTCGGGGCCTCACACTATCTACTTTCTATGCTCCTCCTAGACTAAGCTTTTCATAGCATGGGTTGTTAATTGTCTTGCACAGTCGCAAGCACGCTGTCAATATTTGGCAGACAAGAGTAATCCAATCATGATGCAACTCAGGCAGCATAGTCTAGAAGCAGGAATCAGGTAAGGGCCATTATCTTTGAGCTGTTGCTGTCTACAGACTGTTCTTGCTTAATTAGCTCTCACCTCTCCTGACATAGTGAGCAGCTCTCAAAGGGCTCTTCCTAAAAAGTGGGGAGAGGTCCCCTCAGGAGTCCTAAGGTGACCAGCCCAATGCTGGACTGCTGTGCACCATTATCACGATTTTGTGTGTAATTGTGTTCCAGCTGTCCTTTAGACCAGCATTCCAAGCAGGCCACTGCCAGCCTTTGTCCACTAACCCAAACTACAAAACTGCAAGTGCCCTTTGGCTAAGAGAGGTTATTGAACAGGTTTTTTTTTTAACATGGAATTTTAGTGCTTCTGTGCATAGGGATTGGCACTTTGCTCCCCCTTGTCTGTTGATATAAAACATGCAGGCGACGTTGTCCATCATTACTCTTATGGTCTTTGGTCTGAGTATTGGTAGATAGTATAGGTATGCATTGCAGACTGCATGTAATTCCAGGAAGTTGACATGCAATGTGGACTCCAGTGGGGACCACTTGCCCTGCACCCTGTGGGTCTGTAGATGAGCTCCCCAACCAAGTAGGGAGGCGTTGGTCATCAGTATCGAGGACAGTGGTGGTTGGAGGAAGGGAACTCCCATGCAGACATTTTGGGGTTGTTTACACCAGTCTAATGAGTCTTTGACCTTGAGTGGTAATGAGAGAAGTTTTTTTCAGGCTGTGCCTGTGGGGCACATACAGTGTTCGTAGCCATCCCTGGAGGCAGATGAATGTGGCTGCTGCCATATGACTAAGCAACTGTAAGACAAGTTCTGGTGGAGATCTCTGGGCTGGTTCTCATGGTGGAGTTGAGACTGATTATTGCAGAAAGTCTGTGAGCAGGGAGGAGGCTCTGTCAGGCCCCAATAAACTCCAGACATTGGACTGCTGTCAGTGTCGATTTTTGCATGTTTATCTGGAGGCTGAGTTTCGAGAAAAGGTCCATTGTTGTTCTTACAGCTTCGAACGTGTTGACTCTGGATAGAGCCTTGAGGAGGCAGTTGTCTAGATATGGGAATATTATAATCTTGTCTGCAGAGGTACGCCACCACCACTGCATAGACTTTGGAAAATACTCTGGGCGCTGTAGAGAGGCCAAAGGGTAGTACCTTGTACTGGTAATGATCAGACCTCAGGACAAATCTGAGGAATTGCCTGTGGAAAGGGTATATGGTGATATGGAAGTACGTGTCTTTGAGGTCAAGGGCCAATAGGGTGACCAGATGTCCCGATTTTATAGGGACAGTCCCGATATTTGGGGATTTTTCTTATATAGGTGCCTATTATCCCCCACCCCGTCCCGATTTTTCACACTTTCTATCTGGTCACCCTAAGGGCCGAGAACCAGTCCCTTGTTTCACTGGGGAGTGTAGTGGGGTGGTCACCCCATTCCAGTTTGGAAGGGGTTAAAAACAGCCCTGGGAAAGGGCTGCCCCGGGGAGACAATCATGAGCGGGCTTGAGGCAGCCAATCAGGGCCTGGCAGGGCCAGTATAAGAAGGGCACCTGGGGAAAAGGAAGTGAGTCTTGCTCCAGCAGTGGAGCAAGAAGAACCTGGCTGCCTGGGAGAGCAAGCAGGGTACCTGAGGCAGAGCAGGGCTGGGGAAGGGCAGGCAGAGCTGAGGAGCTCTGGCCTGGTGAGTACCCAGGCTGAGGCCTTGCTAAAGGCCAGGGGAGGTACTAGGGCTACAAGGAGGCATCTGGCCAAGAAAAGGCAGCAGGTCCAACCCCCTTGCTAGTGATGAGTGGCCATTTCAGATTGCAGTTTGCCCCTGAGAGAAGGGGCTAGATGACAACTGGCAGTAGCTACTGAGGTAAGGTGGGTATAGGGGGGTTGGGGTTCTAAACTAAACAAACTACTTTGAGTGTGTCAGCACCGACCAAGCCCCCAGCACTGACATGGCACTCGGTGCCATCTACTGGTTGTTCAACAGAACACACTCCACTTTCGGCACCAGCAATATCCACAATCTCTGCACAATCACTGATACCAATGAGGCGGTCGGTGCCGATTTCGAGATCCTTGAAGTGTCCTTCTCGGTCCTGAGGGACAGTGTTCCCTTATGTGGCCTTGTCCACTTAGGGCCCTTGGACCTCTCCATAGCACCGGTATGGAGGTGCCCAGACGGTTATAGGAGCTCAGTCTCGCCCCTGAAGATGTTGAAGCTACTGACCTCGCAGGGGATGCCTTTCTTTGAGGCAGCTCCTTGGTGGGTGAGCTCGGGGCCTGTTTCTTCTAATCTGGGAGGGAGAGCGTAGATTTTCTCTTAGTAGTGGATGGCATGTAAGAGTCAGCCAATGACCGTGATGATGTTGAACACCGTGGAGGAGAGGAATCAGGGTCAGGCTCTGAGGCTGCTCACAGTGAGCTCTCCATTAGTAAAAGTTTTAGTCTCAATTCACTGTCCTTTCTGAAACAAGCCTTCAGTTTGAGGCAGTGGTTGCACTTTTGTGATACATTCCTCTCACCCAAACAGAGTATGCACCGTGAATGACTGTCGCTCACGGGGATGGCCTCATGACAGGAGAGGCACCTCTTAAAGCTGGGTGATCCGTGCATAACTCCAAGTAGGGAGAACTTCCCAGTAGGGAAGTATGTAGAAAAGGAAGCCTGCACTAATCTAATTATGGACTGCACCCTTTTGGATTAGAGCTATTTCACAGGCAAAAGCCTAGTTTTAGCATCCTCTTACCAGAATTATTTGTTTGGAATTTTAGCTTCAAGTTGAGCTAATTGGAATGTTTGCATGACAAGAAATCATGAAGGCAACAGAGCGAAATGAAAAAAGGGAAGATCTTTGATAACAGTCAAGTATCCATAGAAGTGAGGCAATGCGAATTATCAGTCTGTTACAAGGTGGCCCATTGTGAAGTCTCATGGCCAGACAGTTAATTAGCTCATGTCACTATTGTACAGTGTTCTTCTGTAAAAGCTTATTGGAATTTTTGTTGAAAGCTATTATGGTTTAAATGGAAAAAAGAAATGTATGACGATATGAAGAGAAACATACTGTAGAAGCTAAAGGCATGATCCTTCATGGTGCTGAGTGCTCTCAACCCCCACTGACCTCACAGGATCTAGCCCCCTATGCATTAGTCTTGCCTGCTAGAGCTAGGATTGCCAACTTTCTAATCGCAGAAAACCGAACACCCTTGGCCCGCCCTGTTCCCTGAGGATCCGCCCCTTCCCCGAGGCCTGCCCCTGCCCAGCCCCTTCTGAGGCCCCACCCCTCTCCCTCCATCACGTGATCTCCCCCACCCTCACTCACTTGCTCATTTTCACCAGGCTGGGGCAGGGGGTTGGGGTTCAGTAGGGAGCTCAGTGCTGGGGCTGAGGGGTTTGGAGTGTGGGTGGGGGCTCCAGGCTGAGGCGGGGTTGGGGTGTGGGAGGGGATACAGCTCTGGGCTGGGGTAGAAATGAAGGGTTCAGGGTGCAGAAGGGGGCTCTGGGATGGGGGTTGGGGTGCAGGAGGGGGTGAGGGCTCTGGCTAAGGTTGCAGGCTCTGGGGTGGGGCTGGGGATGAGGAGTTTGGGGAGCAGGAAGGGGCTCTGGGTTGGGACCGAGAGGTTCGGAGTGTGGGAGGGGGCTCTGGGCTGGGGCAGGGAGTTGGGGTGTGGGAGGGGGTGAGGGCTCTGGTGGGGGAGCAGGCTCTGGGGTGGGGCCAGTGATGAGTGGTTTGGTGTGTAAGAAGAGCTGCAGGGTGCGGATTCTGGGAGTCTGGGTGTGGGAGGCGGCTCAGGGCGGGGGTTTGGGGTGTGGGCTCCGGGCAGCGCTTAACTAAGGCGGCTCCCAAGGAGAGGCTGGCATGTCCCTCCAGCTCCTAGGGGGAGGTGCAGCCAGGCCACTCTGCACACTGCCGCTGCCGACAGGTGCCACCGCCACCCCCGCTCCCATTGGCCATGGTTCCCGGCCAATGGGAGCTTCGGAGCCAGTGCTCGGGGCGGGGACAGTGTGTGGAGCCCCATGGCTGCCCCTAAGCCTAGGAGCTGGAGGGATATGCTGACTGCTTCCTGGGAGCCTCCAAGTTCCCTTTTTGACAGGGTGTTCCAGTTGAAAACCGGACACCCAGAAACCCTAAGTGAAGTGGGAACTGGTCTCTCCAATAAGGAAACAGCAATTAAAGCCCCTTGTTCCAGGGGAAAAGGTGTGGGGGGGGGAGCATGGATTTTCCTACACCAGCTTCAACAAGCTGGTAATCATGGGGGAAAGTGAGAGGGAAGAAACAGTAGCTGTTGCTGTCTCAATTTCCCAACTCATGTAAGAGAAAAATGTAGATAGAACTGTTTTTTCAGTGGATGGTGTCCTCCCTATGGCTGATTTGTCTGAGTTTTCTGCCTCTCAGAATAAGGTACAAATTGGACTGAAAGGAAGGGGCTTGGGGGAGTTCTCCACTCTCTCTCCCCCCCCCCCCCCCGGTCACCTACTGGGTGGACAGGGAAGGAATATACAGAAGAATGAAGCATAACTGAGCTGCTGGTGTGCAGAGCTGTCTTATGCAATAGATTTATAAAATAGCATTTGATTCCAACACGTGAAATGTCAATTTAAATTGCAAGCACATCAAAGTCTTCCAGCTTATCTTGTATGCTTTACTCATCATTCATCTGACACAGATGACATTTCTATGCACCTGACTATTAGCAAGACATACATATTGTTCTCAAGCCAGATAACCAAGGATTTAACATTAGCTTTGTCTATGAAAATTCAGAGTACCTGAAAGTTTAATAGATTAAACAGATAATATTCCTGCATTAATTCACCCAACTGCTTGAGATTTGTGCTCCGGAACTGAACTGTCAGGTAATATCAAGTAATATCCCTAAGCTCATCAAGATGCCATCATCCTATTTCAATGGCTTTGTTGCTGAATACTTGAGCAAACACATTTATTATCTTGATCAACTATAAAGCTTATATGATCTTGAAAAATTGGTTTGGCACTTCATTTACAGGGGACATATGTGTTACAAGGACACAGATTGTGGGCAAGTAGCCTTCACACTGTCCTGACTTATCACAACATTATCATGCACCAGAGTGATGAAACCAGCCCAGTCGCTAATCTCTGGTTTCCTTGCCCTTATAGTTGGTCAAGAATCAAAGCTATGTTTCTCTCTTTCATTGTGCTCAATATGCAGCATATCAGTATCTTCAGCCCCTTCATTGGCCCTACCTTCTTTCCAGCACTGAATTTGGTAAAACTGAAGGACCCTGTGTTGGTGCTACTTTGTTTTCAGCTGTGTCCCTGGGATATACTGACTGTGGTTCACGATGAACTCCAGTTCCATTGGTAGTGTGCCATTTTCTTACTACTAACGGTCTCATTGATGAATATCATCCCAGTTATAGTAGCAAATATTGACCATGAATACCTTTAGGTTTAACACCTTGCCAAGACTGACAGTAACTTTTGCAGACAGAGCTGTGTCAGCCCTTTCAATTTGCCACGGCAGTTCAATGTGCAGATGAATTCAATAGTGCCAACTGTAGCCCCCAAATAACACCTTCCTTCTCCCAGGGAGTGACTGCAGACTACTTCCCTGAAGCCCCCTTTCTGCTCCCAGCTTCCTGTTTCTATAAACCCAGCCCAGCTTGTTCGTCCTCACCTGGGCTCCCTCGTTATTTAGTCAGTGGATTGCTTAAGCCACCTGATTCTCCTCAGCTGTGTCTGGTTAATTGGCCACTTTCTTAGGGTACATTTACCCCTTCAGGCAAATGTGGGGTGAACACCACATCACAGCATCTTTCCTCAAATTTGATTTAGTTCTGATGGTCTGAGGCAATGATGCATGAAGGAACACTTCTAATGATCTTGTTTCATTCGGGCAACCAGGCCTTGCATTTCTTTGTTGCACTGTTTGTATTTTGCATGCATGCCTGTCTTACCCACAGGTAGAGGAACTTCATTAAAATATTCCCAAACTGGGTCTCTTTTACAGCCTGCTGCCATTATAGGTTTTCCCTTCTAGTGAGAGAATGGTATGGTAGATCTCAAATCAATGAAGGCTACACTCAGAAAGACCTCAAGACTTCTGGAATATGCTGCTCAAACAGTTTCACTTTTGTTTCTACTGCCTGTCCCTCCCTTCTCACATTTATCTCCAGACTTCTTCTCCATGTCCAGATCTATTCCACCCCCAACAATCTTCTATTCACTGAACTTTTTGAAACTTTGCAAATTTGTGTACACAGAATCAATCCCTTACCTCTCTGAAAGTGCAGAGGGACAGTAGGGTTGAGATCTGTTATTTCTCACCTCTATATATTATTTATTTAAAAACATTTTTGCTGTTAACAAGCATGTTATCTCTGGAGACACAAATCCACAGTTTGAGAACTGCAAAACTAAGCATCTCTGATGGTATCTTCTAGACTGAGCACTGAGTCCGATTGGGTAGATAGAAAGATTAACCTAAATAATCTATACAGAAGCCCGTGGAACCCCATAAGATTGGGGGTTCATAATCCATGAACTATTGGGACTCATTTACAAAACTTTTCTTAAACATTACATAAATATGTTGTCTCATACTATAGAATTAGAATTTATAATCCCTATTCCATGATGAGATATCTTTGAGCTATAATGTATCTTAATTAAAACTATCTTTCCTCAAAAAGCATTTTATCAAAAAAATCCGTTTTTTTTTAAAATCATTGATTTTTATCCACCCTGATAAATAATAAAATATGAATGACATCCCATAATGTAGTTTGCATAAATGAAAACTAATACTGATGCACCTAGAAATTTGAACACCTTTCATCATAACTTGGACAGATAGATTAGTGGGATTTTATAATGTCTAAAAATGACCCACAACAAGTCTAAACCCTCTACAGTGATGTCCTTCAAAGTACATCAAAAACCTATTTCAGAGGTCATCAGATAGTTCAAGGTACTTAAACATTTAGATAGTAACAAAGATAATTCATTTGCTATAAACAGTGATACAATATAAATGACATCACATTATTGTTCAGACAGATGATCATAAAATAACAGTCTACAAATGACACCTACTCCACCTACAGCTTCACCATTAGCAGATTCTACATCTAGAAATAAATTTGGAGACAAACAGCCTTTTATAGATGCTTTCTTTCAAAGCATCAAGGCCTATGTATAAATCCATTTCAGAATGACGGCAGAAATGTTTTAAATTTATTGCACATTTCCAATCCAGCAGACTTGCTAATAAACTATACAACATTTGGCTTCAAACCAAAACTAATCTACAGATGTACATGTAGAACCTTTCTGGTATTCATACACTCTCCCAACTCTGCTTGGATCTTAATTTCCTTTAAAATAAAATCATTCATAAAGTCAAAGTGCTGTACTAATACTGAGTAGGTGAGGGACCTTTATTTTTTCTCCTCTGCCAAAAGGGCTCTCACCTTTAAAGATATCAAACACAATATTTATCAGCAATCAACAGTCAGATCTTCAACGTAGAAGCTTCAATTTACACCACCTGAGGATCTGTTCCCAAGAATTAAAGTTCCTGTCAAAAGTGAAGTTTCTAAAATCTACTGCCAAAGTGCTGGTACTGTTCAAAAATAAAAGTTGCAAAATTGTTTTATGAAAAAAAAAAAAGTATTTTCCCCCACTCATTTCATTCTCAGAAACAGCTAAGCTATATGTGCTGAAACATTCTGGGGGAAAATGGTCTCCCAGACTAAGAACAAAAGAACCACTTATCACCCTGAAAGATAAATGACTGAAGAAGTTTTAAGCAACTAAAACTGACTTTAGAATAGAAAAACAAGAGGCATTGATACACCTATAATCTACCACATACACAGAAGGATATCCATATAATAAATTGCAGAGCTATAAGATAAATACTCTTAGCATCTGCCTTTGACTGCCTTATCTGCTTTCTGCCCAGTAATCCATTCCCTGGAATTTATTCACCCCTTGAAAGTAACTTCAAATATTTGCCTTTAAAAAAATATCAGTCTGCCATAGAGCTATTTCCGCCTTTCTTTCCCTCTATTAGACACTGGACCATGGACAGTCAGGCCTAGTGGGTGGAGCAAGAGCCAGGAAGCAGATCCAAACCAATGTCAGGAGTCAGAGCCAGAACCAGGAACTAATAGCAAAGCCAAGGGTCATAGCTGGGATCAGGAACCAGGGTCAGGATGAGGAAGCCAGAACCAGGAGCAAGGTGAGGAAGCAGGAACTAGCAAGAGCCGGGAGAACAAGGCAGAAACAGAACTAGTAGCAGGACTGGGACAATGTGAGGAATAGTAGACACAGGAAGGATGAGAGCTGCAGGCATGAACATATTGAGCAGCCACAGAGCTACTGCTGCTGCTGGGCTTAAAAGCCAGCCAGCTGCCCTGACCAATCAAGTGGTCTAGTCAATCAGGTAGCCTCTTGCAGGCCAGTTGTGCTTGTTGGGTTGCTAGGAGACTGATTCTGCTAAAGGCCGTGACACCTGTCCAAAATGTGGATTTTTTTTCTGAAATTACAACAGCTCAAAAGGCCAGCACAGGCAAGGTTCAGCTTTGGGCCATTAACAGCTTTTCTAGGCATAAAGATGTTACAGCTTCAAAATCTGAGATCCTATGACCCTGCAGTACTAGATATGGGATATTTATCACCTCAGAAAGGGGAATTTCTCAGCTTTGCAATGCGGCCCAGCACTCATTTCCACTTTGGAAAGGCACCAAGACATCCAACCTTAGCCTCATGACATTATGATGTCGAAATAAGCTATTGTAGGTCACGTTTAGGGGGTTTTGAAGTGTGTTATTTTTTTCCCTTTCTTGCTGAATCTTGCACAGTTGTACTAAAAATAACTAAGGCACCTGCCTTTACAGGCATGGGGGAAGGATAATCCCAATACAATTTTTAAAAACTCTCTACATTTATAAATTAGTTTTTCCTTTTAACGTATGTGGCATAAACAAAATAAATAATGATGTGGCATAACAGCTGTATTGACACTCATTTTGGATATGCCCAGGGAAAACTCATTCTGATAAAAAATTATACAACATTATCACATAATCTGTATTATTTATGTATTAGTAAATGTAACCCCTTTGGGGTTTACAGAGCATGGCTCCTTTAAATCTTTCATAGAATCATAGATGATTTGTCCTGAGGGGAGGAAGTGCTGCTTTTTCCAGGAAGTGGAAATGGTGTGGAGTGTGGAGAGAGGGAGAGAGACAGAGTGTGGGTGTCTGGAGCTCCAGACAGAAGGGCTGCAAGTGAAGCAGCCGAGAACCTGCCCAAAGCCTGGGAGGGACCAAGCGGCCAACCGGGGACACCCCAGGAAAGGAGCCAGGAAAAGGTTCAGAGAAGGGCAACTAAAATGATTAGGGTCCCATATGAGGAGAGATTAAAGAGGCTAGGACTTTTCAGCTTGGAAAAGAGGAGACTAAGGAGGGATATGATAGAGGTATATAAAATTATGAGTGATGTGGAGAAAGTAGATAAGGAAAAGTTATTTACTTATTCCCATAATACAAGAACTAGGGGTCACCAAATGAAATTAATAGGCAGCAGGTTTAAAACAAATAAAAGGAAGTTCTTCTTCCCACAGCGCACAGTCAACTTGTGGAACTCCTTACCTGAGGAGGTTGTGAAGGCTAGGACTATAACAGTGTTTAAAAGAGAACTGGATAAATTCATGGAGGTTAAGTCCATTAATGGCTATTAGCCACGATGGGTAAGGAATGGTGTCCCTAGACTCTGTTTGTCAGAGGGTGGAGATGGATGGCAGGAGAGAGATCACTTGATCATTACCTGTTAGGTTCACTCCCTCTGGGACACCCGGCATTGGCCACTGTCGGTAGATGGGATACAGGGCTAGATGGACCTTTGGTCTGACCCAGTATGGCCGTTCTTATGTTCTTATGAGCACTGTGTCAGGGAGGAATCACTCAAGAAGGACAAAACAGAGCTGGACCCAGTATCACTGCTGCCCAGAGCTATATGGGACTATAAGTACTGGGGCTTGTGACTTTGCATTGGGAATAAGGAGGGAGACCATTAGCTAGTTAAGCGGGTAGGCTGTCACTCTGTGTGGCTTTGCAGCGAGCAGCAGAAGAGGGCACCAGAAGGATTTGTTGGGGAAAGTTTACTGGCGCTGATGATGACCAGGAGCAGCCAAGACTCACCACTGGACTGGAACTTTGCCCAGGACTTCTTAACTCTGTGTGCAGACACATTGCTCAATGTCTGCCCCTTTCAGACTGTGGTACCACTGGGTCGGTGGGGCCTTTGTGTTAAATGTAACTCTGTTTTACTGCGCCCCCTATCTTTTCCCCTGTTGTTTTTCTCCATTCATCCCTCTGTGAATAAATATTTCCCTTTCCTATATTCATTGTACTATTCCGGTGTGTGTGTGTTCACTCCAGGGGGTTTGGAACAGGTGTCCATGTGGTGGAAGGGACTTTCCCTGCTGTGTTCCTGCGCACGCCTTCTCTTGGCTGGAACTGCCTGCAGAGCAGATTCCATCTTGACCACAAGGGTGATAAAGTTACAGAAAAATGTCTCAGAGTGGTAGCTGTGTTAGTCTCTATCAGCAAAAACAACGAAGCGTGCTTGTGGCACCTTAGAGACTAACAAATTTATTTGGGCATAAGCTTTCGTGTGCTAAAACCCACTTCATCAGATGCGTAGAGTGGAAACTACAGTAGACAGGTATATATACACATAGTACATGAAAAGATGGGAGTTGCCTTACCAAGTGGGGGGTCAGTGCTAACGAAACAATTCAATTAAAGTGGAAGTGGGATATTCTCAACAGTAGAATACCAAGGGAGGAAAAATCACTTTTGTAGTGGTAATGAGGGCAATGTAATCAGGGTGGCCCATTTCAAACAGTTGATAAGAAGGTGTTAGTAATAGTAGGGGGAAATTAGTACGGGGAAATTAGTTTTTGTAGTGACCCATCCACTCCTAGTCTTTATTCAGGCCTAATTTGATGGTGTCCAGTTTTCAAATTAATTCCAGTTCTGCAGTTTCTCGTTGGAGTTTTTGAAGTTTTTTTGTTGAAGAATTGCCACTTTTAAGCCTGTTATTGAGTGTCCAGGGAGGTTGAAATGTTCTCCGACTGGTTTTTGAATGTTATAATTCTTGACGTCTGATTTGTGTCCATTTATTCTTTTGCGTAGCGACTGTCCGGTTTGGCCAATGTACATGGCAGAGGGGCATTGCTGGCACACGATGGCATGTATCACATTGGTAGATGTGCAGGTGAACGAGCCCCTGATGGGGTGACTGATGTGGTTAGGTCCTATGATGGTGCTCGTTCACCTGCACATCTACCAAAGTGATACATGCCATCGTGTGCCAGCAATGTCCCTCTGCCATGTCCATTGGCCAAACCGGACAGTCGCTACGCAAAAGAATAAATGGACACAAATCAGACGTCTCCAAGGTGCCACAAGTACTCCTTGTTGTTTTTATAAAAATGTCTAAAACCATGGAAAGTCAACAACTAAGAAGTGACTGCATCTTCCCCCACAAGAAAATAAATGTGTGTCCAGGTTACCAGATTAACAAATTGTATACTCTGATTTGGACTAGTACAATTAAAAACCATCAAGATCTACCCCCCCCCCCCCCATGGAAAGGTACTTATACTAGAAAGTCTGAAAGAGCTTTAAGTATAGCTTTGCAACACAGCTGCAGTATACTACTACCTTAATTATCCTTAATCAAACTAAATTGAAGGGTAATTTTATAGAACCAGAGCTAGCATAATTAAAAGGTCAGGAACAGCATTTAGGCCAGAGCTTTATGAATAAATGCAAAAAGAAACTTACAAAAATTCAAGAGTTAGAGAAATTCTGCACTTTTTTACATACAAAAAGCAATATCAAAGGAACTTTAACATTTCAAATTCAAGCACTGAAAAGTTAGGCAACGTCAGAATTAAGGTTGCCCTTACAACATTTAACAAATTTGTTTGTTAGAGCATGATCCGAAGCTAAATGAAGTCAATGACTTGACTTTCATGGGCATCGGATCAGCTGGCTAGAATACACACAAAATGCAGTAAGTAAATTGTGTAGTTGTAGCCATGTCAGTCCCAGGATGTTAGAGAGACAAGGTGGATGACACAATTTGAAGTTGGGCCAATAAAAGATATTCTTTCACTCACCTTGTCTCTCTAGTAAGCCAACATGGCAGCCAGCAGTAATTGTACGCCCTCCTCTAGATTTTATTGCCTATCCATAACAGTATTAGCTTTATCTATTGTCTACCCATTGAGAACTTTTCAAGGGCTCTTTTTCTGTTGCAGTGTCATTCTAACATCCTTAGGAGGGAAAAAGTTAATACGCCAATGTCTTGGATATCTCAGTTGCAATTTGTTTTATGTCCACATATCTAGTATGAAGACTAATTTACTATAATTTATTGTAAGTTAAAATATTGTGATAGGCTTCTCTTCCCCAAAGGCTGGGTTGCAAGTGGGTGTGGTTTGAGAGTGAGGCTGGGGAAATGGGAATTGAAACAAAGTGTTCTTGTGGTGGGTGGGTGCCATGTGTCACCAGCTCTAGGGGAGAAATGTGCTGCTGTCTATCGTAGGTATTTATATGGCCCCCATTACCATAGTATCTGAGCACCTCACTATCTTCAATGTATTTACCCTTAGGGCAGTGCTATTATCCCCATTTTACAGATGGGGAACTGAGGCACAGAGCAGCTTGGTGACTTTCCCAAGGTCACACAGGGAGTCTGCAACAGCGCAGGGAACTAACCTACATCTCCCAAGTCCTAGGCTAGTGCCCTCATTTCTCGACTATCCTTCTTCTCTTGTTGTGCTACGACTCTGATTGCACTAATGTTGGATGGATTTATAGACATATTCAGATACCCCAATGTTAAAATATATAAAATAGTATCAAGATGCTATAATTTAGGGCTTGTCTAGATGAACAGTTAGTGCATGGCAAGCTGGAGTGTAAATCTACAGTGCACTAGTGTGCTGTGCACTAACTATCCATGTGGACCCTGCTACCATGCACTAAAAGGTCCCGAGTGCACTTTGTTCTATTCCACTTCGAAATGGGAGTAGGTCAATGAGGACTAGGGAACACAGTAGCAGAGTCCACAGACAATGTGCTGTAGATTTACAACCCAATTTACCGTGCACTAACTGATCATCTAGACGAGCCCTGAGAATGTTGTGGCTACAGTACCCAGATTTAACTTGTACATATTGAACATTAATATTTAATATTCCCCTGCCGTTTGCTTTACTTCTTGATTAAAAGAACAATGTTAGAGGTCTATTGGATCTAACTTATATGTACAGTAAATGCCTAAGTAAAGTAGGCAATAATGTTGTACATCTGCCTAAAAGATGTGGACTGTGCAAGTCACACTGCAATTTCAAATATCATGTTGCAGAAAAAATGATGAGTATTTACTAGGGCTGTCAAGCAATTAAAAACATTATTTGTGATTAATGGTGTGATAAAAAAAATTAATCGTGATTAATCGCGCTGTTAAACAATAATAGAATATCATTTATTTCAATATTTTGGATGTTTTCTACATTTTCAAATATATTGATTTCAATTAAAACACAGAATACAAAGTGTACAGTGCTCACTTTATATTTATTTTTATTTCAAGTATTTGCACTGTAAAAAACAAAAGAAATAGTATTTTTCAATTCACCTCATACAAGTACTGTACTGCAATCTTTGTATCATGAAAGTTGAACTTACAAATGTAGAATTATGTACAAAAAACCTGCATTCAAAAATAAAACAATGTAAAACTTTAGAACCTACAAGTCCAATTAGTCCTAATTCTTGTTCAGCCAATCACTCAGACAAACAAATTTGTTTATATTTGCAGAAGATAATGCTGCCGGCTTCTTATGTACAATGTCACCTGAAAGAGAGAACAGGCGTTTGCATGGCACTGTTGTAGCCGGCGTCGCAAGATATTTATGTGCCAGATTCATTAAAGATTCACAGGTCCCTTGATGCTTCAACCACCATTCCAGAGGACATGCGTCCATGTTGATGATGGGTTCTGCTCAATAAAGATCCAAAGCTGTGCAGACCGACCCATGTTCATTTTCATCATCTGAATCAGATGCCACCAGCAGAAGGTTGCTTTTTGTTTTTGGTGGTTCGGTTCTGTAGTTTCTGCATCAGAGTGCTGCTCTTTTAAGACTTCTGAAAGCAAGTTCCACACCTCATCCCTCTCAGATTTTGGAAGGCACTTCAGATTCTTAAATCTTGGGCCCAGTGCTGTAGCTATCTTTAGAAATTTCACATTGGTATCTTCTTTGCTTTTTCTCAAATTTGCAGTGAAAGTGTTCTTAAAACGAACAACATGTGCTGGGTCATCATCCGAGTCTGCTATAAGGTGAAATATATGGCAGAATGTGGGTAAAATAGAGCAGGAGACATACAATTCTCCCCCAAGGAGTTCCATCACAAATTTAATTAACGCCTTATTTTTTAACGTGCATCATCAGCATGGAAGCATGTCCTCTGGAATGATGGCCGAAGCATGAAGAGGCATATGCATCTGTAGCGCATCTGGCATATTAAATATCTTGTGATGCCAGTTACAACAGTGCCATGCAAATGCCTGTTCTCACTTTCAGGTGACATTGTAATTAAGAAGTGGGCAGCAGTATCTCCTGTCAATGTAAACAAACTTGTTTCTCTTAGCAACTGGCTGAACAAGAAGTAGGACTGAATGGACTTGTAGGCTCTAAAGTTTTACATTGTTTTGTTTTTGAGTGCAGTTATGTAACAAAAAAACTTTATTTGTAACTTGCACTTTCATGATAAAGAGATTGCACTACAGTACTTGTATGAGGTGAATTGAAAAGTACTATTTCTTTTATCATTTTTATAGTGCAAATATTTGTAATCAAAAATAATATAAAGTGAGCACTGTACACTTTGTATTCTGTGTTGTAATTGAAATTGATACATTTGAAAATGTAGAAAAGCATCCAAAATATTTAATACCTTTCAATTGGTATTCTATTGTTTAATAGTGCGATTAATCGTGATTAATTTATTAAATCACAATTAATTTGTTTGAGTTAATCACGTGAGTTAACTGTGATTAATCGACAGCCCTAGTATTTACTAAACTTTGAAATGCCGAATGCTACTTTTAGCCAAAACAAAAATCTTTGATCTTAGAAAAATAAGGTTTAACTCAGAGGAGAAAATTACTATAATTGGGAAGCAAAAAAGGGCACATTATTAAAAATGGATAAATCAAGTGTGATTCAGAACTGTAATGGATCAAAGTATGAAGGGTTGGTTTGAAAGGAGCAATTATAGCTAAAGAAAAAATACTCCGTGTTGAAGAGTAGGATAAAGTCAATTATGGACTTGGCCATTTATCTTTCATACATGGCATTTTGAAAGACAGAATATTATGTAGCCTAATCAGAGCATACACCCAAAGGAAAGTCAGTATTTATTTTCCTCAGCACTGAACTTCTGAAAAATAATTGTTCTATAGCAGACTCCAATCTTGTGACCATTCACATATCTGCTTTAAAAACTCTACAGTGCTTTATCACATTTTATAGAGTGGTTTCACTTCAAATCTTTTAGTTCATTTTCTTCCTCATATTTGCCTCTTATTTCCATAAAGATGGAAACGTAATAATTTGAACAGTAAATGCTGTAGAATACAGACTAACACGGCTGCTACTCTGAAACAGAATATATTGTATGTATGCAAAAAATTATAACAAATTGCAGCTCATACAAGTAGAACATCTACTACATAAATTACTTCCCTTTATATAGCATTAAACCTTTTAGTATCTCTGAAATAGGCTTGTCTCTTCAAAGCAGTTATAGAAGTTTCCTTTGCAAAGCCTAGAAGAGCCCATAAACTAGTGTTTCTAGCTGTTCTCAGGACTCTAGGAGAGCCTGTGAAAGAGATACTGGGAGCTGGGGATTTGGAATGGGTATGCTTTTGTTTTGCCAGCTTTACATTGATTGGCCTGATAGGGAGGTATAGTTCCAAAGGTTCAGCATTTTGCAGACACAACTTCCTTCCAGCCTGGGTTGTCATAGCAATAGATACAGCCTCCTGCCCTGCCCCCATCTAGTCTCCTGCCTGTGCTTGCTAGCTATCCCTATGGCAGACAAGCTGAAAGGGACACAAGGAAGACAAAATTTTTGAAGCAAAATAACACGGTACATGGGCTGCACAGAGGTGGAAGATGGGAGAGAACCTGGCGGCAGGTGAGAAAGGTGCACTTAGGAGGGCTCTGGCAGCTTGTGTAGGGGGGAAAGGAAACCTGCACCACGCTCTCCTACCCTGCAGAAACACAGCAAGGATGGGAGTGGTTCTTAAGCAGGTTTACTAAACAAGGAGAGACACACCTGATTTTTTTTTTGCAAACGTAATTGGGATGGCCCTCAAAGCCTGTAGGGTTCCCTCTTTTCATGTGCACTACTCCAATGCCAGCAGCAATGTCCTTCATTGCAGTCTCCTTGTCACTCAGAAAGGGGTGCTGGAACAATTTTTTTGGCAGGCATGCTGCTGATGGAAACCATGTATTTGGTGTTTGTTATTACTACTTCAAGCCAGGGGATGTGACAGCACCCCTAATTCCAGCATCACTGCACTCATCCTGTTCGCCCTTCCTCCAGCCATGCCTTCCAGCTGGTCATTTTAAATGATGGGGTTTGGGTTACAGGGATTAGATCTTGCCTCCATATTCTTATCACCTGCTTTTAAAGGGTGATCCCGTCACACCACAACAACTGGGCGATGCTTCCTCCTATTTCAAATTTCCATATTTTCAATTGATGCTGATAAGGGTGAAATCCTGGCACCAGTTGAAGTCAATAGCAAAACTCTTATCAACTTAAGTGGGGCCTGAGTTTCATCCTAAAGCTTTAGTTACATGGATCCAGATTACCCCACCCGCCTCACACCCTAGGGAAGATCCACAAGAAGGGGCCAGGAGGCAGGGAAACTCCACAAGGAGACTCTTACAGCTTTGCTGACACTAATCCCTCTGAGAGGAGTTGGGGCTGGAGGGGCTGTGGATTGCGCTCCCTTCCAAGCCATGCAAAACCTGTAGCCATCTGCAAGGATGACTGGTGTGGGTGTGGCAGTGCCACTGGCTGCCTGCTCAGTAGCATCCTTGGCAGGGGTAGAGATGAAGCTAACAGAGCTCATTAAGCTATATTACCACCCACCTACTTTCCTGCATGGAAACTCAAAACTATAGCAGGGGATAGTGCTGCAGGGACTCTTACATCCCTCGCTCCAACCTCTTCTGCTCTATGCCCAACTTGCCCACAAATGCTAGAGAGAGGGAAGCATGTCATCCACCTCAATGCAGAATGGGAGACAGAGTTGCCAAAGGGTCCTTTCATGTGTGACTCATGTGGGGCTGATCCCCCAGTCTCATTGCAAGGGCCATATAATGCCCTAGGTCCACACATGCATCAGCATTTTGGGAGTCATTGCCCATATTGGTTGCAGCAAGGTCCTAAGTACTGTGAATCTTACTGCTGTGGTCAAAAGCCATTATCCAGACAAACATGTATTTATTTACCTGGCACAGAGAAACCACCAGCCCTCCTACAGAGGTCTTAAAATCCAAGTTAATGAGCTAGAAGCCAAACCACTACCACATTTCTGGCAGAGTGTGATGAGATCATAGAAGTGGAAGTCTCCTTTTTGTCAAACCTAGGTCTAAACTTACCCGGTAGTTCGGCGGCGATCGATCGAACTTCTGGGTTCGACTTATCGCGTCTTGTCTGGACGCGATAAGTCGAACCTGGAAGTGCTCGCCGTCGACTGCGGTACTCCTGCTCGGCGAGAGGAGTACCGCGGAGTCGACGGGGGAGCCTGCCTGCCGCGTGTGGACCGAGGTAAGTTCGAACTAAGGTACTTCGAACTTCAGCTACGTTATTCACGTAGCTGAAGTTGCGTACCTTAGTTCGAATTGGGGGGTTAGTGTAGACCTGCCCTTAGATGCTGTGCTTGCCTTTCTCAGTGTCTGACAGATAGGACTTTGTCTGACAGAAAAATGGCTGACGCTCAATCCTGACAAGAAAAAAGTTATGCTGTTTAGTTGGAGAAACACCAGCAGGAATGGATGGGTGATATGGCTGCACCTTCCCATGGGGAGGCTGCGGGGCCACTTTTTGATGCAGCATAGAGTCATACTGCTCCTAGATTTTCATGTCAAACTGGTGTCTTCTACAGCCTCTCTTATAAAAGGGTCATTACTGCACTGTGTTTAGTGTGGAAAATGGTTAGTCTCTCCCTTCACAGCAAACCACATTCCAGGCTGGAATTGTACTATCAGTGTCTCGACTCTAACTGTGAACAAAAAACCCTATCTAATCCAGCAATTAGACCTGCATTTCCACCATCCCCAGGAGTGATGTCTTTTAAAACGTATAATTATGCTTAAATAGTGGATTATAAAACAATGTTCTGTAGAGTTTTACAAAAATACAATTCAGTGACTTTTACCATTAAATGAAATTATGCACGAAAACTGTAGGTCAGTGAATGATTCTAAACTATTAGCCACCAAAAAGCCATATTTTAATCAGACATGTACCTTTCTTTGTCTGATGCACATGTAAATAATGTTGTTGTGGTTCATTTAAAGGGTTGTTTGAATACTGGGGGGGAAAATTGTAAATATTTGATTAATTCTAAGGCTCCACTTTGTTTTGACCATATTCAAGCTTATTAGGATTGCCAAAGATTTGGAAGTGATCTGGATTATTTGCTGAATATTGATCACGGAATATGTGCATTCTGTCCAACAGCACTGAGGTCCCTCATTCTATATATACTGTGCCTTTGTCACACAGCAGTGTGAGAGTCAGAGGATAGGCAGGGAGTGAACGATTCTGTGAGACAATTAGAAAGCCCTTAGTGTGACTTTACTGCGCGTCATTGTTCAGCAGTCATTCCCTCTGGCATTGTCTAGCCTAGAAAATATTGTACTAATTTTCTAGCAGTGGTGCAGCTTTGTGGCTGCTAACAACAGTGAATGCCTTGACGTATACAGAATTTAGGAGATTTTTAACCACTACGCTCTGAGTTGGTTCTCATGATATGGTGGGCAAAATGCTGTCCATCACGTAGCTTTAGTATTTACAGCATTGCTTGTACTGGTGCAGATTTACCATTTCTGGGAAATAGCTAAGACCGTCTTGAGCGTAGCTGTGCCTTCTATGTGTATGGCACCCTCAGCAGCCAGAAGGAGGGTATGGATGAGCAGTTTCTAAATCAGAATACAGAATACTGATGCTCTAAATCAGCAGTTCTCAAACTTTAGCAACCCAAGGACTCTCATTTTGATTTAAAATTTTTCACAGACCCCCAAACCCTCTGCTCAGCTCTAAAACCCGCCCCCACTCCACCCCTTCCCCTAAGGCCTCACCCCGGCCCCACCTCTTCCCGCCCCCGCTCCACCTCTGCCCCTCCTCTCCCCCACCTCTTTCTGCCCCCTCCCCCGAGCGTGCTCCGTCTCCGCTCCTTCCCTTCCCTCCCAGCCAGGGCCGGCTCCAGGCACCCACTTACCAAGCAGGTGCTTGGGGCGGCCATTTCAGAGAGGGGCGGCACGTCCAGCTGTTCCACGGCAATTCGGCGGACGGTCCCTCACTCCTGCTCGGAGCGAAGGACCTCCCGCCGAATTGCCGCCGCAGATCGCGATTGCGATCGCGGCTTTTTTTGTTTTTTTTTTCTTGTTTGGCTGCTTGGGGTGGCCAAACCCCTGGAGCCGGCCCTGCTCCCAGCCCCTCCTGCACACTGCTGAACAGCTGTTCCCTGGCATGCAGGAGGTGCTGGGAGGGGAGGGGAAAGAGTTGGGGGGGGCGGGTGGTGGAGCAGTTGATCAGCAGGGACTGCGGACCCCCTGGAGTACCCTTGTGGACCCCAGTTTGAGAAACGCTGCTCTAAATAGTATACAAGCAGCCAGCTGTTCATATGGAACACTGGAACATTTTTGAATTCCCAATATATTAGCAATATATAGATCCCTGGATATATAAAAGGGGACTATCAGGAGTAGGAAGTTTATATAATCTCTGTATTGGGCACTTGTGTGACCACTACTGAAATACTGTTTCCAGTTCTGGTTTCTACAATTTAAGAAGGATATTGAAATAATGAAGAGAGGCACAAGAATGATAAAAAGAGGGGAAAACGTGCTTTATAATGAAAGGCTCAAGGAACTCAACTTACTAAGCTTATCGAAGAGAAGGTTAAGGGATAACTTGATTACAGTCTATGGGTGTGTCTACACAGGGATAAAAAAAACATGGCTGGCCTGGGTCAGCTGACTTGGTCTCAGGCTCTGGGGCTGAAAAATTGCTGTGTAGACATTCAGGCTCGGGGTGAAGCCCAAGCTCTGGTACCATGCAAGAGTGGAGGGTCCCAGAGCTCAGGCTTCAGCCCAAGCCCCAAAGCCTACATAGCAATGTTTAACCCCGCAGCCTGAGTCTCGCAAGCCTGAGTCAGCTGACCTGGGTCAGCCATAGCTGTGCCACAGGGCTTTTATCCATGTGTAGACAGTCTCTATAAGTACCTAC
Source organism: Emys orbicularis (assembly GCF_028017835.1). Classification (NCBI taxonomy): domain Eukaryota; kingdom Metazoa; phylum Chordata; order Testudines; family Emydidae; genus Emys; species Emys orbicularis. The sequence continues at coordinate 264,684,199 of NC_088684.1, read as the reverse complement.
ATGGGGAACAGAAAATGGTAAAAGAGGGCCCTTCAGTCTAGCAGACAAAGGTATAACAAGAACCAATGGCTGGAAGTTGAAGCTAGTCAAATTCAGACTAGAAATAAGGTGGCAAATACCAAAAGTTGTGGGCGATTCTCCATCACTGGAATTTTTAAAATCAAGATTGATTTTTTTTAAAAGATATGCTCTAGTCCAGACAGTGGACCTTAAATAGAAATTGGCCAGACTGGATGATCATCATGGTCGCTTCTAACTTTGGAATCTATGAATGAATACGAAGCCAAAAAGCTCTTGCAATTTGCTACATTTTGCATTAATCAACCATTACTCAATAGTCTCTGTTAGACCTGATCTGCACACAGTTTTTGCATTGTTGTAAGTATTTTGATTAGGGGTCTGATTTTTTTTAACCATTCTAGTGATGCCTAGTGTGGATTCAATTATACTGATACAATGGTGCCTTATATTGGTATGGCTCACTCCTCTTCTTATACAAGAACAGCTAAACCAGTACAAAGCATTTTCACTCTGATATAATTGTATCCAGACTAGGGGGCTTGTACTATTCCAGTAAACACTAGACCAGTATAGCTAAAGCAGTACAAGTTTAGTGTTTAGACAAGCCCTTAGTCCATATTTAACTCCTAGGAACTTCTATTTCCCACTTTTTAAAAAAAGCTTGCATTATAAAGACAGGCCCACCAAGGACATAAAATGAATTTAAATATTTGTACATTTTTAATTTCTTCTGTGGGATCAGCATGAATTAAATGAATGCCCTTGATGTTAACTGTTAAAGATCAAAGTCAAATAATATAACATAGCATCACTCCAGGCAGGTTTTAAATGAGCAAACTTTGCTGCCAAGTGGATCACAATAATCCTTCATGATAATTCTTCCATAATTCTTTGGAATTATCAGTGTGAGGTTATCATTTTTAATTAACTTCCAGAGACAATCTGAAGGAAGAATTCAAAGCACACTAATTTGACTGAAGTACTGTAGAACTATAAAGATGAGTCTTAAATATATATATATATATTTTCAACATGAAAGGGGGTAGGTGGTGCAAAAGTCAATGAAGTTACTCTTCAGAGAGGTAGGCTCAAATCACAAACTGCTCTACGCTCTTGTATGACTGATGGTCTCTGCTCAAGAATACAATACTGGAACAGAAAAGGTTTGCAAATCAGAACAAAGGTGCATTGGCAGAGTTACAATGAATAGCACCCATCCAGACTATGCTTAGCTAGCTTGTCAGTGCTATCAATTCATTACTTTTACTATTTCAGATGTTGTCTGCGCAAGTAGGAGTTGGTCAGAAAATGGAACTTCTGTTCCATGGGAAATTCTGACATTTCAAAATTTGTTTTCATTCTGAATCAGAATGAAAAGTAAAGTTAAAATTCCTAAATTTTAATCCAGAAACACCAAAATATATATTATGTTTCAACATTATTGAAACAATAGTAAATATTTTACAGTGTTGAATACATACAATGTTAAAATTAATGTTATAATAAAGTAAAATAAAATGAAATTAATTGATCAAGTCCAAATGTGACATTTCAGCATTATCAAAATAATAAAGTCATTTTAACAATTCATGTAAACACTTTTCCATCAAACATATTGCCGAAATTGACATGTTTCTGCAAAACATTTTGATTTTGACAAAACAGCATTTTCTGATGGAAAGCTGTTTGGCTGTGATCTTTTCAACCAACTCTACTTATTTGCATAGTCGAAACATCTGTCATTAAGAACAGTCAGTCCCATATTTCCTAAACACTGAAAATATATTGATGATGGGTACAATTTTCAGGAGTCCTTACATGATTTAGGAACTTAAGTATCATTTTCAAAAGTGCTGTAGGCACTTAGCATCCTAAATTACACTGACTCCCAATGAGATTCAGGCTCCTAAGTGCCTGCATCAGTTTTGAAAATGGGACTTGGGTGTTTCTCAAAATTTTTACCAACATTCCCAAATTATTAAAATATGTGCCGTCCAATCTGTTAATCTAATAAAGTAGCTGTAGCAGGACAGTAGCTAAAACAGTTCTGTAATCTCCAGGGGTCTCTGGGGGCAGGCAAGTCTAGCAAGCACAGGAGATGCTTCAGCTGCTGGGCCCTAAGGCTCCAGCACAGGGGAGGGCAAACTACAGCCCACGGGCTGGATCTGGCCCGTCAGGGCTTTCAATGCGGCCCGTGGGATTGCCAGCCCCGTGGCACAGCAGGGCTAAGGCAGGCTCCCAGCCTGCTCTGGCCCCGCGCCGCTCCCGGAAGCGGCCGGCACCACATCCCTGCGGCCCCCGGGGGAGGAGGCTCAGAGGACTCCGTGTGCTGCCCTCGCCTGCAGGCACCACCCCTCACAGTTCCCATTGGCCCTGCACCCCAACCCCCTGCCCTGAGCCCCTTTCTGCATCCCACACCCCCTCCCGCACCCCAACCCTCTGCCCCAGCCCTACATTCATGGCCCTGCATACAATTTCCCCACCCAGATGTGGTCCTCGGGCCAAAAAGTTTGCCCACCCCTGTTCTAGCACCTGGTGTGTCCCAAACAGTGCTCCCTGACTGCCTTCAACCACTATGCCTGTCCCCTGGCTCCTCAGATAACCTGCCTCTGTGATCCATCTCTCACTGACTGCCTTCTAATTGCCTCATAACCTTCCTCTCCTAGCAACCATCACCCTCCCAAACAGGAGGGAAAGAGCTGCAGCAGATTTCACCTTAGCAAATTCATCACACTGACCTCTGCTGACATGAGGCTGCTCAGCCTGTTCATCGCAGTTATAATAGATTTTTAACAAATGAACAGGCAGATTTCTTCTGCGGGCATCTCCAAATACAAACGACAAAGCTTAGTAAGCTTGGCAGAATCCTCTCAAGTACTGTTCCTCATCATGAATTTGACTGTTAGATATACTGAGCAGACACAATTCCCACTGGTGCCAATGCAGGTATTCAGCACCTCTCAGGATTAGGCCAAAGAAGGATATTACTGAGTTTAGGTTCTAGTTTACTTTTATTCTGCACAGACCAGTTACTGTTACGTCATGTTCACTGTTATGGACTATTTCCATCAGAAATGCCAAATTGGGAAACTGAAATTATAAAAAAATGTTATTTATACTATATAAATGAATCACACATTGCTTAAAGATTCCTGCACCATTAGTTTTCCTTTAGCTCTTATATTTTTTAATCTTTATCTTACAGTGTGCTCAGATTTGGATTGTTGGCAGTTTGAGAGGAATGCTAGGCAATAATTTCATACGTATCCTGCAAATACTGTCAGATATGCCACAAATGTACACAGCATAACACACTGAGAAAAGGGAAAGGGTCACTGAACTTTGTTTCAACAAATGTGTTCACTTTTGATACATTTTTCTGGGTCAAATATATTTTTTTGATATTGTACCATCATCCAATACCTTCTAGACAGCTTCTAATTGATTACATCAGCACTGAAGAGGGCACGATTAATTGCACGTGTCTTGCTGCTTCATTATATCTACAAGACGACCCCATTTTGTTTTTTAAGAGGAAACAAATTTTAATGAACAATATTCCTGTGACGGGTTCGGTCACAGAAACCGCCTTGGGACTGCCACCTGATGTGCTGAGACTACCTCTGAACCCATTTTCCCTGCCAGCTTGGGACTTCAGGTGACTTGTCTCATTGAGCCAGACACGCTAACCTGCTGCAAACACAGACCCAGGTCTGAACCACATCCCCCAAAGCTGCAGACTTAATTGAAAATGGCTTAGCAGGTGCTCCTGTCTCTAGCACCCAGACACCCAGCTCCCAATGGGATCCAAACCCCAAATGAATCCGTTTTACTCTGTATAAAGTTTATACGGGATAAACTCAAACTATCCACCCTCTATAACACTGATAGAGAGCTATGCCCAGCTGTTTGCTCCTCCAGGTATTTACTCTGGGTTAATTAATAAGCAAAAAGTAATTTTATTAAGTATAAAAAGTAGGATTTAAGTAGTTCCAAGTAATAACAGACAGAACAAAGTAAGTTACCAAGCAAAATAAAACAAAAACAAGCAATCTAAGCCTAATACATTAAGAAACTGATTACAGATGAAATTTCACCCCCAGAGATGTTCCAATAAGCTTCTTTCACAGACTGGACTCCTTCCTAGTCTGGGTCCAGCAATCACTCACACCCCGTATTTACTGTCCTTTGTTCCAGTGTAACTTTAGCCAAGATGGAGTCTGCTCTGCAGGCAGCTCTGGCCAAGAGAAGGCGCGCGCAGGAATGCAGCAGGGAAAGTCCCTTCCACCCCAGGGGCACCTGTTCCAAACCCCCCAGAGTGAACACCCACACACCAGAAAAGTACAATGGATATAAGAAAGGGAAATATTTATTTACAGAGGGATGAGAGGAGAAAAACAACAAGGGGAAATATAGGGGGAGCAGTAATACAGGGTTGCATCCAAATCAAGGCCTCACAGGCCCAGTGGTAGCACAGTCTGGAAGGACAGACACTGAGCAATGTGTCTGCACACAGAGTTCAGGAGGCCTGAGCAAAGTTCCAGTCCAGTGGTGAGTCTTGGGTGCTCCTGGTTGTCTTCGGCGCCAGTGAACTTTCCCCAACAAACCTCTCCAGTGCCCTCTTCTGCTGCTCTATGCAAAGCCACACAGAGCGACCACCACCCCACTTAACTAGCTAGCAGCCTCTCCTTATTCCCAATGCAGAGTCACAAGCCCCAGTACTCACAGCCCCATGCAGCTCTGGGCAGCAGTGATACTGGGTCCAGCTCTGGCCTGTCCTTCTCAAGCAATTCCCCCCTGGCACAGTGCTCCTCCTGGCTCCTGTCCTGGGGTGTCCCCGCTCAGCCGACCTGTCCTTCCCAGGCTTCAGGCAGGCCTTCTCTCTCTCTCTTGCTCCAGAGCCCCACCTGGAGTTTCCCTCCTTTCTCTCACTGCTCCCCATCCCTCCTTAGGAAAAAGATTTAAAGGGGCCATGCTCTCTAAACCCCAAGGGGTTACACCAGTTTCTTCCAAGCATCTCTTTGGGGTGGAGAGGCCATCTCTTGAGCCAGCTGAAGACAAAATGGAGAGGCTTCCAGGGCCTTTTATGTTCTCTCTCTTGTGGGCAGAAACCCCTTTGTTCTTCTGTGCAAAATCACAGCAACAAGATGGAGTGTGTAGCCACCTGGGCAAGTCACATGTCTATGAATGATTCAGCTTTTTTCAGGCCAACGCCATTGTTTACTTTACATGTTAGTTTGAATGTTTCCAGGAAAGCTCAGATGTGGATTGGCATCTCCCAAAGTCCATTGTCAGTTAAGTGTTTCTTGATCTGGCACTTACTGAGAATAGTCTTTTCTCAAGAAGCTGACCAAATGCTTCACTGAGGCTGCTTAGAATCAAACACATTGAGATACAAGTACATAGCCAATATTCATAACTTCAAATACAAAAATGATACACACATACAGACAGCATAATCATAACCAGCAAACTACAACTTTTCCATAGACACCCCACTTGACCTCCTCTGTACAAGACCTGGTTCAACCATAGGACCCTGGTTGCAACAATGATCCATACAGTCACAGTTCATGTCAATAACGTCACAATTCCCCATTCTCGCAGAGGCTTGTTTCTGATATGTAAACACTTATATAGCACTCTACATCTTCAAAGTGCTTTATGAATATCAACTAACTATTCTGCATGTCATCCTTGGGAAGGAGGGAGGGAGGTACAATGAATATGAATGGAAACCAAACATGACTGAAAATCAGAAATTTCACTTTAACAGAAAAAATAACTGATGAAGTGTACATGCCCTCATGCTTCTGGGCATACGCCAGTCACTAACCAAGGGGGTAAAGGAAGAAACTTCCCCTCTGGGCAGGTTATTTCATAGTTGTTCATTCTGCGGTTTCTTGACTCATCCTCTGAAGCATCTGGTTCTGGACACTGCTGAGACAGGAAACTGGACGAGATGCACTTTTGGTCGGATTCAGTAGGTCAGTTCCTATGTTGCGCAAATTTGGTTATGACACAATTAGAAGTTTAGGCTGACACTTTCAAAGCAACTAAGAGGGATCTGGAAGCCCACGTTCCATTAATTTTAATGGGACTTGGGCCTCCAAATCTCTAGGCAGTTTTAAAAATCAAAATCTCAGCCTCAGTGCTGGCTGAGTCAACCTAATTATAGATGACGTCTAAACTCAACTTCCAGCTGTGCTGTAGCCAAGTCAGGGAATATATATGTTGTCACCAGGTTCCCCAACTCCATTATAGTTGTAGACAAGTATTTCTTAGTGCTCATCTACTTTAATGATTTCGACTCAGAGAACAATATCGTCAGCACAGATCGTTAACATCCTGGGTGTTACTTCATGCATCCCCTTTCAGCTAAATGCTCACAGTAAACAAATAATGAACTGAAGGTGTCAGATCTCATTAAAACTAGAGATGCCCCAAAACTGAACCTCCAACCTTCATCCCTTTGAATGTCAGGGAGCTCAGTTTCACTAGGGGCCTGTTTTCTGCTTAAGGTTCAGATATGGCCAAAGTCATGCAAGAACAGCCATTCTTTTTGATATTCCAGCCCAAGATGACAGCTGAGATCATGAGATTTTCACCATTCAAGATAGTTGAAATATTGTGAGATCAAATGATTTTGTGATATTTCTATTCTATGGGGCTGAAATCTCATGAAAACACCTGCCAAGTCTAGCACTTTCTAATCTACATTTATAAACTAGCTTGGTTTTGGCCTTGAACCTTAACTTCAGTCCTCAACATTAAACTGATTCAGATCTGAACACCACCTTCTTGTCCTAGTGCTAAGGAAAACTAAAATGACAGAAGTGCAATATACACAAAATTATAATTTCACGTATAGATGCTCCCCGGGTTACGCAAGACCCCACTTACGCAAATTCGCCCTTACGCAAAATGTTCCATAAGGCATAAATAAAATGTTCAAGTTGCGGAAAATATTGCATAGCGTACGGAAACGTAAAGTACTGTACTGTAGTTCGGTGTGCGGAGGAATACAGCAGTAGCATCTCCTACAAGGGAAGCCTCTCAGTCTCGTGTTATTTCAGTGATACTCTATTTCTGTTATTTCACCCTTTTATTTCATTCAAATCATTCCTGGAAAGCAACCAAGTGATAGCAAGAGTGCAGGACCAGTTCATAAGCGAAAGAAGATTGATTTAGAGCAGAAAATGTTGTAATTGTTTGTTTTTTATGCTTGCACAATATACGTTTCCAACTTACGTAAAATTCGGGTTACGCAAGGCTTTCCGGAACAGAACGATTGCGTAAGCCGAGGAGCGTCTGTACTTGTGTGGCTATGTCAAACAGTGGCATGGTGGTTAATCATCCCTCTGTGGTTTCAAGTAATAACAGACAGAACAAAGTAAGTTACCAAGCAAAATAAAACAAAACATGCAAGTCTAAGCCTAAAACATTTAAGAAACTGCATACAGGTAAATCTCACCCTCAGAGATGTTCCAATAAGCTTCTTTCACAGACTAGACTCCTTCCTAGTCTGGGCCCAATCCTTTCCCCTGGTACAGTTCTTGTTAGTTCCAGCTCAGGTAGTAACTAGTGGATTTCTCATGACTGGCAGCCCCTTTGTCCTGTTACACCCCCTTTTATAGCTTTGGCACAAGGCGGGAATTTTTTGTCTCTCTGGGTCCCCACCCTCCCTTCTAAATGGAAAAGCACCAGGTTTAAGATGAACTCCAGTACCAGGTGACATGGTCACATGTCCTGTGAGACCCCAAGCCTCCATTATTTCCGGCCTCACTTACAGGAACACAGGAAGGCTTACAAGTAAACAGAGCCTTTTTTTTTTTTTTTTTTTTAAAGGGTTGGAAGGGACCTTAGGAGGTCATCTAGTCCAACCCCCTGCTCAAAGCAGGACCAATCCCCAGACAGATTTTTACCCCAGTTCCCTAAATGGCCCCCTCAAGGATTGAACTCACAACCCTGGGTTTAGCAGACCAATGCTCAAACCACTGAGCTATCCCTCCCCCCAACCAATTGTCCTAGTCAATGGGAGCCATCAAAATTCTAAACCACCATTAATGGCCCACACTTTGCATAATTACAATAGGACCTCAGAGTAATACTTCATATTTCTAGTTTTAGATACAAGAATGATACATTCATACAATTAGGATGAACACACTCAGTAGATTATAAGCTTTGTAATGATACCTTACAAGAGACCTTTTGCATAAAGCATATTCCAGTTACATTATATTCACTCATTAGCATATTTCCATAAAACTTATGAAGTGCAACGTCACACCCTCCCTGAAGTTAGACGTAAAGGGAAATGCTGCAAGCACAAACACAGAATTTGCACTAGGTGGGGGAAGCAGCAGGCCTAAATTCTACCCTAAAAGAAAAATCAATTTTCCCTGAAGAACATTCCAATATAAACAGAGTTCTCTACATCAGGGGTGGGCAAACTTTTTGGCCTGAGGGCCACATCGGGGTATGGAAATTGTATGGCGGGCCTTGAATGCTCCGAAACTGGGGATAAGGGTGTGTGGGGGGGGGTGATGGCTCTGGCTGGGGGTGCAGGCTCTGGTGTGGGGCCAGAAATGAGGAGTTCAAGGTGTGGGAGGGGGCTCCGGGTTGAGGTGCGGGGGGGGGGTGAGGGCTCTGGGGTGGGGCTGGGGATGAGGGGTTTCGGGTGCAAGAGGGTGCTCCGGGCTGGGACCAATGGGTTCAGAGCGTGGGAGAGGGATCAGGGATGTGGCAGGCTGTTGGGGCACAGGCGGGGGGTGCGGGCTCTGGGGTGGGGCTGGGGATGAGGGGCTGGGTGTACAAGAGGGGGCTCTGGGCTTGGATCGAGGGGTTTGAAGGGCGGGACGGGGATCAGGGCTGTGGCAGGGAGTTGGGGCGCGGGGGGAGCTCAGGGGTGCAGGCTCCGGGCGGTGCTTACCGCAAGCAGCTCCCGGAAGCATGTCCCACCTCTGGCTCCGAGGTGCAGCCAGGTGGCTCTGTACGCTGTCCCGTCCGCACGCGCCACCCCTGCAGCTCCCATTGGCCAGGAACCACGGCCAATGGGAGCTGCAGGGGCGGCGCCTGCGAACTGGGCAGGGCACAGAGCCTCCTGGCCACGCCTCAGTGTACTAGGTAGGAGCCGGAGGTGGGGTCATGCCGGCTGCTTCCTGGGAGCCTCACTGAGCGGGGCAAGCCCCCAACCCCACTCCCCAGCTGAAGCACTGGAGTGGGGCAAACCCCTGACCTCAACCCCTGGCGGGAGCTGAGAACCAGATTAAATGGTTTGACGGGCCAGATGTGGCCCGCGAGCCATAGTTTGCCCACCCGTGCTCTACATAGAGTTCATTAGACCAGAGAGACAAGGGAGAATGACTAAACACCACATATAGGAATCTATAAAATTTCTTCCTCCTGGACATATTTTCAGTAATAATTAAAACAAACAGAAGGTATCTTCATTGTTATAACTTGTAAGGTAACTATGCCAAGCTCAAAAACAAGGTAAAATGGCCATAAAAAGCTATGGACAGAATAAAAGTAAGATAACATTTCAACAAAGGCATCTCTTTCATATTACAATCTTTTTCAACATAAACATTTTTTATTAAAAGTAGGAAAGTTTCAGTAACCAACAGGTACAATTATCTGCTCTTTGAAGTTTACATTTCCAAACATACGTAGCTATCCATCTATCCATACAGATATACCCAAACGTTCACATTAACTAGATTCCTTGATTTATTTTAGTCTATGTATATTGACAAGTGACTTGTTTTTCACATGTACAATGAGGGTAATGCGTCCAAAAGAAGTATATACCATAATATGCAAAGTAAAGTGCACACCTATGCATGCCAGGTGTTTACAAAAAATGAAATGCTGCCAAGGCATCAGTTAGTTTTCAAAATTTAGAAGCAACTCCACAGAAAATTAAAAAAAGCTAAATTACTAACTTGACCTAAAATACTTTACATAGACCCTGTCCTACTTTGATTGTTCTACAGCAACGCTATAGGGACCAGAGTTTTCAAAATAGTTCAAAATCAGCGTTTCAAATGCTCAGCACCCACAACTGGGTCTAGACTTTCAGTGATACTCCACATGCAATGTGCTGACTCCTTTTGAAAATCTGGCCAGTCCTTTTGGCCAGTAAATGGGAGCTGAGAACGTCTGAAAATCTGGCTCTCATTATGGACATGAGCTTTTTTGAAACGCTGGCCCTCAATTAATACACTGTAATACCATGAACTAATTTCTTTCTCTTCATTTACAGGATAAGCCTATATTACTTGTTAGGCTTTGTATTGAGGAAATTTTGTATTCCCTAATTTAGCAAGCAAATGGTAAAAGAAATATATTTTTCAACCCGTCCTTACCAAACGCTCATAGAACAACAAGAGCCTAACAAGAGAAATGGAGCATGCTTTGCATAGCCATAAGTGTTCATTTGCATTCCTGGCATCTAAGGTCCAACCCTGCAAATCCTTTCACAGGAAAGTTAATGCGAATTCCATCTGTGAAGAACTTGCAGGACTGGCCTTTGTGGATTTTAATGCCATTTTTCAAATGTACTTTTTATGCCTGAGTTTTTATTAATCATAATTAAAGAAGAAAGGTCTTATTTTCCCTTTGTTCAACATAGAGAACTCCTATTGACATCAACAGCAAATTGGATAGTTTTTTTGTTTTATTGTTATTTTTTTTGCTTTTTATACACACAAACCCTGTGAATTTAATTCACTTCTACTATATTGTGAAAAGCACATCACATTAACTATGGTTTACTGGCATGCTTAGTCCTAACTCCTTGTTGTTTAAACAAATACTTCTGGATAAAGATTTGTATGCCAATCTTCACCAAAGGAAAAAAGTGTTTAGATTAGAAACTAATTAAGATAGGAGCATTGAACAGGGTACAAATGCCAATAAGAACTTAACTGTAAAGACATAAAATTAACATTAAGGGAATAAATATACTAGATGAGCATTCAGGAGCCAGAGAAAAATCAAAGAATGATTTGAGAACACAGGAGGGGCTAGTGACAGCATTTATGGACTGAGCAGCTATACTGGAAAAAAATGTCAAACAAATGTGTTGTGTTTGATATGATGGGTTTGCAAGTGAAGTAAGAATGCTGCCAGGAAGAAAACTGCTTTTAAAAAATAATAAAATTCAATAATTAGAAATTATCTACCTCAAGAACCAGCCAAAGTTGGTCTCCATTCTTCACATCTTTCTTGTAGTACATTCCATAGAACTTGACGACGTTGGGATGATCAGAGAGAGCTTTCAAAATGTTGTACTCGGCTTCAATTTCTTCATCAATATCCTAGTGCCGCATATCACAAAAATAAATAGCAGTCAGCAAACCCAAGCCATATGAAAATTGACACATAGTGTGCAGTCTATTCAAACTTTGTCTAAAGATAAAACAAAGTCAAATGAAATATTAGTGCATCCTTTACAACACTGTAAAACATACTTAGTTCTGTTCAGTCAAAATACCCTATTTAATATATTGAACTATACAGAATTAAGACTAAAGTCATCTTTGGCTTACACTGTCTTCTGTCGATTTGACTCTAACAGGAGTATGGGGGAGGAAGAAACTGTCATAGTTCCAGGTGGTCACAACATCCTCACAACATTCTGTATGAAGCTGGCACAGATCCAAGGGTGGGCAGTACTGATTGTAACTTCCAGAAAAACTGCTATTGAGTCCCTGGGAGAACTTGCAGCTTTTCTTGTCTGGTACCACCATGAGGGAGAACAGACAGTATTCCTACAACTGGCCCTCCCTTCAGTTGTGAATCCCTTCTCTGGGGCTAAGGGCCGGGTTCTGGAAGGTACAATCTGGATTCACCTCCCTCTCTCTGTGCCAGCAGGTGTGAATCCAGCCCCAGTATATTAGCAGCCTTTGCTAAACAAGGCATTTGCTTAGAAGGAAAAGTTACTAAAATATGACAGCATCAAGGTTGAATGAAATAATTTACTAGACAGATTTGTTGAATCTCACTGACAAATATTGTCTCATTCTTTCCTTATGCTCCTCCATCTCTCTGTTGGTGTCTACCTGTTGTCTCTTGCCTTACACTTAGATCTTTAGATTGTTGCTCTTTGGAGCAGTGTCTTTGTTCTCTGTTTCTACACTGGCTAGCAATATGGCACTCTAATCCATGACCAGGGCTCCTGGGCTCTACTGCAATACAAATAATAATAAATAACAATAAGTTAATTAAATGCACTGGAAAACATTTAATACATTTTGAAAACTTACCACCCAGCCAGGCAGAGGCGTAGCGAGCGCCCTCCGTACCCTCCGACCGGAGGGGGCCCCGCAAGGAAGGGGGCCCCTAAAAGTGGCAAAATAAATACCGCATTCCAGTTTCTGCATTGTAAGGGGTCCCGCCCGGACATATGTTCGGAGGGGGCCATGTTCTTTGTTGCTACGGCCCTGCAGCCAGGGGTAATTTTGCAAATACTGTGCATATCAATATCCAGGTATTGCGACAGGCACAGAGACTGAAAATGACAAATATGCCACTTTCTGGTTAAAGTTGATCTTTCTTAGTTTTAATTTCAGTTTCAGTATTCAGCTCTCCCCAAGCTCTTATACTCCAAAGAGTACTAAATAATATAGCTAGCATTCACCAAAGGCACCAGCAGAGTTCACCTCTCTTTATGGTGGGTCCTGAGTGCTCCCTTAATGTGGAGTCAGAATTGCCACTGTTACTCTGTTCACACCCCTCTCCTTGACAGAGTAAAAAATGGGGAGAGGGGAGCCCTAGAAAAATATCATTGCTGTTGAGTCCCCCATCTCTGCAAATGCATGTGGCAAGACCCCACCGCTTCTTTTTTGGGTCTCACTGAACCTCTTTATACTTTTGAAGAAAGTTTCATATTGTTTGGAGTTTCTGAAACAGTGCACCCAGGGATCTCCATACCAGATGACGCCCCAGAGCACATGGGAGTTTTCCAGTACCCAGAGAAGGGTGCTACTGGGCTCTGCTGCAGTCAAGGTGTGAAGGTATTTCATCTGCACTTGGGGACATGGGGATCTTAGCAACAGCCACTCTGGTCACATGTAAGGTATACCTATACTAGTGCACTTCTCCAATTAGTTGTGCATGTACTGCTAGTGTGGGTACCCCATATCTGCACTGTGTCCTCATATGCTGTGCTGGGCATGGGTATACACTGTGCACAAGTGTGTGCCCATGTTCACACCATCCCTTTTCAGTGTGTGACAGTAGCACTACCATTTCTGGGGCAGTATCCCAGAGTCCTGTGCATCACAGGAAACACTCTGGGAACCACCTTGCTGCATATTGCTGGTACTATATGCTGCCTTCACACATTTGGCAATGGCAGCTCCTGCTCAGCCTCCCTCCTGCCCAACTGCATGGAAGACATGGAGAAAGTCCATGAGGATGTGGATCTACTCCTTCTGCTACTCACAGGACAAATGTCCAAGTGATGCAGTACTGGATACTGGACAGAATCCATCCAGAAATATGTGGGACTCTGAAGCCAGGTGACCGAGAAGATGAGTGAAAATCCATTGGGTGCCATGGAACAGGTGTTTTCAATGCTGTGATTGCAATAGTATGGCCATGGGTGGACCGCCGCTTCTGGTCCTGGAGAACCAGCATGGCGTGGTGGGACCACATCATTTTGGAAACCTCGAATGATGACCAGTGGCTGCAGAACTTCAGAATGAGGAAGCAAATCTTCACAGAGTTGTTTGAGCAGCTTGCAGCAACCCTCCAGTTCCAGACCACTCAATTTCAGAAACCAATACCAGTGCAGAAGCTGGTGGCTATCTCCCTTTGGAGCTGGCAATACCTGACAGCTGTGGGTCAGAAGTCTGCTGTCGGGGTGGTGGCTGTACAGGTTTGCCAAGCTATCTATGCTCTCATCTACCCACTGGTGGTTGCAACAACCCAAGTCCATGAAATTATAGCTAGATTTCAGAGGATGGAGTTTTCCAACTGTGCGAGAGCCATCGATGGAGCACACAGCCCGATACTTTGCTCATTGAAAGGGGCAAGTGAATATGTGAACTGAAAAAGCTTCACTTATTCTCCAAGGCTTAGGGGACCAAAGGGGCTGGTTAATGAACACGAACACTGGACACATTGGAAAGCTCCATGAGACCTGGGTGCTCAGAAGATCGATGTTTACTGTAGGGGGGAAGAAGGACTTTATTCCCCAGAAACAATGTGGTTCTTATAGTGTTATTTTGGGGGACCCCACCAACCCACTCAACTTGGCTCATGAAGCCTTATCCTGACATTGCCGGCCCAAGAAAGAGGGAATTCAACCACAGACTGTAGAGTGGTGGCTGAGTATGTGTTTGGGTAGCTAAAAGCCTGTTGGTGATGCTTGTGGACCCGCATGGATGCCAATATGGCAAACATGGTCCTCGGTATAGTGGCATGTTGTGCCTTGCACAACATATGTGAAACCAAATGTGACTACTTCAGAGTGGGCCCAAGATCTGGTTATCAAAGCCTTGACAGGCAGCTGGATGCCACCCATTTGCACACTACTCCTGGTTCCCAGCAGGCAAGGGAAATTTGTGATGCTATTTGCTTGCACATCATGGAACATCTAAGAGAGGTTTTGGAAGGTGCTTCACACATAACTTCTTATCAATGTTCTCTAAACCAGTGCAAACAGTACATAAGAGCTGTTATACATGAATACTCCTATGCTTGCTAGTGGTGACTGTTTGTTGAGGGTGGGGATGAGGGGTCAGTGTTATCTATCTTTATTCTTAACTTTGTTTGGGTTTCCTTTGTTTGTATTGTTAATTAAATCATTTACAAAGCCAGACATTTACCTAATCTTCATTGGGTTTTCCATGGTGCTTCTGAAAGACATCAGTTGCTTCTGAACTTAGTTCACTGTTGTCATCCCTGTTTGTATTTTTAATTAGGAACATTTTTTAGGAGGGATGTGTGATGGGGTGTACCAACCCCACACTCGTAAGGTGAGGGGAATCTCCCGTGCGGGGTTTGGAGGCTGAACACAGGGTGGGGTACAGGGATTGGCTTGGAGTTATTGTCCCCCATAGCATGAGCTGGGGGGTTCCACTGCAAGGAGTTTTGGGTACCAGTAGGAGATAATGTGCTAGCTGTCCACCATGCGTCTTCCCATAACAGGTGTATGTGTGTTTGATCCACTACCTCACCAACAGCCTGGCCAGCAGCTGGAGGAGGAGGAGGAGAAGGTGGTGCTTGTTCCCAGAGACGTGCAGCAGCGATGGTGGCAGGCAGAGCCCAGAAGCATTCTGCCACCAATTGTACTAGGGACTGCATGATTCCTTTACCTCTGGGCATGCTCCTACACCCTGTGCTGTCTCCCCATTTGCAGGAAATGGTTCATGATTGCCTCTTCCTGCCTAAGAGTCCTATCCTCCCGTGGCCTAAGGAAATTAAATTGGCATTGACTAAAGAAGTCAGGAACAATCAAAAAGTCTCCAACGGTCCTTCTCCACTCACTCTGTTCTCTCTGAGGAATGAGCTCCCTGGTAGCAGGTAAGGTCCCACCAAGTCAAAGACAAGGGGTGCATTATGTGACACTACACCCCATATTCCTCATAGAGATATTGTTATGATATGGACTTTGTGGCTGGAGGCAAGCCCAATTCAAAGACGGAGGAGGGCGTAGTGCCTACCAGTGAAAAGACTGTTCTGGCTGTTTGGCTGTGGGCTCACAGCCAAACGGGATAGATCCCACTAGAGAGCACAGAGGTGTGTGTCTTGGAGGGGGGAGCCAGAGAAGGAAGTTGAGAAGGAATTTGGGGGGGCGGGGAGGATATTTTACATGGGCATAGCCCTGGAGATGGAACACAACTCCACAGGGGACTGGCCAGTAACATGCAAGGTCTCCTTACACCCTTTCCTCCCCAAAGCCCCAAATACCTACATGAACAAAGAACATTTACTAAAGGGGAAGAAAGACCAGTATCTGAACACATACTGTGGTTCAAGAAGAGGTTGCAAAACACAATGAATACTGAACAAACCAGACTATCGAAACAGAAGAGGTGGTATGATAAACATACTTGGAAACACCTCCCTGTCACAAAGTTGCTGGTACTGTGGAACCTCATAATACACAGCTTATTGGTTATAACAAAGAATTTGGTACTAATGATAAATTCCTTAAAAATGTGTAACATGCATAATTTTTGGAAAAAACTTTTGAACATGCTAGGAGTGATAATAAGGAAGTCCTATAAGAATACTGCTTCTCAGCCAATACCTGTAAACAGGCTTAGAGTTTGGCACAGCAGAAAAACCTAAACTGCTGTGTGGAAGGGGAAACTGAGGCACACTGTCTCATGGCATTGGTGGCTAAATTCCAAGACACCTACACTTTAAAAGATATTGATATCTGCATTGTGTTAACAATGCTGCACACTAGAATACTTTCAGGCAACATGAAAAAAGAAATTCTGAACTTTGCACAAACACCTATGGATAACACTACAATGTTTGATAACACTTGGAAGTTGTATAACCAAGACCTAAGGAGGACATTAGGCACACTGCCCTCATATTAGTCAGTGACTAACCCTCTGGCAGTAATCAAAGGGGGTAGGTGTGACACTACTCCCCATATTCCTCAGAGATATTATGATATGATTATAGCATATCTGAGACATGTTTTAAGCAAGATGGGCCATGTAAGATATCATTGGAAAGATTGTGATTTACTGAATATGATTATCATATTTGTATGCATGTATAATTTTGTATCTGAAGTTAGGAATATTGTCTATGCGCCTATCACAACTGTGTTTACCCCTGGGGAACGCACACTAGACAGAATGCAATCAGTCTAGATTGTTAGAAGGAAAGGGCCATTAGGAAAAACAATAGGTCTTTGAAGATGCTAATCTCCCACCTTCCTGGAAAGCCTTCCTGTGGACTCTGCAAATAGACTTTGAGTTGT
This sequence comes from Emys orbicularis, assembly GCF_028017835.1. NCBI lineage: Eukaryota > Metazoa > Chordata > Testudines > Emydidae > Emys > Emys orbicularis. The sequence goes on along the minus strand of NC_088684.1, from coordinate 264,667,215 downwards.
GGCTACAGGGTCATGTGATACTGGACTCCATGATAAATTTAGTACTTTTCCCCTGACCGGGGGTGGGAATCACACTGGAAGACAAAGGATTCCTGCCATATTTAAAACCTATTTAAGGCAGGGGAGTGACATAATCTCTGCAATCTGCCTAAAGCAACATTAGGGTGAGAAATTACTACCTGTAACCAGTTTCTTTAGTATCTTAAGCTTAGATTGCATGTTTGTTTTATTTGCTAAGTAATCAACTTTGATCTGTTTGCTATCCCTTATGATCACTTAAAATCTATCTTTTGTAGTTAATAAAGTTGTTTTTGTTTTCTCTAAAAACAGTTTGTGTAATTCATAACTGGGGGGAGGGGCGGGCAAGAAGCTGTGCATATCTTCCTCCACATTGAGGGAGGGGGCGAATTTCAAATGAGCTGACGCTGTATAGTTCTCTGTGCAGCGCAAGATGATACAATTTTGGATTTACACTCCAGAGGGGGTGTGCACTTGAGTGCTGGGCAATTCCTTAGCTGAGCTTCCCCATACAGAGCTGATCTCACCATCTGTGTAAAATTGCAGCTGGGTGTGTCCCCACCTGTGTGTGTGCTGGAAGGGGGCTTGAGAGCCTGTCACAGCAGCACAGTGTAAAGGGAACCCAGGTTGGTGGGGCAGGAGGGCTCAGTGGTACCCCAGTTTTAAGTGGCACCCAGGGGAACCTGTCACACATTATAGTTAATCTCCTCTGAAGGAAACTAGGACCCCTCCCCCCCGACATAACATCTGAGGAGTGCAATGGGTATAGTCCCCTTCTTTCTTGCACAATGCTACAGCCCCTGAGGAAGAAACTGTGGTTAACAATAGTAAAATATCTGAGGTATTGTTATTAAAATGTTGTAATGTGTACAATGCATCAAAGGGGATGTCTTTCCAGTCCTATCAGGGGAGCTGACAACCTATGCCAGAGAGGTGTTTCTGCTAATAGTCAGCCCTCTATCTATTGCTCAGTGGTGGGGGCTGGTGAGCTACAAACATGGACCAAACATATTTGCCCTGCTGTTGAACCACTCAAACATTCCTCCGACAACCAAACAGTTCCCTTTCCCTTCCTGGACCTAGGTGGGCCTGCACAGAAGACCAGCTCCCATTCATAAAGGGAAGGAAAGAGTGGGTGGGGGGAGGGGGAAAAGGGTGGTAGTTCTGGGTCATGAAACGATTCCTTCCCCATTTGGCCATTTCCAAACCAGTCCCCTCCCTTTACCACCCCCATCAGCATGGCCAGGGACTACTGTTGCCAGAGTGCTTGCCAAGAAATGCATAGCCACAGGGGGACAGAGAGTGCTCATTCATAGTCTTTGTTAAAGCTTCCGCTAAACGCATTGAAGTGGTTCATGTGATCTCAATGAAATCATTAATTTACTGTGTGCGTTTCTAGGGGACTGTGTCAGGCTTAAGGCATATTTCACCAGAGCAAGAGGGGATATTTCTAGGGAGGATGGGGGTGTATTGTAACATACCAGCCTTGGGGTCTGCAGTGTTCCTCAGGCTCCTTGGAGGAAGGGGAGGGAAGGAAAGGAAGTTTCCTCAATCAGATCCGCTGGGTAGAGGTGCAAAATCACATGCTGCTCCTCCTTAGGGGCACCCAGGACTTCCTCTGAGGTTGCTGCTGCCTCCTTATCCTACCCTCATTGGTGCCCCATTGTACAATCAGGCCAACGGGAACAAGTAGGGGATTGCAAGTCACTTCAGTCTCTGTACTTGCAGCACAGGAGAGTGTGTAGTCCAGCTCATCGTAGCATGGGCATGTGCTAGGTCCCCTCCCCGAGCGACTGTTGGGAGTCCTCCACCCTCTGATACAGGAGCCTGAGGTGCTTCACGTGCTTTGAACAACTTTTATTAACATTCTCATTAAGCTATTTGTGAGCAGCTGCCATGGTCTCAAGTGCCAGAAAAACACAGATCTATACTGCCTTTACCTTGGACAGAGAGAGTTATTTTATTATTGCATCCTTCTTGCACCAATGTTGGCGCACAAGGCTGTAAACCAGTCTCTCCCATCTCTCTCTCTGTCATTAGCTGCTGCTTCCATTGGCTCTGTGTTGAGATTGGCTGTTCAGCCCTCCCTGGTAAGGGTTCTTGAGGGTACCCAAGAGAGACCTTGTCCCCTCACACCAGTTAGCTTCCACTTGACAGCTTCATATTGGAGCGTGTGTGTTGGCATCTGGAGTAAATGCCCCAAATATGTCCAAACACTTCCTTGTAGCAGCGACAAACTGCTGGCTGGTGATTTGTCAGATCACTTAGTTGGTGATAAGTTTTCTCCATTCAGTGCCCAGAATCTTTTGTAGACACATATTTTCCAAAGGCATCTAGTTTTCTATCATTTTAATAGCTCTCGCAGCCATACAATAACACTGATATTATGTCTGAGTTGAAAATTCTCCATTTTGCCTACGTTACGGTATATCTTTGATGTCCATACATTGTTGAGTTTAGTGAATGCCTTTCCTATCCTGGATGTCACAAGGTCTCTGCTGGCTAGTATCGTGCTACCCATGCCAAACAACAATTACAGAGTTAGACTATAGCCCGGCTTCACACCATTTTCCAGGTTGAACCATTCTGTTGTCTGGTTGTTCATCCTTACAGCGCAGTTTGCATCATTGTATGTAGCATCAATGACTTTAGCTGGATTCCATAAGACTGAAGAACAGTATTTCTATGCATGCTGTCAAATGCCTTTGGAAAAACAATTAAATGAAGTTGATAAGGGGAAGCTGAAGCGTTCTATACATTCTTCTGTGATGGTCCTTAGTGTGAATATCTGATCTACGTGGGGCCTGAATCCAGCCAGTTTTTCTCCAAGCTTTGCATCCACTGCTCTTTCATTCTTTGTAATATCACAATACAGAAGACTTTCCCTACAATGGCAAGAAGTCACACTACTGTCCAATTGTTACAGTCAGTAAGATCACCCTTTTTTGGATATTCTGACAATTTTCCATGGTCAAGGGGGGGTCTTTTTCCAGACTTCATTGAACAGTTCTGCCAGTTTCATTAGGGTGGTAGCGTCAAGTGCTGTTAGCATTTCTGCTGTGATTTCATCATCTCCCACCGTTTGGGTGTTTTTCAGCTTCTTGACTGCAGCCTGTACTTCTGACATCTCTATTAGACCGCTGTTGGTATCAAGTTGATTTGGTTCATGTTTCATTGAATACTAGTGCTGAGGTAGGGCTGGGTCTGTTGAGGACTTCTTTGAATTGTTCTGCCCATCTGTTATTCTGTTCTACTTCAGTTGTAAGCATTTTTCCATCTATACTTTTCATTGGCTGATTTCCTGTTCTGAAGTTTCAATCACTTGGTAAACGACTAACTTCCTATCATAGCAGCAACTTCAGCTGCTAGGCCTTCAACATCTCTCTGTTTTATCGTCTCATGCTTTTCACCATTTTGTCTGCTTTCTTGTACTCCTCCTTTGCTCTTTCACCCAATAGTCAAATGATCTTAGCATTCAGAAGTTTTCCTGACAGTGCTTTTCCTTCCTCGATATGATGCCACATCTCTTGGCTTATCCAATTCTTGTTGTGTCTGAGGGTATGTCTACACTACGAAATTAAATCGATTTTATAGAAGTTGATTTTTAGAAATCGATTTTATACAGTCAATTGTGTATGTCCCCACTAAGCACATTAAGTCGGCGGAGTGCGTCCTCACTACCGTGGCTAGCATCGACTTACAGAGCGGTGCACAGTGGGTAGCTATCCCACAGTTCCCGCAGTCTCCGCTGCCCATTGGAATTCTGGGTTAAGCTCCCAATGCCTGATGGGGCAAAAACATTGTCGCGGGTGGTTTTGGGTACATGTCGTCAGTCGCCCCTCCCTCCATAAAAGCAACGGCTGTCAATCGTTTCGCGCCTTTTTTCCTGGGTTACCCATGCAGACGCCATGGCAAGCATGGAGCCCACTCAGCTCACCGTCACGCACTTTAAAAGCTTGCTGTTGCTGTTTGCTGACTAGGTCAGACCTCAGCGCAACCAACATTCCCATTGTTATTGCTGCTTGCTGTGTGCTCCATAATATCTGTGAGAGTAAGGGGGAGACGTTTATGGCGGGGTGGGAGGTTGAGGCAAATCGCCTGGCATCCAATTTTGAGCAGCCAGACACCAGGGCAATTAGAAGAGCACAGCAAGGCACGCTGCGCATCAGAGAGGCTTTGAAAACCAGTTTCATGACTGGCCAGGCTATGGTGTGACAGTTGTGTGTGTTTCTCCTTGATGCAAACCCACCCCCTTTGTTGATTTTAATTCCCTGTAAGCCAACCACCCTCCATCCTTTGAAATAAAGTAACTATTGTTTTGAAACCTTGCATTCTTTCTTTATTAATTAAAAAAAATGAGATAATGGACAAGGTAGCCCGGGTGAGGTGGGGGAGGAGGGAAGGACACGGCCACATTGCTTATTGTAGCCACACTAAAAATCAAACTGTTTGAATGACAGCCTTCTGTTGCTTGGGCCATCCTCTGGAGTGGAGTGGCTGGGTGCCCAGAGCCTCCCCCCGAGTTCTTGGGCATCTGAGTGAGGAGGCTATGGACATGGGGTAGGCGGTTATACAGTGGATGCAGCAGGGGTCTGTGCTCTTGCTGGCTTTCCTGCAACTCCAACAGACACTTCATCATGTCCATTTGCTCCCCCATTAGCCTCAGCATCGCATTCTGCCTCCGCTCTTCGCGCTCACTTAATTCTTTCCTGGCCTCTGCCACTGAATGCTTCCATGCATTAAGCTGTGCCCTATCAGTGCGGGAGGACTGCCTGAGCTCGGAAAACATGTCATCGCGAGTGCGGTTTTTTCGCCTTCTAATCTGCGATAACCTCAGGGACGGAGATGATAGGGGGAGCGTAGAAACATTCTACGCTCTATGATTCTGGGGGGACTGCATGGTCACCTGTGCTGCTGAGTTCGCCACGCTGACCAAACAGGAAATTAAATTCAAAAGTTCCCGGAGCTTTTCCTGTGTACCTGGCTAGTGCATCGGAGTTCAAAGTGCTATCCAGAGCGGTCACATTGGAGCACTCTGGGATAGCTCCCAGAGGCCAGTACTGTCGATTTTGCGTCCACACTACCCCAAATTCGACCCAGCAAGGTCGATTTTAGCGCTACTCCCCTCACCAGGGAGGAGTACAGAAGTCCTTTAAGTCGACGGAACGGGGTTGGTTGTGTGGACGCATTCATTTTAAAATCAATCTAACGCGGCTAAATTTGACCTAACCCCGTAGTGTAGACCAGGCCTAAGGCTATGTCTACACCACAGACCTTATAGTGGCACAGCTGTAAGGTCTCCCATCTAGCTGCTCTAGGCTGGTGGGAGAGAGCTCTCCCACTGGGATAATTAAACCACCCTGAATGAGTGGCAGTAGCTATGTCAGCGGAAGAGCATCTCCTGCCGACATAGTGCTGTCCACACTGGTGCTTTTGTTGGTGAAACTTATGTCAGTCACGCCCCGACCAACAAAAGTTTTGCCAACAAAAGTGCTAATGTAAACAAAGCCTAAATCTGTGTTGATATCCAACAGTGACTGCTGCAACTTGTAACATGTTGCGTCTGAGCATTGTCCATTTTTCTTTAGGTCCAGTCTCACTTTCTTCTGCCTCTGGCAGTGACTAGATCTGTTTCTTAGCTCAAGCTGGAATTTCTCACAGTACTCTTTTGTGCTCAGTTCTGTAATGTTGACTTTCTTTGCCACTTTTTATTTAAAGCTGATCTTTTCCCATTTTAATTTCAGTTTGGCAATACAAAGATTGTGATCATTGCTGACATCTGCTGCTCCATATGCCCCTGTGTCTTGGACAGATGACCAGTATCTCGAGCTGATGCAGATTGATTGTGTCTATTTACAAAAGTCTTTAGGAGGGAACAGGGTGTGACAGTTATAGTAATTTCCTTCAATATCATGCACAAACCTCACTGAATTACATTTAATTATTTTAGGAGTTCATTATATTAAAAATGCAAATCTTTAGATTATTGTGAGAATGTATGGAACTTCTTTAAAAGGAAGGCAGGACGAATGCAACCACTGGGAAGTACTGTGAGCTCCAAAAGACTATGCTGAACAATTGGGCAGAGACCAATTATCTTTTGGGACAATATGTGTGAAGCAGAATTCCTAAGAAATACTTAGGAGGAGAGGACTGCAAACTCTGACCTATGGATTCAGCCTTTGAAGCTTCACCCCGAGCTTTTGTCTGCTGATCACCTGCAAACACTTCAAAGACAAACTGTATAAAGGGTTAATTGCGGGCTCGTCTACACTTGAATTGGAGCTGCACTACTTCACTACTGCAGTTCCTGGCCAATGGGAACTGTGAAGCTGGCGCTCTGGGTGGAGGCAGCGTGCACAGCTGCCTGGCCAAGCCTCCACCTAGGAGCTGAGCGAGGGGGATGTTGCCGCTGCCGGGGAGCACCCCAAGTAAGCGCTGCCCAAAGCCCGCCTCACCCCGTCCCGTGCCCCAACCCCCTGCCCCCTCCCACACCCAAACTGCAGCTACTGGGGGGTAGGCGTGCCTGCCAGTCCCCCCCCCCAGCAACAGTGGGGGTCCCGGGCCCCCCGGCCTGCCCCCCCCCCAAGTTTTAGTCAGGGGTATATAGTAAAAGTTATGGACAGGTCCTGGGCCGTGAATTTTTGTTTACTGTCCGTGACTTGTCCATGACTTTTACTACAAATACCCGTGACTAAAACGTAGTCTTAGTCATTGTTAAACTTAGGCCAGTCCCACTAGGGCCTTGAACATATCTCAGAGAGCCTCTCTCTGTGTTATGACAACCGCCCATGACATCTTATGTTCCAAGGGAACTATGAAGTTTTTAATTTTAAGGATGATGCTTATGGAATGGGAGAAAGGTTCTCTTAGCCATAGGACCCAGGCTTTGGATCCCATTACTGGAAGAGGCAAGAATAACCAAAAATCTCCCTGCCTTCCAAATGAAAAAGTGAAACTCACTTCTTCAAATTAGTGTTCTCACAGACACACCTAAAAACAGGAACTCAGCAGAGAAGGAAGAAGGGGGGGGGAAGAAATAAGGGTAAAAAGGGAGAAGAGGGACTGAGTGTGTCTGCTAGGAGAAAGAAAGAAATTAAAAACAAAAAAGTTAAAAGCCACAACAGATACACCATAGCCATGGCTGCCTCAGGGAAATAGAGAGGAAAATTGGACCACTGTCCTACTGTGATTTAATAGAGGTTATTGTCTCCCGAGGAGCATTTGGATATTATGTGGTTTGCTCCATTTATAACAAGAAATGAGAGAGAGAAAGAGAGAGAGAGAGAGAGACTATGAATAGAATATTCATTCCATCTATAACGGAAAGGAAATCTTCCTCTTCATTTTATGGGGAAAGATAAATATATTAACTGGATATATTTGGTTATGTTTACCTTAATAAAACATTGCACAAAACCCAAACTGCTCATAAAAGGTCAAATTTCCCCATAAGCAATAAAAAGGCACCTTTTAATAATAATTGACATTAAGATTTTTAGCCAAATTATCCATCAAGTTTACTGGACTTGATAATTAAGAGAATGAGGAGTTTGTATAGTTTGGACATGAAAATGGCTCTCAAATTATTATTATTTCACATATAAATATTCTCCTTCCTGTTCCACTTTTACACATTTTTAACTGTTATTCAACAAGGAGCATTCAAAAGCTCTTAAGGATTAAAGTTCTTAGTCTCAGATCTCCCAAAATCATGTAATTTATGATAATTATTGAACAATATTTGAAATGTTTTCTCTTATGTAGTCACGATTTTCACCCATCCAAGTTTGTCTCTCAAATTTAGCAATTGTGTAGCTAAGGCAAAAATGTAAAATTAAAAGAAGGGAGCCCATAAGGTGCTTTTTTTTTTTTCTCATCACAATGGCTCCCTCTGCAGCCATTAATAAATCCTTCAGTTTAAACTGCAGAAAGAAGTCTAGTTCATTCCATACACCCTACTTACAATATTCATAGTCACATTAGGGCGAAGTGACTCACAGGTATAGCGGATAATGCCAACATAATGTAGATATAACAACAACATTGTAAGGATCAAGAAGTAGGGCAAGTCCATCCAGAAATTAGGTGATTCAGAGTTATTATTCTACTACATTTCTTGCTGTCCATTTACTGCTGACCACCTAATGGATCACTTGTTTATCCACTTAGTGAAGTGTCTGTTTCTGGGCCAGTGGAAAGTTTCCTGGGTTTGGACAGTAAATTTGGGTTTTGATTAAATGAAGATTTTTTGGAAAAAGTATCTGCTTTTTCTCGACAATTTTCGATTGTTTGTTGGAAAACCAAATATTTTCATTTTTGGCTGAAAATTTCTGAGGTTCCAGTTGAAACTTTTTAGTCCTAGGCAGTTTAGGATGAAAACAAAGAGAAACAAAATAATATTTTTCTTCTACAAAAAGTTGCCTTTTTCCCCTGAAAATTGACAAAAAAGTAAAGTAATTATTTTTGCCTAAATGTTCTGTAAAAAAGTAAAATGAGTAATCATTTTCTGACCAATTCTGTCCTTGTCGCCTCTCACTCATTCCAGCTCCTTCAGACTCTCACTCATTCCAGCTCCTTCAGACTCTCCCCTCTTCCTCTGCTCCAATTCCTCCTCCTTTCTTCTTTCCCCTGACATCAGCTTTAATTCTTCTCTCCCTCCTATCTCTACCCTCCTTCCTTTCCTTCTCCTTTGCAAAGTGGTTTGTGATTTTCTGACATCACTGCTATATTGTTTCCCTGCCTCCTTCAATAATCCAGTTAATACCAAACATTCACGCATTCTTGTGAAATAGATTGGTGCAAAAAAATGTTTTCTGCTATGTAGGCATTCAGCTGACCATGGGTCGCAAGAGAGCCCTGATTATTCAGAGTCTGCAGTAAAATTGAAGGACCCTGTTTACAGAAAACAGTAAGATGCTGTATGATGTTTTGATGCATTTAAATTCATTTCATTAAGATTGTAATCTCTTGGCTGTGAATTATTTTTGCTTTTAAAATGCGACAAGATGATGAATGAAGAATGGGCCCCATTTCTGGCGTGGAAAACACACGTGAAAAACAGAAAGACTAACAAGAACCAGAGTGAAGATAAATTTAATAGCAAGTTTACAACATTAATACATTTCATAGGTTTCAAGGCCAGAAAGAACCATTACGATCACAGGCACCGGCTTTTTCCTTTGCCCGGGGGTGCTCAACCCCCACTCTGCCCCAGCCTCCCCCCCCTTCCCCAAGGCCCCACTCCCACCCCGCTTCTTCCCGCCTCCATTCCGCCCCACCTCTTCCCGCCCAATTCCACCCCCTCCCCTGAGCACCCCTTGTCCCCACTCCTCCCCCTCCCTCCCAGTGCCTCCTGCACACCGCGGAACAGCTGATCGCGGCGGGCGAGAGGCACTGGGAGGGAGGGGGAGGAGTTGATTGGCGGAGCCGCTAACAGGTGAGGGGGGAGGGAGCTGACTGCGCGTGGGTGCTAAGCACCCACTATTTTTTTTCCAAAATAAGTTGGCGCCTATGATTACGATCATCTAATCTGACATTCTATATAGCACAGGCCATTTGAAAGAGATGAGTAGGAATGTCTCATTGTCTATATTTTGTGGTCTACTGCCCACTGCAAGCATATCCAAACCGAAAGGCCCTTGGCACCTATGTAGCTCAACTGAAGACAATGGGGTTCCATAAAAGCACAAAGGTCTGCCCGCTTGGATCTATTTGCAGAAGGACCTGTGGTTACTAACAAGAATGGTCCTGTTGAGTTCTCTTCTCCTCTTTCAAGTCCCTCCTCAGAAAACACTACTTCCATAAGGCCTATTAACTACTAATCTGTCAGTCATCCAAAGAATTTCAGTTTTTTATAAAAAATGTTATGCTGTACAGTGAATCTACCTCCTGGTCATCTGGTGCTGTGTGTGTAAGGATTGTTGCCTTTGTCTTTTTAGATGGTAAATTCATCAAGGAAGTGGAAGACTTGGTCCTTATGTTTTGTTAAGCACAGAACATATTTGGAAATGCTGAACCTATAAATATTTATCATTCTATTTTAGAAGAGTAATGTATTGCATATAATCTAGATAAGCACACTCAAACATGCATTCTATTGTTTTGGAAGGGAATGGCTGATTTATTTGACATTAAGAGACTTTCTCATACCTAGTATGTAAAAAAGAAAAAGGGACTAATGGTGAAACTATATAATTATAAGATAGTTGGAATTCTGTATGTGCAACCCATGAGAGAATTTAGAACTTTTTCTAGAAGAAAAATAAAAGAAAGTGTTTGATCAATACCAAAGAGAATTCAATGCTGAAACTAATTCTAAATTAGAATTAACAAAGTTCATATCCTTGATTGATTGATTACATCTGGTCAATTAAACAGGCGAGTGTCATTCCCAAGAACACAAACCATAAGAAAAATACTAGGGCTGTCGATTAATCAGTTAACTCACGCGATTCACTCAAAAAAATTAATCGCGATTAATTGCAGTTTTAATCACACTGTTAAACAATAAAATACCAATTGAAATGTATTAAATATTTTGGATGTTTTTCTACATTTTCTAATATATTGGTTTCAATTACAACACAGAATACAAAGTGTACAGTGCTCACTTTATATTTATTTTTATTACAAATATTTATACTATAAAAAACAAAACAAATAGTATTTTTCAATTCACCTCATACAAGTACAGTAATACAATCTCTTTATCACGAAAGTTGAACTTACAAATGTAGAATTATGTACAAAAAACCCTGCATTCAAAAATAAAACAATGTAAAACTTTAGAGCCTACAAGTCCACTCAGTCCTACTTCTTGTTCAGTCAGTCACTCAGACAAACACATTTTTTACATTTGCAGGAAATAATGCTACCCAATCTGGCACATAAATATCTTGCGACGCCGGCTACAACAGTGCCATGTGAACACCTGTTTTCGCTTTCAGGTGACATTGTAAATAAGAATTGTCTCCTGTAAATATAAAAAAACGTTTTTGTCTTAGCAATTGGCTGAACAAGAAGTAGCACTGAATGGACTTGTAGGCTCTAAAGTTTTACATTGTTTTGTTTTTGAGTGCAGTTATGTAACAAAAAAAAATTTACATTTGTAAGTTGCGATAAAGAGATTGCATTACGGTATTGTATGAGATGAATTGAAAAATATGATTTTTTATCGTTTTTACAGTTTAAAATTGTTTAAAAACAATTTAATATTAAAGTAGCTTACGTGAACTGGGTCCAAGATTTTGACTGCTGCTTTGCTGCCATTTTTTTTGTTCAACACTTTAAAAACTTTGCCATATGTTCCTTTGCCAATAGTCTCAATTATTTCCCATGTTTCTGAAGGATCAGGAAAACTATCAAATATTATTGTTTTCCCAGTTAATGGAAGCATCTCAGATATCGGTTCCTGGAAAGAAAAAACCTCATTTCAGTTTTCATTTCATATAAGAAGTCAGTTGCTATTAATTGCCTATAAATGTGATAAAACTAAGATATCAGTTCTAATCTCAGATGTAACTGCAGTCTGGAACTGCTCTTGCATACAGTGTGCATATAATCACAGCAATGGAACTCAAAAGGACAAGGACAAAGGAATTTGTGCTAAATATGGATGGTAGGATCAACATGGTATGAAATGGGGAGAAGGTGAACTGCATACTTTTGAGTGAGATCCTGGCCCCATTGAAGTCAATGAGAGTTTTTCCATTGATTTCAAACAGGGCCAGAATTTAAGCTGAGGGTGGAGGGAAAAGGTTATGCCTGCTGAGAATTGGTCTATGAAAGCCATGGATATGGGCTTTGCCCATTACGGATAATGCTTTAAAGGGAACAATGACAAAATCTTACTGACGAATGATGCAATAGTTCCATGCAGCCCAAGTTAAAACTTCAAAGTAGACTGTCAACTTTTAGGACCCTGTGATGTTGCACTCCATATGCTTTATGAAACTATGCTTATAAATGTGAATGTGATGTAACTGGAATATTCTTTATTGTAAGGTATCATTCCAAAGTTTATAATCTACTGAGTGTGTTCATCCTATTTGTTTGCATGTATTATTTCTATGTCTGGAGTTAAGAGAATAAGATATAAACTTGTATTACTAATGTACAGGTCAGTTGCATTTTGCCCGTATTTAACATGCGCGATTTCAGCTTTACGCGGTCGGCAAAAACAAACAAAACAAAAAAAAAGAGAAAAACAACAATTTTAATACTGTACATGTAGTGCGGGCATTCAACTCAATGTAATTTTGACTATACGCGGTTTTCGCTTTACGCGCTAACTGTGGAACGGAACCCCCGCGTAAGATGAGACTCGCCTGTAAACATATTAAGTGGAAGCCATTAAGGGTGCTTCAGAATCAAGGAACTGTAAATGGCTCTGTTTACTTGCAAACCTTCCTGTGTACGTGTGGGCCAGCCCAGGAAGAATGGAGGCTGGGGTCTCACAGGACATATGACCATGTCACATGATGCTGGAATCCATCTTAAATCTGGTACTTTTCCATTTAGAAGGAGGGGTGGGGACCCAGAGAGACAAAAAAGAGTCACGCCTTGTGCCAAAGCGATAAAAGGGGGTGGAGCAGAAGAAAGAGGCGGCCAGTCATGAGAAATCCCCTGCTTAACACCTAAGATGTCTGCTGGAACTAACAAGAACCGTACTGGGGAAAGGATTGGGCCCAGACTAGGAAGGAAAGAAGCTTATTGGAACATCTCTTAGGGTGAGATATTACCTGTAATCAGTTTCTTACTGTATTAGGCTTAGACTTGCGTGTTTTTGCATTATTTTGCTTGGTAACTTACTTTGTTCTGTCTGTTATTACTTGGAACCATTAAATCCTACTTTTTATACTTAATAAAATCACTTTTATTAGTGAACCCAGAGTTAGGCTTGGTCTACACTAAACCCCCAAATCGAACTAAGGTACGCAACTTCAGCTACGTGAATAACGTAGCTGAAGTTCGAAGTACCTTAGTTCGAACTTACCTCGGTCCACACGCGGCAGGCAGGCTTCCCCGTCGACTCCGCGGTACTCCTCTCGTCTAGCTGGAGTACCGCAGTCGACGGCGAGCACTTCCTGGTTCGACTTATCGCGTCCAGACAAGACGCGATAAGTCGAACCCAGAACTTCGATTGCCAGCCGCCAAACTAGCGGCTGGGTGTAGACATACCCTAAGTGATTAATACCTAGGGGAGCAAACAGCTCTGCATATCTCTCTATCAGTGTTCTAGAGGGCAGACAATTTATGAGTTTACCCTGTATAAGCTTTATACAGAGTAAAACAGATTTATTTGGGGTTTGGATCCCAGTGAGAGCTGGGTGTCTCGGTGTTGGAGTCAGGTAACCTGCAGAGTTGTTTTCACTTAAAGCCTGCAGCTTTGGGGACGTGGCCCGAACCCTGAGTCTATGTTGCAGCAGGCTAGCATGTCTGGCTCAACAAGGCAGGGTTCTAGAGTCCCAAGCTGGCAGGGAAAACAGGCTCAGAGGTAATTTCAGCATGTAGGGTGATCAGATGTCCCGATAAAATCGGGACTGTCCCGATATTTAGTTGTTTGTCCCGCATCTCGACAGATGTATGGCCAGGATGCCATTTGTCCCAATATTTTGCACTCCGGCTTTTTTTTTTTTTTTTTTTTGCGCTTCGGTGGCAACCCCCCCCCCCCCCCCAATGTGTCCCGATATTTTGTTCTTGTCATCTCGTAACCCTATCAGCATGTCAGGTGACATTCACAAGGGGGTCTCTGTGACCGAACCCGTCACAGACCCTATTCTTAGAATTTACATGTATGTACATTTCAAATTAAGCTGCATATAACTAACACCGTCCAAGGAGGGGAATCCTTTCACAATATTGTGTCCTTTTGACATATAGCATTCAGTGTCATGGAAGATGTGTTTAGCGGTGAACATTTTTTAATGCTCATTTTAAATACTGTAAAGGGAGGGTTACACTTACATCCAGTTCAATGAAGGATACAATCCACTAAAGCAACCTAAGTCTTTATTTTATATCTGCTAAATGTCCAGCATCTTCAGTGTAAAAATCAGAACACTCCTCACAGAGGTTTGACTCAATCAAAAATCTCATCAGAAATTGCTTTAAAGGCTGTTTTCTCATTTTCCTACATGTAGGGCCATGATTTTCAAAAATGGGTGGCTGAGATGTTAGGTTCTTAAGTCCTTATTGAGACAGCTAAATAAGTACTCTGATTTTCAAAAATGCTTTTTAGACAATCATTTTTAAAATCTTGGGATAATGTTTTTCAAATATGCTACACTAGTCATTTTGTGTCATCAGCCTAAGCCCATGTTAGCAGAGTAAGTTATAGTGTGTTAGCCTGATGTTAGAAACTGCATTGGTATGTTGTACACATTTCTACATTGTGAATAGAACAGTTTCACTAGTGGTTTTCCATCTTATGTTAAGATTTCCAGCATATTGGCACTGCTTTCTTTAATATATTAATCATTTTTATACAGTGTTACCAGTATAAGGATACAGCTGTCCAAATGTGGCTAGATATTTAGAACATATATTGCAGGATTGCTGTAAAAATAGATGTCTTTCAGGTGAGCAAGTAATCTAGATGCCTACACGAGAATTTAGATGTCCACAACATAATGAAAGCGTGTGCAGCATTGTGCAACTAATGCAGAACCTCACTGTTTCAGTCTCACCATCCCAGAGTGTCCCACACAAAAAGACCCAGCACTGTGGCACTTCTGCCTCAGTTTCCCCACTACTATCTTTGGCCTGCTCCTGCCATAGAGGTGACTTGGCCCTCCAACCTAGCCACTTTACAGTGTTCAACCCTGTGACATTGTGCAGTCTATATGGTTTTATAAAAATATGATAAGTGAATATAATGTAACTGGGATATGCTTCATGCAAAAGGTCTCTTGTAAGGTCTCATTACAAAGCTTATAATCTACAGAGTGTGATCATCCTATTTGTATAAATGTACAACTCTTGTATCTGAAACTAGAAATATAAAATATAACTCTGAGGGCCTATTGTAATTATGCAAAGTGTGGGCCATTAATGGTGGTTTGGAATCTTGATAACTCCCATTAATCAGGACCATCGTCTGCAGATGGCTGTGTTTTACCTGTAGTCTTCGGGTATGTCTACACTGCCGCACTAGTTCGGCGGCTGGGGATCGAAGTTCCGAGTTCAATTTATCGCGTCTGGTCTGGACGCGATAAATCGAACCAGGAAGTGCTCGCCGTCGACTGCGGTACTCCAGCTCAACGAGAGGAGTACCGCGGAGTCGACGGGGAGCCTGCCTGCCGCGTGTGGACCGCGTCTGAACCGCGGTAAGTTCGAAGTAAGGTATGTCGAATTCAGCTACGTTATTCACGTAGCTGAATTTGCGTACCTTACTTCGACTTGGGGGGCAAGTGTAGACCAAGCCTTCCTGTATGTGTGTGTGCTGGCAAGTAGGTAATGAAGTCTTGCAGTGACATGTGATCATGTCACCTGAACTGGAATCCATCTTTAACCTGGTGCTTTTCCAGTGAGGGGGGGTGGAAACCCAGAGGGACAAAGGGTTCCCGCCTTATGCAAAAGATATATAAAGGGGTGGAACAGAACAAAGGGAGAGAGGAGCCATCATGAAGAATCCCCTAGCTACCACCTGAGCTGGAACAAGAGCTGTACCAGGGGAAAGAATTGTGCCCAGGCCTGGAAGGTGTCCAGTCTGAGAAAAGAAACTTACTGAAGCATCTCTGAGGGTGAGATTATCTGGATTCAGTTTGACTAGACATAGATGTGCGCATTTTATTTTATTTTGCTTGGTGACTTACTTTGTTCTGTCGGTTACTACTTGGAACCACTTAAATCCTACTTTCTCTATTTAATAAAATCACTTTTTACTTATTAATTAACTCAGAGTATGTATTAATACCTGGGGGAGCAAACAACTGTGCATCTCTCTATCAGTGTTATAGAGGGCGAACAATTTATGAGTTTACCCTGCATAAGCTTTATACAGGGTAAAACGGATTTATTTGGGTTTACACCCCATTGGGAGTCAGGCATCTGAGTGTTAAAGACAAGCACACTTCTGTGAGCTGCTTTCAGGTAAACCTGCAGCTTTGAGGCAAGTAATTCAGACCCTGGGTCTGTGTTGGAGCAGACGGGAGTGTCTGGCTCAGCAAGACAGGGTGCTGGAGTCCTGAGCTGGCAGGGAAAACAGGAGCGGAGGTAGTCTTGGCACATTAGGTGGCAGCTCCCAAGGGGGGTTCTGTGATCCAACCCATCACAAACCCCTTCTGGGGTAACAGAATTCCTTAGTTCAAGTCCAATACAACATCAAAAGACAAGTTTTCTGTCCTGCTGGGCTCAGCCTTCAGCCCCCTTCCCTGCAGGCAGGATCCCAGCAGCAACAGCTTGTCTCGCCAGCTCCTGGACTTCAGTCAGCGCAACCATCCAGGTCAGGTCTACCATCTTACCAAGGGCCTCAGGCAGGCCACAGGCAGTTCCTAGTGCAAGCCCAGCTACTTGCCTCTCATTGGAACAGTCTGTCTGCTCTCCTCCCTAGCCAGCACTCAACTGCTGGGCCTTCCTCCTCTTAAATCCCACACCCTGCACAGATGTAGCAGGGCAGGGCTGACAGGCACAAGGCCTTCTCACCCTTAAAGGGGAAGGCATCCCTCTTACACTCACAAAAATATTGTTAGTATTACAGTAGTGCATAGAGACCCCAACCCAGATCAGGGCCCCATTCTGAGCACCGTACAAAACACAGCAAGAGAAAGTCCCTGACCCACAGAGCTTACTAGACAGAACAGACAAAGGGTGGGAGAAAGGGAGCGGCATTATCTCCACTTTAAAGAGGGAGAACTGAGGCACAGAGATGTGAAGCCCAACATCACATTAGAAGTCTGGGGCAGAGACAAGCCTAGAACCCAGATGTGATGGTGCACTCTATATGATTTTATGAAAATATGCTAATGAGTTTGAATATAATGTATAAATATGCTTCATGCAAAAGGTTTCTTGTAAGGTATCATTACAAAGCTTATAATCTACTGAGTGTGGTCATCCTATTTGTATAAATGTACCACTCTTGTATCTGAAACTAGAAATATGAAATATAACTCTGAGGGCCTACTGTAATTATGCGAAGTATGGGCCATTAATGGTGGTTTGGAATCTTGATGGCTCCCACCAACCAGGACAATCGACTGCAGATGGCTCTGTTTTACTTCTAAGTCTTCCTGTATACCTGTGTGCTGGCATGTGATTATGTCACCTGAACTGGAATCCATCTTTAACCTGGTGCTTTTCCATTGAGAAGGAGGGGGTGGGAAGCCAGAGAGGGACAAAGGATTCCCGCCTTATGCAAAGATATATAAGTGGGTGGAACAGAACAAAGTGAGAAGCCATCATGAGAAATCCCCTAGCTACCACCTGAGCTGGAACAAGGGCTGTACCAGGATTGTGCCCAGACTAGGAAGGCATCCAGTCTGTGAAAGAAACTTATTGAAACATCTCTGAGGGTGAGATTTTATCTGTAATCAGTCTTATTACCGTATTAGGGTTAGATTTGCGTGTTTTATTTTATTTTACTTGGTAATTCACTTTGGTCTGTCTGTTACTACTTGGAACCACTTAAATCCTACTTTCTGTAGTTAATAAAATCACTTTTTACTTATTAATTAACCCAGAGTATGTATTAATACCAGGGGGGGCAAACAGCTGTGCATCTCTCTCTATCAGTGTTATAGAGGGCGAACAAGTTATGAGTTTACTCTGTATAAGCTTTATACAGGGCAAAATGAATTTATTTGGGGTTTAGACCCCATTGGGAGTTGGGCATCTGAGTGTTATAGACAGGAACACTTCTGTAAGCTGCTTTCAGTTAAGTCTGCAGCTGTGGGGCATATGGTTCAGACCCTGGGTCTGTGTTGGAGCAGACTGGCGTGTCTGGCTCAACAAGACAGGGCGCTGGAGTCCCAAGCTGGCAGGGAAAGCAGGGGCAAAAGTAGTCTTGGCACATCAGTTGGCAGCCCCAAGGGGGTTTCTGTGATCCAACCCGTCACACCAGATCTCCTAACTCCCAGCCCAGTACCTTAACCAAAAAGCCATCCTTCTTTGCTAAGGCAAGGGGGGAAATGAAATCTTATAGGAAAAAGCATGTGTATGGAAGTGCCGTCCCAAATGGCTAAATTAAATTTCCTAGACATTAATAAAATGCAGCTGGAATTAACTGATTCATCCATATTTGCCTCTAGGGATTGAGACTAGCAGAAGGCTACCACATTATGGTAGAAGTGATAAAATAGGATTGCCTGGCAGGTGAGAGAGACCCATCACACTCTGTGGTGAGGGATGGAGAACAGGCCACAGGTTACATCAGGGATCAGTAACCTTTGGCACGCGGCCCGTCAGGGAAATCCACTGATGGGCCGCGATGGTTTGTTTACCTGCAGCGTCCACAGGTTCGGCCGATCGCAGCTCCCACGGGCTGCAGTTTGCCATTCCAGGGCAGTGGGGGCTGCGGAAAGCGGTGCGGGCCGAGGGATGTGCTGGCCGCCCTTCCTGTAGCCCCCATTGGCCTGGAGTGGCGAATCGCGGCCCATGGGAGCTGCGATCGGCCGAACCTGCAGACACTGCAGGTAAACAAACCATCCCAGCCCGCCAGCAGATTTCCGTGATGGGCCGCATGCCAAAGGTTGCCGATCCCTGGGTTACATCATGACAGCTCAATGAAATATGTTTATCTCTAATAGAAACTTAGGTCCATAGATTGTAACATTACTATCAAGAAAGCCCACAGCAAAGCTATAAAGTATGTCAAGCTGGAATGAATGACAGCCTGCGAGTAACCTAGCTGGCAAGTGTGACAGAGATTCTAAATTGTGATCACGTTTACTATTCTGCTGATTTTCCAGTGTACTGCACACATAGGTGCTGGGTGCTACCGCACCCCCGACTTGAAGTGGTTTCCATTATATACAGGGTTTACAGTTTGGTTCAATGGTTCTCAGCACCCTTACTATAAAAATTGTTCCAGCGCCCCTGACTGCACATAAAGGACAGATTTTCATCTGATACTTTCAGTATCTAATATAAAAATAAAAACCCTTGTTCAAGCATTCAGTGACTTTTAATCGCTTTACACCGTGGGAATTCATAACGGATACCAGCTCCTTCCCCACCCTCAAAATAACCCCTGGAAATTCAGTCCATGCAGATAAAACACTCCAGTCCAGGCTCATCATCTTGTCTCTTGACTACTATAACCTTCTCCTTTCTGGCCTTGACAAATGCAACGTTGCTCCCTTCAAATTAAATTAAAAATGCTGCCACTAAGATTATCTTCCTGGCTCTTCACTTTCGCATCTTCACTGACTGCAAAAACAAGTAACTTGTCTTTACCACTAAGGCACCGCCACAACTTAGCATCACCCTAGCTGCCACTCTCATACACTAACAGCTGCTAACCCCCTACTTCTACTCTGCCAGCAATGCTAGCCTACAACACCCACTAGTCCAGTTTTCCCTCAGGCACCTTCGCCCTTTCTCCCATGTCACCCCTGCGAATACCTCCTTAAAACGCACTACCTTTGTGATGCCTGTAAACCACTTGGCAGTGGCTATGCTGTGACTGCTGCTCATACCAAACACAAACGTGTCACGATCCTCTCCACAGCAGCTTTTCTCTACCTGTTGCCTCTTGTTGAATGTTTGGCTTGTAAACTCTTTGGGGCAAGGGATGACATATGTGTAGAGTGCCTAGCATAATGGGAGGTGGAAGCCAGATTGGGGCCTCTAAGCACTACCACAATATAACTAATAAAACCACCAAGACAAGCTCCTTAGCTCCTCTTACTGCCCCTGGTTGGTGCTTGTTCTGACAAGCATTTATAAGGAAATTTACTGTAAATGTAAGTGCTTCTTAGGACAAGTCTACCTACAAAATTAAGTTGACCTAAGTTATGTCTACGTACAACCACTGCAGTACTTAAATTGCATTTGCATGTTCACACTATGCTCCTTGTGTTGACGAAGTGTGTCCTCGTCAGGGATGCTTGCTCTGATTTAACGGTCAGTGTGGGGCATTGTGGGACAGCTTCTGAAAGGCAGCAACAGTCGATGCAAGCAACGCAGCATCTACAATGACACTGTCGACCGAACTACATCAACTTAATCACTATACCCTTCCCAGTGGTGGAGTTAAGTTGGTGCAGTGGGCAAGTTACATCAGTGAGAGCTACATTTTAGTGTAAATGCTTACAGAGTTAGGTCGACGTAAGCTGCCTTACATCAACCTAACTCCGTAGCACAGACCAGGGCTTAGAGAAGTCAGGAGCATATGGAGCTCCAGTGTGACATCCATCAAGCTAATAGCTAGCACTTTGGGACAAATGCCCAAATAACTCAATTCTCCAATAAAATATAAATTGGATTGTTTCAGGCATGATTATGGATTGCTACCCATAGCTGGTGTAAATCAGCAGACAATCGTTTGATGGAGCTACACTGATTTATACCAGCACAGGATCTGGTCCAGCACCTATTGAATGAGTGTTCCCAATCCTACTCCCTTTCAAATTCACAGGGATCTCCATTGAGCTCAATAGGAGTAGAATTGACCCCTGAATCAGCATTATATCATGACTACAATTTGTTTTAAAGGACCTCCACTATCTGGATTTCAAGTTTTTCCATAGAAATGAAGATGATGTTGTAGGAGGGGGAAATTTCTGATAGGCCAGAACCCAGTAACATGCCTAGACCACTGCCCACAGCTGGAACAACAATTGTTATGCCCATTGCTGAAAGCAGCAAGAAAGGCTGTTTCTGAAGCCTTAGCACAACTAATAGACCAGGAGGGGATGGGGGAAGTGAGTGAGCATGAGGAGTAAACATGACACCGTGCCTTCCTGATTTAAGCTTTTTGCCGAAGCATGCAGTTTTGCAAGATGGAAAGTATGGCAATAGTTAACTAGTGCTTTGTGAAATATAGCTGGTTAACTTATGGAAAATTCCCTGCTGGACAAGCTAGAAAACTCCACACTTAACTTAGCTTGATCATTTAAAAAAAAAAAAAAAAACAAAAAAAAAAAAAAGAGCTGCTGAGCAGAAGCTATGTAATACTAATAAAATGAGGAAGAAATCTGAGCCTGGTGGACACTTGAACACCTCTCAAGTTCCCCTGCAAACAGAAGACTGGCCACTGGACATCTATAGAAATCCACTCGAGATCTCAAGATCTTGGGCAAATATGAATCCTGAGTTAATTTGGGGTGCTCTTCTAACCTGTTGCAGACACATGTAAGTGCTAGGAACTAAATAGAGTAGACGCTTTGAGCAGGGGTGAAAGTAACTTTAAGGATTTACCGGTATGCCGGAGTCCTGAGCGGGGGCGTGGCCTCAACCAGAAGAGGCGGGGCCTTTAAATCACCCCGGAGCTACCAGCTGCAGAGGTGCCGGGAAGCCCCGGGGCTCAGGGACAAATTAAAGGGCCCGGGGCTTCCTGCAGCGGCCAGAGCTCCGGGCCCTTTAAATCACTGTGGGAGCCCGGCTGCTGGAGCTCCAGGGGGGATTTAAAGGGCCCGGGGCTCCCCGCAGCGGCCAGAACTCTGGGCCCTTTAAATCCCCGCCTGAGGCCGGCTGCCAGAGCTCCGGCGGGGATTTAAAGGGCCTGGGGCTCCCCGCAGCGGCCGGAGCACCGGGCCCTTTAAATCACCACCGCGGAAGCCAGTCCAGGCCGGCATGG